>NC_080072.1:45612965-45959429 GCF_949987535.1 Balaenoptera acutorostrata | reverse complement strand
ACAACGCTATGAGATTAGAAATCAATTACAGGGAAAAGAACGTAAAAAAACGCGAACACATGGAAACTAAACAATATGTTACTAAATAACCAAGAGATCACTGAAGAAATCAAAGAGGAAATCAAAAAATACCTAGAGACAAATGACAATGAAAACACGATGATCCAAAACCTATGGGATGCAGCAAAAGCAGTTCTAAGAGGGAAGTTTATAGCTATACAAGCCTACGTCAAGAAACAAGAAAAATCTCAAATAAACAATCTAACCTTACACCTAAAGGAACTACAGAAAGAACAAACAAAACCCAAAGTTAGCAGAAGGAAAGAAATCATAAAGACCAGAGTGGAAATAAATGAAATAGAAACAAAGAAAACAATAGCAAAGATCAATAAAACTAAAAGCTTGTTCTTTGAGAAGATAAACAAAATTGATAAACCATTAGCCAGACTCATCAAGAAAAAGAGGGAGAGGACTCAAATCAATAAAAGTAGAAAGGAAAAAGGAGAAGTTACAACAGACACTGCAGAAATACAAAGCATCCTAAGAGACTACTACAAGCAACTCTATGCCAATAAAATGGACAACCTGGAAGAAATGGACAAATTCTTAGAAAAGCACAACCTTCCGAGACTGAACCATGAAGAAATAGAAAATATAAACAGACCCATCACAAGCACTGAAATTGAAACTGTGATTAAAAAATCTTCCAACAAACAAAAGTCCAGGACCAGATGGCTTCACAGGTGAATTCTATCAAACATTTAGAGAAGAGCTAACACCCATCCTTCTCAAACTCTTCCAAAAAACTGCAGAGGAAGGAACACTCCCAAACTCATTCTATGAGGCCACCATCACCCTGATACCAAAACCAGACAAAGATACTACAAAAAAAGAAAATTACAGACCAATATCACTGATGAATATAGATGCAAAAATCCTCAACAAAATACTGGCAAACAGAATCCAACAACACATTAAAAGGATCATACACCACAATCAAGTGGGATTTATCCCAGGGTTGCAAGGATTCTTCAATATACACAAATCAATCAATGTGATACACCATATTAACAAATTGAAGAATAAAAACCATATGATCATCTCAATAGATGCAGAAAAAGCTTTTGACAAAATTCAACACCCATTTATGATAAAAACTCTCCAGAACGTGGGCATAGAGGGAAACTACCTCAACATAATAAAGGCCATATACGACAAACCCACAGCAAACATCATTCTCAATGGTGAAAAACTGAAAGCATTTCCTCTAAGATCAGGAACAAGACAAGGATGTCCACTCTCGCCACTATTATTCAACATAGTTTTGGAAGTCCTAGCCATGGCAATCAGAGAAGAAAAAGAAATAAAAGGAATACAAATTGGAAAAGAAGAAGTAAAACTGTCACTGTTTGCAGATGACATGATACTATACATAGAGAATCCTAAAGATGCCACCAGAAAACTACTAGAGCTAATCAATGAATTTAGTAAAGTTGCAGGATACAAAATTAATGTACAGAAATCTCTTGCATTCCTATACACTAATGATGAAAAATCTGAAAGAGAAATTAAGGAAACACTCCCATTTACCATCGCAACAAAAAGAATAAAATACCTAGGAATAAATCTACCTAGGGAGAAAGAAGACCTGTATGCAGAAAACTATAAGACACTGATGAAAGAAATTAAAGATGATACCAACAGATGGAGATATATACCATGTTCTTGGATTGGAAGAATCAATATTGTGAGAATGACTATACTACCCAAAGCAATCTACAGATTCAATGCAATCCCTATCAAATTACCAATGGCATTTTTTACGGAACTAGAACAAAAAATCTTAAAATTTCCATGGAGACACCAAAGACCCCGAATAGCCAAAGCAGTCTTGAGGGGAAAAATCAGAGCTGGAGGAATCAGACTCCCTGACTTCAGACTATACTACACAGCTACAGTCATCAAGACAATATGGTACTGGCACAAAAACAGAAAGATAGATCAATGGAACAAGATAGAAAGCCCAGAGATAAACCCACACACCTATGGTCAACTAATCTATGACAAAGGAGGCAAGCATATACAATGTAAAAAGACAGTCTCTTCAATAAGTGGTGCTGGGAAAACTGGACAGCTACATGTAAAGGAATGAAATTAGAACACTCCCTGACACCATACACAAAAATAAACTCAAAATGGATTAGAGACCTAAATGTAAGACCAGACACTATAAAACTCTTAGAGGAAAACATAGGAAGAACACTCTTTGCCATAAATCACAGCAAGATCTTTTTTGATCCACCTCCTAGAGAAATGGAAATAAAAACAAAAATAAACAAATGGGACCTCATGAAACTTTAAAGCTTTTGCACAGCAAAGGAAACCATAAACAAGATGAAAAGACAGCCCTCAGAATGGGAGAAAATATTTGCAAACAAATCAATGGACAAAGGATTAATCTCCAAAATATATAAACAGCTCATGCAGCTCAATATTAAAAAAGCAAACAACCCAATCCAAAAATGGGCAGAAGCCCTAAATAGACATTTCTCCAAAGAAGACATACAGATGGCCAAGAAGCACATGAAAAGCTGCTCAACATCACTAATTATTAGAGAAATGCAAATCAAAACTACAATGAGGTATCACCTCACACCAGTTAGAATGGGCATCATCAGAAAATCTACAAACAGCAAATGCTGGAGAGGGTGTGGAGCAAAGGGAACCCTCTTGCACTGCTGGTGGGAATGTAAATGGATACAGCCACTATGGAGAACAGTATGGAGGTTCCTTAAAAAACTAAAAATAGAATTACCATATGAACTAGCAAGCCCACTACTGGGCATATACCCAGAGAAAACCATAATTCAAAAAGACACATGCACCCCAATGTTCATTGCAGCACTATTTACAATAGCCAGGTCATGGAAGCAACCCAAATGCCCACCGACAGACAAATGGATAAAGAAGATGTGGTACATACATATAATGGAATATTACTCAGCCATAAAAAGGAATGAAAGTGGGTCATTTGTTGAGACGTGGATAGATCTAGAGACTGTCATACAGAGTGAAGTAAGTCAGAAAGGGAAAAACAAATATCGTATATTAACACATATATGTGGAACCTAGAAAAATGGTAGAGATGAACCAGTTTTCAGGGCAGAAATTGAGACACAGATGTAGAGAACAAATGTATGGACACCAAGGGGGGAAAGCAGCAGCAGGTGGGGATGGTGGTGTGATGAATTGAGCGATTGGGATTGACATGTATACACTGATGTGTATAAAATTGATGACTAATAAGGACCTGCTGTATAAAAAAATAAATAAAATAAAATTCAAAAATTCAAAAAAAAACAAAAAACAAAATAATAGCTAAGAAATTTGTAGATGTAAAAAAAAAAAAAATAGTGGTAAAAACAGTATTTATTGAGCCCAGCAACACGAAGAGGGTCACGTGCCTCACACACATGGTGCATTTAATCTTCACAACAAGCCCCTGGGAAAATGCAGCTCAGAAGGGTTGATCAATTTGCCCAATGCCATGCAGCTTGTGAGCGGGAGTTCAGTTCAAGCCAATTCTAACGACCTCGAAAGCCCCATTCTTCTCACCTGTTCAGGGACTTCCTTCTTCCTCAGTGCTCTCAACCAGTCTTCCCCTAATCCCCTGAGAAAGCTCCATCTGCAAAGACCATAGCCCGGGACCCACTCCTCGCCTGGACCTCCACCTTTCCAGGAAGTTGATGACCAAGAGCTGTGTCTATGAAAGCGGCTGGCGTTGGTTTGTTGCTGGCTGTCTCTGGGCCTGGCTAAGCATCTGATTCCCTTGCCTCTTCATAACTGGATATGGGGCCTGCAGCAGCGGAACGGGGCCTGAGCCGCCGGATTCACTGTGTTTTCCTTAGCAGCTCAGGCAACACCCTATGCGCCCCCCTTCTCCCCAGATGATGGCCTGAGTGGGCCACATTCACCCACCTCCAACCACAGCACCTCCCCAGCACTTAACATCCAATCGCCCCTCCTCCCATCTTCCCAGCCTGCCCACTCCCAGGCCCTGGGACAGACCCACCTGGGCTGAGCCCTGCGTGTCCCTTGGTGCCCAGTCTGGGGCCTTGCCAGACAGGCAGCCCACTAGGAGTGAGAAAAGGGCGTGAGGCAGCTGGCACAGTTCCTGGTACATGGTAGGTGCACCTCATGGCAGGAGCACAGTGTATTAGAAAGAGGACAGCTTTCAGAGTCAACAACACTGCATTTTGGACTTCCCTGGTGGTGCAGTGGTTAAGAATCTGCCTGCCAACACAGGGGACACGGGTGCGAGCCCTGGTCCGGGAAGATCCCACATGCCGCAGAGCAACTAAGCCCGTGCGCCACAACACCTGAGTCTGCGCTCTAGAGCCCGCGAACCACAACTACAGAGCCCACATGCCACAACTACTGAAGCCCGCGTGCCTAGAGCCCGTGCTCTGCAACAAGAGAAGCCACCGCAATGAGAAGCCCGCGCACCACAATGAAGAGTAGCCCCCGATCGCCGCAACTAGAGAAAGCCCACGTGCAGCAACGAAGACCCAACGCAGCCAGAAATAAATAAATAAATAAATAAATTTATATATTAAAAAAAAAACACGGCAAACACTGCATTTTAATTCTGCTTTCCGTGTATTATCATTGTGACCTGTTACTAAACCAGTTCTTGATGTCCATGGGGATGTTCAGATGGAGGGCATGTATTTTGCACATGGGAAGGACACGAACTGGCGGGGATCGGAGGGTGGACTGTTATGGATTGAATTGTTTCCCCACAAAGGATATGCTGAAGTCTAACAACCCCCAGACCTCAGAATACAACCTTATTTGGAAATAGAATCTTTACAGATTTAACCAAGTTAAGATAGGTCATTAGGTCCTAATCTAATATGATTGGTGTTCTTATAAAAGGGGGAGATTTGGACACAGAAACAGACATACACAGAAGGAAGACAGTGTGGAGAGACACAAAGAGGAGATGGCCATCTAGCAGCCAAGCCACATCTGAGGGTACCAGTAGCTGGGAGGAGGCCTGGAACAGATCCCGCCCTACCACCTTTAGAGCGAGCACCTTGATTTTGGACTTCTAGCCTCCAGGACTGTGAGGCAGTCAATTTATGTTAAGTCACCCAGTCTGTGGTACTTTGTACTTTGCAGCCCTAGGAAACTAATATGGTTGTTTTGAGGATTAAATGGGACTGACATGTGTGAAAAGTGCATAGCACTTTCTCTCCTTTTCGTAGTTTCCACCATACTGGGAGTTGTAAGAGATGGGGGAGCTGACTGTCCCTAGAAATTGGGGGATCCATCTCTGGCTGACAAAGCCCTCTTCATATGCTCTGGTCCAGGACCACCTCTTCCTGCTCTGCCCTGCCCCTAGGTCCAAAGTGTGCAAGAAGCAAGGCCACAGGGGCCAGGAGATACAAATGTGTGCAGTGGCCTCACGCCCAGGGAAGGCAATGGAGCATGGAGTCGGAGTTGGTGTGCCTTCCTACAGATATTGATTTCAAGTCTTTCACCACATGATGCTGGCCAAACAAATAAGTCTGGATGGGTGGGTAAGCTGTGGTCCCTAGGCTGCTATGTGCACCACTGCTTGAGTTAATCATCAAGGAGATGAGGAGACTGTGAATCCGAGGGAAACATGCTGAGAGGGAGGAAGGAAACTTTTGTGCTGGACAGCTACTACCTCACTCTGTGACCTTGGGCAAGTTCCTGTAAATCCCAAGACCTCAGAGTCAGACAGGATTTGAAAGTTCATTTTGAACCAGTTACCCATCTAAGGTTTGAATGCCCTCTTTGTATCCCGATGAGTGATCATCCAGCCCCTGCGATGACAGAGAACTCTATGCAATCTATTCCAGCTATTAGATGTTCGTTTTCTTTTTACCCTCCAAATGCCACAGTCCCTCAACCTTCCACTCATTGGTCCAAGACTTATTTGGGGGCCATAGAAGGCAGATCAAGTCCCTTTTCCACTTGGCAACACTTTAGAGCTGAAGACCATCCTTAAGACCTTGCTGAGAATTTCTCTAGGTCAAATGTCTTCAGTCCCTCCTTGTATTTCCTCATATCTCGTGAGTCCAAGTTCTTTTATCGTGTTGCACTTCTAAATATGTTAGTTTTTCTCTAACACTTTTAAATTATGAAGCTAGAAATTGGCCTGTTTTTTTTTTTTTTTGGAGTAAACTAAGCTATATAGAATAGAGGGAACTAAACACCTCCCTTAATCTAGAATCCATACACCCATCAATATCTTCACAGCTTAAGGTCACATTAACTCTGCCTACTTTTGACACAAATTGACCTTACTAGACACACACACTTAACAGGTTCTTTTCACATGGTGCTGCTAAGTCAGGCCTCCTCCATCCCATCTCTTCATGGATGCTTGTGTGTGTGCATGCGTGTACTCCTGTGCTCTGAGCCAAAACAGGATCTTTCATTTGCTCCCCTTAAATCCAATCTTTTTAAAGATTTACAATGTTTCTCTGAAGTAAAAATGTTTTTCCCCCTGATTCTGTTATCCGGTGTCTTTGTTATATAGCCCTTCAGCTTTCAGCTTCTGCAGAAGTGGTGAGCACATGCTTTTTGCTGTCATTCAATTCACCCTTTTAAATAGTGGGACCCTTGTCTGAAGCTGGGTTCAGTGAGGGCTGTCAGGCGTTCTCGTCCAGCCTGGAGAAAATTCAGCTGACTTTTGGGTCACCATCAACACACAGTGCATCTCACTCTAGCCAATAAGAAAACGACCTCATGCTCTCCTGTTGGCGCCCCTGACTGGGGAGGCCTGGGGAGGCCGCTGCCTCACAAATGGCAGGAGGTTGGCAGTACAGTGGTGTAGCTCAGCGTACCCCACGCTTACAAGGTCTTCAAGTGTGGTTGCCAGGAGGCCTCTTAAAATACTTACTGTTTCATCACTTCAAAGGTCCACTCTTCATATATCCTTTTTGAAATTTTAAGTAGAGCTCATAAAGCCTGATATTTGGGCTTTTGATGGTGGTCGTTAAGTGGTGAGTGCACAGAACTTGGAATGAGAACTGGGCTAGTACCAAATGACCCCCCTCCCTGCCCCCGGGGAGGACACACCTGTTCCCTGGTCTCCTTCCCCATCCCCCAGGTGAGAATCACTGCCCATGGGGACCACAGTTACTGAGGTGTTGATGGGACAGGGCTGTGGGTAATTGCCACCAAATGATCTCCCATGAATCCCACCTCAATGAATTCACATCCTGGGTGGCTGCTTTGCACACTGAATCTCAGCTGACCCTGGGACAACAGGATGCAGCTAGAGGGACCCTGTGCAAATTCCAGGCCTAGGCTTTAGAAGCCCTTGCAGCTTCTGCTTTCACTCTCTTGCTACCCTAAGTAAGGAAGCTGGAGCCAGCCTCCTAGAGGATGAGTGGTCCAGGGAGTTCCCAGTCATTTAGGCCACCCACTGAGGCCCTACACACATGAGTGAGGCCATGTTGGATCCCTCAACCACCAGTAGATTGCAAACACATGAATGATCCTAGCTGACATCGTAGAGCAGAGACAAGCTGCCCTTATTGCAGAGGCAGCCAGTGAGCCTGTGAATGGTTGTTGTTTTAAGCCATGAATTTCCGGGGTGGTTTGCTATACACAAAGACTAACCAAACAGGATCTATTGTTCTGGAACGGTGCTGGGGTTCAAATAAGACTGTGAACTCCTGATGTGCAGGAAATGAAATCAGACGCAGAAGAGCCAGCTTAGAAGGTGGCAGCGAGAGATGAAAAGGCTTTGCTTCTCGTAGGAGCTGCCTGCCCCCTTGTACCTCTGAGCTCTGTTAATAGTGAACTAGAATAAAGTTTTCTGGTGGATCAGCCAGGAAAAAAATTCTATTCTCAGCCAGCTGCATCCCAAATATTAGCTACTGGTTAGAAGAGAGGATTCACTAAGACTTAACCAAACAACTGCTATTAAAAAAATTTTTTTAAGGCCTGAGATACCCTGGATAACACTGGCTCAGTCTTTGCAAAGTCCATTTACTTAATTAGATTTTCATGTTTTCCTTTAACTTTTGCCAGTTGCCAAAGCAAGAAAGAACTATATCAAAAGGACTTCTACATTTGCTGGAAAAACATTGTGTAAGATATTTCCTATTGTATAGTATATATATGATAAATACCTCTCAGAACTTAGCTCAAAAAAAAAATATAAAGAACTTGTGGTTTTCTTTATACCTAAACACAAACACATAACCTGTCATATTTACCTTTTTGCCAAGGCTGCCAGGAAGCTCAGAAACCAATATAATGACTAATGACAGGATTCTATCAGCATTTTTGCTTGTCTACTTTTCCTAAAGCTTTGATTTTCAAGCTCTAGTCTAAAAGCTGCATTGTCTTTTACCTTTTTTTCCCCCTTTGGTAGCTACATTAAACTGTTTTTGAAATATCTATAGTTTTTAATAAAGTGTCTTGATAAGAGCAGGACAAGAGTATAATTGTGGAAAGAAGGGGAAGGCTGTATTTCATGTTTGTTTTAATGTGCTGGGGAAAGTGGAGGTAGGGGGTCCGCCCTCTGTGACTTTGTCAGATTCAGAATCAATGGCAGAGCTGTAACTAGCCAATGTTGACAGAGAAATACAATTTGCACCCTGCATGGGGGCAGATGTCATCCTGCTTTTGTTGCCCCTCCAGTCCTCTCCTGCTGCCCACAAATCCCTGCTCTGCTGACATCTGAACGACCTCTGTAAATCAGGGCTCCCGGAAGCCAGGCTGATGAAACACCATTCGTCTCTTAGAAGGTCACAGGCCACTCCCCACCATCGCCAGGTGGTGCCTCCCCTCAGAGCCAGCTAAGTGCAGGCTGCTATTCTCCCCCTTCAGACTTAGACGCCAAGTAAAAATGCAAAATTCACCAGCCTGGTCAAACAGAGCCCTTTCTTCCCTCCCTATATGTGCCCCTTGTACCCCTCCCATAAAAAGCAATTCGCTCCCGTGGGGTTACCCTAAAAGAAACATAATGCAGGCTGAGCAGAAGTCTGGTAACAATGGCTGTTAATCTGATTTAAACACCTAAAGAGATACTCTTTATCTCTTGCATAAAGGAAAAAAAAAAAAAAGGATCAGGAAACTGACACCCGATGGGGCTTCATTCTTTGGAAAGTGACTGCACAGGCATCCTTGTAAAACAGCCTGCCCAGCCTTGCCGTGGAGAACCAGGTGTAGCTTCTCATCCTCTCAGTGATCGGATGATCATTTCCCATGTCTGCTATCATTTCCCATGTCCGCTCTAGGTTTGGGGGGAGTAGGAGTGAAGGGAGAGGCCACCCATTCATTCGTTCAACAAACATTGAGCACTCACTCTGTACCAGGTACTGATCTAGCTGCTGTGCCTGTAGCTGTGAACAGGACAGGACTTACGGAGCTTTCATACTACTGGATGTTTAAACGGCATGTGATGTACCCCACACAGAAAGGGGACTGGGTAGACCTGGGGGGAGAGAGAGGGAAACAAAGGGAGAGGGAGGGAAGGAGGAGGAAAAGGGTGCAGAGAGAGAGAGAGAGAGGCAGCAGGGAGAGAGAATGGGGAATAGGAGCAGGAGAGGGAGAGATTTTTGAAAAAGAATCTCGGGCACTGATTCAGTGCTCTCTGACACTGAGGGCTCGTAAATGACTGGGCCTCCTGGGCCTGAGAAGCAGTGCTTGGTGCAGTTGGTGGGAAGACAGAGGGGCACGAGCTGAAGTTAGGAGCTAGAAGACCTACATTCTGTTTCTTTCTTAGCCCAGTGGTTCTCAACTGGGGGCGATTTTGCCACATTCTCATCCCTTGAGGGGATATTTGGCAATATCTGGAGACAGTTTTGATTGTCACAACTGGCACGGTGCTCCTGGGCATGTCTGCTGCTAAACGTCCTACAATGCACAGCACAGCCCTCCATGATCAAAAGTTATCCAGTTCAAAGTGTCAGCAGTGCCGAGAAACCCTGCAGAGCTCTTAGTTAATGGAGGTCCCATTCTGGAAATCTGAGCACGTATGAGTTTTCAAACTGGCAGCTCTGGGGCTGCATCTACTCAGAGACATATTTCTTTGGGCTGCAACGCAATCCTGCTTGGCAACAACTGGCTGGAGCTGAGCAGGAGTTGCCCCTATAAAAGGACGAGATTCTGATGGGCAGCCAAGCTTGGTAACAACTGAAAGAAATGAAGATTGGCTTTGGAACAGGTGGGAAAGGAGCCTCCTCTAGAATTATGTGTGGTGTCAGCCCATAATAGAGACTCTGAAAAAGGCCCCCCCACTACCTGGACAGATAGTTTTTCTCTTCATTCTCCCAAACCCATGGGCTCCATCTTGCTGCCCTCCATTGGAAGCCCTTCACTTAGCACTTGGTTTCTCTACATGGCCATCTTTGGTTTGGGCTGTCCCTTGTAGGTCCCCAGCTGCTCTCTGCACAAGCCACTGCCTTTTGTCCCCTCTCCCCACTCCCACCCCCCATTTTCAGGCCTTCCAGCTCTGCCTCTAGCTCAATGCTGTCCCCCAAAGCCCAGCCTGGATTAGAGTTGCCACCCCCTTCCTCCAGTTGCCTGGGAGAGGAGGGTAAACACCCCCGCTGAGAAGTGCTGATAATTGCTAGTCGCCAATGGTGCTAATTTGAAGATTAAAAGCACAGCACATTTCTGTTTGTTCCTCCAAGAATGAACAGTAGCTGGTTTTCCTCAGATCAGAAGATTAACTGGCTTTCCTCTAAAGCCACTTAGGGCCATTGAAACACAAATGATGTGTCAACACACTTTAAAAGACAGATTATTCATTAGGATGTAATGGTTGTCAAAACTAGCTGATCATCCACTCACTTGGGGATCAAAAAAATAAAACAAAGATGCCAGCCCACACCCACCCCACCTCCTGAAGAATCTGGAGGGGGACTGTGGACTCAGTTGGTCCTACTGATGAATGATGGTGAGCTGGGTTTGGACAGCTGTGACCCCAGAAGTATAGACCAGCCTGAGACCCCAGCCCAGGGGCAGCCTTGTTTTGTGGATTGCTCTTTCTTTAAGATCACTCCAGACAAGCTTTCAAACCCTGGGGAGTTTATAAATGCCTTCCACACAGTTCCTTCTTCTGTCCCATATACTTAACAGTTGCACTTCTGGCCAGCCCCTTTTAATAGCTGCACTTCTTCAAAGTCAATTCATACTGAAGTAAATCTGGAATGACCCTAAACAGTTCTCCTTACTCAGGACTTGGAGAAAAGTCTCCACCTAGGAGCCGCACAGATGGCATATACAATACGGCTGCAGGGTCCAGGCAGAGTGTCTTCCTGGGAAGTTCCAAGCATTAATTCAGCCATTCCAAGTTCCAGAATTATCACCTAATAGACCCAGCCATTTGTTTCTGGGACTACTCTTTTGTGTCATAGCCAGGCGTTAGTGACCACCAAAACCCACATGAAATACGCACTCCTCATTTAGTGGGGTCTCCAAAGCCAGGCTCTCAACATCCACTAACACCTTCTTATCTGCTCCCAAATGACTTATTTTCCCAAAGATCCTATAACCTGCAACAAAATGGTCAGAACTGGTTTCTAAAGATGATTGTGGCAGATGATGTAAAACTAGTCCCTTGGACAGTCAGGGATGTGTGCTGGGTGCCAATCAATGTTTAACACTCCCTCCCTCTCTCTCTCTCAACAAACAAAAACCTGATTTGTAACATTTGCCAACGTCTACAGTGTAAATGCTCTCCTACCATAGCTGATTTCAGGCTACTAACCTGATGCCACCGACTTCAAGTCGGGAAGAGATGTGCAGAGTTGGGAAAGGACGTGCGTGATCAGCTGGCAACAGTCCAGGTCAGTCCCAGCACACTGGTTCTAGTAGCCAAGGCAGAAAGGCTGTGGTTCTGGGTGAAGGGTGAAGGGTGAGGTGAAGGGTGCTTCCCTTCACTTACTATATAATGGGCACTGTGCTCAGTGCCTTACATCTGTCCATCCCATTCTTTATTCATTCATTCAGCAATTATATATTAAGCACACATGAAGTACCGTACATTATTCTAGATTCTCATCATACTGAAATCTCACTACCACCCTACAAACAATGACATTTATAGCTAATGGGGATTTATTTGATGCTTACCACGTTCCAGGTACTGTTCCAAACCGGGTTTTTCTATGACTCATTCAATCCTTTCAACAACCATAATACTATTCAAGTAGGCAGTATTATTATCCCCGCTCCATAGGTTAGGAAACCACAGCACAGAGGTGGAGGAATTCGGTCAGTTTCACAGAGCTAGAAGGGGTAGGGCTGGGATGCAAACCCAGGCACCCTGGCTTGAGTCCATGTCCTTAATTCCACATATTATTGTCTCCAAATGACAAAGGAGAAAACTCGAGGATCAGACTTGAAATGACACGCCCAAAATGACACAGACGGTAAGGAATGAGCAGGGATTCAAACTCAGATCTGCCTGATTCTAAAGACTTTGCTTGGGCTTCCCTGGTGGTGCAGTGGTTGGGGGGTCTGCCTGCCGATGCAGGGGACGCAGGTTCGAGCCCTGGTCTGGGAAGATCCCACATGCCGCGGAGCGGCTGGACCCGTGAGCCACAGGTACTGAGCCTGCACGTTTGGAGCATGTGCTCCGCAACGGGTGCGGGGGGCCGCGACGGTGAGGGGCCCGCGCACCGCGGTGAAGAGTGGCCTCCACTCGCCGCAACTAGAGAAAGCCCTCGCACAGAGACGAAGACCCAACACAGCCAAAAATAAATAAATAAATAAAGTGTAAAAATTTTTAAAAATAAATAAATAAAGTGCAACACTTTAAAAAAAAAAAAAAAAAGACTTTGCTCTTTGTCACTCTGCCCCACAGCCTGCCAAAGGAGCTACATGTCCCAGGCTTCAACAGCATCCTATGATCACAGATTCATTTCTGGAGGAAAATGTCCTCTTTTTACAACTATGTAGGCTTAGAACCCAAGGGAAGGAATTAGACTGACAAACTCAGCTTCCTTTTAATGGGAGGGCCAATAGAGTATTTATACACAAAATCCAATTTCTCTGGGATACAAATCCTGGAGCAAGCAAGATCAATAAATGAGGGAAGAGGGCCTAAGTCTGGGTGCTTGCTACCTACCTTTGGATTCACAGTGCAATCATGCCCAGGAAATCCAATGTGGCGCTGAGGACATAAGGTTGCCTGAATCCATCTTCATCTCCAGGCAGCAACTTCTGAATATTCATGCTTTCTTTGCTCCTGACACACCCAGACTTGTCCAAATCAGCACAGCCAGGAAGAGAACCCAGCTCTTCTTCCCCCAGGGCCAGAGTGCCAGGCTCTCTATTCTACCCGCTCTCTATTTATCCACCGTGAGTGATTCAGCAAATGAAAATGAGAAAAATAGACTAATAGAACTCAGTTGTCTTCATGGACTAAATGACCTTGGAAAGGGGCCAGCTTGCCTTTGCACTCCCTGGGGCCATGTGAGGAGGAAACCCCTGTAAAGTAAAGGTGGGAAGCAGCCCAAATGCTGTGAAATTGCTTGAAGGGCATAAAATACTCCTGCTGCTCTGCTGGTTTTCAGCAGGAATCCCAAGACTTATTAAAAATGCCATGAGTGATTAATGCCAGGTGTCCAGGCAGAGTAGACACTGCTCCAGCCCAGTTGCTCCAGCTCAGGAGTACTAGGTAGGTAAGCTCCCTGTGAGCTTCTAGGGAGGACGTGACCAAGAACTCAAAGCCTTGGAAATGCTGGAGTCCAGCCTTTAACCACAGGTTAAATCTAAGCTAAGAACAGGCTCTCTTGGTGTCCCATAAGGCAAAGCTGATCCCAGGAAGGCCAGGCCTACGTGCCGGCACTGGGGAAGGACAGTTGCCATTAGCAGTTAAGTCAGAGGCCAACCAGAATTTTGGTGCCAATTTATTCTGTGCAAGACTTGGAGAGGTTAAGAGTGTTGCCTAGCTCAGAAAATTGATGATCAAAATCTCATGAAGGAGAGCCCAAGACTTTACGATTATGAGTCCAGAATCTCAAGATCCTGGCATCTCTAGAGTCTGTGATTCGCAGAGGCTAACGCCCATGATCCTGAGATCCTAGGAATCTAAGCTTCTGTAAATGCTTATAGTAACAGCTCTCCTATCCCCACCCTGCACTCTGCATCCCCTGCCACTGTGTTGGCATACAGGGTGCCTTGCTTCTCAGCCTCCTCTGCCAGACTGTGCACAAGTCATGTTCCCAAACATACCAAGCTCAGTGGTGCCACAGTGCCTTTGCACTAACTACTCCCGCTGCTTGGAACAGTCTTTCTGCCTCATCTGACCCAGCTCAGTTTCTTTAGAAAGACTTCCCTCCCCTGCCTGTTAGCTCTCCAACTGGAAGGAAAGCCTAGGGGAAAGGAGGGGATTTTTTTCTCCTTGGAAAACAGACACAGGGCGCTAGAAACACTGATGTGCTCCAGGCAACCAGTGAGGACGGACATCAGGCTTTAAGGTCCAAGTCCTGCTGGTGCAGCCTTGAGCATCCTCCGGGGGAAGAGCAAAGGCTCCTCCAGGCTGTAAGTCAGCTCAGCTCTGTACTTGTGCAAATCACTGCTGCTCAGGCTGTGTGACTGGCAGCCTCAGCCTGGCTGATTCACGACTCAGGAGACCCAGCGGGCTTCGCACACATATTTACACCCCAGCCCGCTGTTGGTGCCTGTCAGATCAGGCGGTTTGATGCTCTTTTCCTCAGCTCCAGAACACCTTCAGGCAATCTATTCCCAAAGGGAAGGATCCCATGAAGGGGTGGGTGACAAGGCAGAACCCACGTGCTCTGCCCTTAGCCTTTAAGTTTTCATTTCTTTATTGAAAGAGCAGGGGCTCAGAGGAGAGGCAGACCTCAATTTAATCCCTAGCGTGGCCGTTTATCAGCTGTGTGACTTTGGGCATGTGACTTAACCTCTCTGAGCCTCAGTTTCCTCATCTTTGAGATGGGAATAATGTTATCTACCTCTCTGGTTGATGTAGGGTTCTGTGAGGTAATGCCTGGCATGTTATAAGTACTTAATAAGTGGTCCTATTATTTGCTCATTAGCTTGAACCCCTTTGCTCCCTTCCTCCCTTTAGAAGGAAGGGGCCTAGGCTGGGAGCAGAGACCCCTGCATTATTTGGGAAAGCCAGGCTTGCAGCAAATTGCCCTGGGACTTCCCCAGGCATAGCACACCACTGTCCCCCTTTGGAGGCCACTCACCATCTGGCCACTCCATATTCAATCCCCAACTCCCTTCCTATCCCGACCTGTCATCCATTTACTGGACAACCCCTTTTGGGGCAATTTCTATATGCAAAGGTTTATTTTTATTAAATCATTGAACCCTTATAAGAACTCTATTAGGTAAGGATTACTGGTAACTCATTTTATAGGTGAGGAAACTGAGGCACAAAGAAGTTAAGTAACTTGTCCAGTTCAAATACATGCATACCTCGGAGATACCATGGGTTTGGTTCCAGACCACTGCAACAAAGCACATATTGCAATAAAGCGAGTCACATGAATTTTTTGGTTTCTCATGCACATACAAGTTATGTTTACATTATACTGTAGTCCATTAAGTGTGCAATAGCATTGTCTAAAAAATGTGTATATTTTAATTAAAAAATACTTTATTGCTAAAAAAAAAGGCTGTCACCTGAGCCTTCAGCAAGTCGTAATCTTTTTGCTGGTGGAGGGTTTGAAATATTGCGAGATGGGGTCTTCCTCTTCCCTGTTGTCCCCAGAGAGTCCAGCAGAGCCCAGAGGGTTGTTGGCTGGCTGGATAGTACCTGGAACAGAAGTCTTTGGACTAAGGTTTGGAGATTTTTCTGGAAAATACCCAGAAAAACACAGTGGTGCTTCTGTTAAGTCTACCTAGGAGTTAAAAAAATCACTCTTTGTCTGGAACCCACTTTCTGAAGTTTCCGCACAGTTGCTGACACATGGTGGGCGCCTGGGCTCGCTGGTGTGTTTCACACACATCGTCCCAGTCAATCCTGTGCAGGCTCATCAGCACTGTGGTCACCGTTCACAGAAGGAAACCGAGGCTTAGCAACATGAAGATTCTTTCCTAAAGTCATTACAGCTTATGAATGGCAAGACCCAGACTCAATCCCAGGGGCAGGAGGCAGGTCAGAATCCAGGATTTGCCACTTCCCCTCCTCAAAGTCACTGTTGACATTCCTCAGAACCTTTGCCTGCTCAGTCCCCTCAAGGGTAAATGAAGTAAGGCTGGGAAACGTGTCATCCTTTCCCCAGCAGCCCCCCTGCTGCTTCCTGGGGGTCAGTGAAAGCTGAGCAGACCATACTCCCCGTCCCGACCACGGTGTCGGGAAACATTTTAGAGCCAACATTTCCCGGCTGTTGTACACATGCACCAGGCACTGTCTTCAGCCCTTCACCTGACTTGTCACACTAAGTCCTCATCCGGACCTGGGAGGAAGGAACTAGCACAACCCCCACTTCACAGCTGAGAAAGCAGATTCAACTTGCCCCACATCACATGCCTAGTGGTGAAGCCTGGACCCAAATCCCATCTGTCTGACTCTAGTCCAGGGCCAGTATCCAGTCCCCTAGAACACAAACCTTTCTTGGGGCAAAATGGACACAGTGAACTCTGGCTCACGGGGTAGACGTCGTGTTGCCTGAGTATTCACTCATTCACAGGGCATCCTCTGGGCCAGCTACTGCCTGGATGGTGGGTTAGCTCAGAGAGGAAACTCAGCTCCCTTCCCTCAAGGACTCACAGACTATTAGTGGAGACCCGCGATACACAGATACATACATGGATTTATTCTGTGATGTCAGGCAGTGAGTTTGTGTATGTGAAAAAAGCAAGCACAGTGAGGGGCAAACAGTGATGGGAGAGGGGACCTGGCAACTGCGATCTCCAGGCAGGGGTAATATTAACCACGGAAGGGCAGCAATGTCATCTGTCCAGTATGAAGGAGGAAGTTGCGGGCATTTGGGAAGCCAGAGACACAGTTGTGGATCTTGGGGGAAAACCCAGCAAAGGTTAGGCCTGTGGGCTGGTCTCAGCAAGGGGCTGGGTTTCAGGGAAAGGCCCCGGGCTGAGAAGTGGAGTGAGGTGTTTGTTCAGCCTGCCAGGGCACGACCATACAAACAGAGCAGGCAGCCCCCTAGAAGGTAGGACTGTCCCCCACCCATCCCTCCCAGGAAGATTGGTCCTTTCAGCCAGGGAATGCCTGGCCTCAGCCATGGAACTGAGCAGATATGGGGCCTGAGAAGGGAGAGGGCCAGCCCAGCGCTGCCCCCTCCTCTCTTGCCCCAGGCAAAGCCTTTTCCATCCACGCTTCAGGTGCTAGTAGGACTGGGAGAGGCTGAGGTTGAGAAAGACTCAAATTCAGGCTTGGGTTCTGGGTGGGCCGGAGCCGCCTGATAAAACTCGCTAAATGCTCCGGTCTGCTGAGGCTGTGCTGGATCGCAAGTGTAAACAAAAACACAATTCACTGCTGGAAGCATTGTTTTCTGTTTGTTTGTTTTTTAGGTTAGCGCCTAGGACTTATGCCCTTGCCAGCATCTTGACACGGACGGCTAACATCGGCTGGCTCCTGGGCTTCCCTGCCCACCCTGCACTGGACTTGCTCTTCCTTCAAAGCTACCAAAGGCCAAGCTGAGGGGCCTAGAGATGCTATGGAAATGCAGGATGTAGGTAAGTACAGGTGCCTCAACCGCTGGCAGGAGACTGCAGGACCGGGCGGTGAACCCTGCTGAAGAGCTGCCCCCTATAAAGTCTGCGACCTTCACAGCTAGCAGCTGCCGGTGTGATTTCTGCAGGCCTTTCGGAATTATTGATTTTTTTCAGACCCCTTTATTTCAGCAACATATATCATCATGTTCCTCTAGCGAGACTTACTTCAGAAAACCCAAGAAATATTACTTCCCTGATAGGCCCCAAATATTGACCACATCGTTCTTTCTCACTTCATGTCCCATCGTGTTCCTTTCACTCACGTGTTCAACTGGCAGATGCTTCCGGAGTGCTTGGCACGCGGCAGGCCTGGTGCTCGGGGCTGAGCATGCGGACTAAGTCAGAGCTCCATCCTCAAGAAGCTCACAATGCAGTGGGAGGAGATAACTGAACAGATCACTTTCGTGCATTGAAATATGTTCTAAAAGTGGTTGTCACAAGGTGCTCTGGTAATACAGTGCAGGATGGGACCAGCGTCATTGGATGACATTTGACTTTGAGGGGGCTTTGCTATAGGAAGATAAAGGGGACAGAAAAAAAGCATCGCAGGAAGAAAAACAGCATACATAAAGGCCAAGAGGCATGAACGTGCACATTTGGCAAGTGGTGAATGGCAGGCATGCCAAGTGTGGGTGACGGCCGAGCATGGGGGTGTGGATTTAGTGAGGGGAGAGGTCACCAGATATGTGAGTAGTAGGCAGGTTGTAAGGGGCCTTAAAGGCTGGGCCAAAAACTATTAGGAAGTCGTAAGGAAGTTTTACTTGGTGTCCTCTCACCTGAAGGTCTCTGAGCTTGTGAGAAATGAGCTGAAATGTCAGGAAGGGTCTTTTATCCATTTGTTAATTTAAAAGTATACCATAGCAGCAAAAGGAACTGCCCCCTTCCAGAAAGCCAAGCAAGTGAGGTTTTTGTTTTTTCCCCCCCCCAAATAATACAAGTCATTGTATTATTTATTATTATGGGTTCCTCATCCAGCCCCAAGCCTCAATCAGGCCTATCCTGGGTCTCTAAAGAGGGCTGGGGACCATTGCTTGAGCCATCAGGACATGGAAGGAGGTGGCCCGAAGGTGGGCCTGGCCTCCTCCAGGGTCAGTGAAACCCATCCTGACCACATGCTGACTTTGCCTGGCACGTGATGAGTTCCTTGTTCCCCCAGAACATCTGGAGTTAAAGCAGCCAGGCCTGATGCTCTCAACATGGAAATAACTCATGGGTCACCCAGGTGTGAGGCCAGCTTGGTCCCTGAGCAGGATCTGGCCTGGTACCCAGACTTCTGCAGAGAACTCAGCATGTAGAATCAGTCCTGTAAGCAGCAGCCTGTGTCGGTCTCCAGCTTCAGAATCTGGGCTTTTTGTCATCTTTCTTGAATCATTCATTCACTCATTCAGTGAAAATATGGAGGACATAGTGTCAGACACCCATCCTCACATAAGATTCAGTCCCTGTCAAGCCGGGCCCTGAAACGTGTCGTATCAGAACTCCAGGTAGGGATGGGTGTCTGCATCCCTTTGACTGTTTAAGATGCCCATAGCCCAGAGAGCCACGGACGGAAGCCTGGTCATAGTGAAGTGACTGTGACCAAAAGAGGAGGAGATGGCTCTGGGGAAGCAGAGAGAAGGGAAGGAGGAGAAGGGAACTTAGCCTGTCCGAGTACCTACTGTGTGCTTCATCTACATTATCTCATTTCATCTTCACAATGATCCCATGAGACGGGCCAACTGGCACCCAGAGACTAGGAGGAAGGTGAGGGGGCAACTTCAGGAACCTCAGAGAGTTTGGGGTCCTTCTGCCAGAGGTGAGAGCTGGAACACTGAGAAAATGTCAGAGGAAACCTCAACCTTCTGGAGGCAAAACACGTCCACCTAACCCTGATGTGAACCTCAGCCAACTCCAAGGAGACTCCCCAGCCCTCGCGGGTAGGACAGCACTGCTATCTACTGCTGCGGGCACAGCCGGGTGGGAGAGATGCCCCTTCCCGGGGGACAGCTGAGTCTTCCCCAGCTGTGGCCACCTCCCTCTGTCGTTAATCCACCTGGGACTGGACAACCCCACCTAGAGGCATGTCTCTAAAGTCTGGGCAGGACACTGAGGAACTAGGATAGTTGAGTGGTACTTTTATTGCTTTTTTCCCACTGACTCTGAAAGAGCAAAAAGCTGGCGGGACATCAGCTGGGTCTGCTGATGGTATTCACAAGCATCGTTTGGCTTTCTTGATTCTGGCCTGGAATCCACAAGAGCTGGATCAAGCAGGACAACATTGCGTGAGGAGAGGGAGAGGGGGTTTGCTTAGAGATGAAGTGATGCCAGAGAAGAGATGAGTGAACCGGTTACTATGGAGAGCAGCAGGGAGGGTGGAGAGAGGGTGCACGTGTGGGAGGTGACCATGAGTCAGAGACGGAGACTACTGAGGTGGAGCTGAAAACAAACCTTCTGTCTCAGAAGCCTGCTTAGCAATATGGACAGCCTGGTCAGGAGCAAAGAGAACTCGAGGCTGGAAGCCAGACGGGGGGATGACCCCACGGGGAGTGCAGAGATGTGCACGTGACTTGAGGCTGAGGGAACAGGGCTGCTGGGGCGGGAGGGATTAACTGCTGCCTGGCACCCCCTAACCCAAGGGTGCGAGTGTCTGGTGAGGCTGAAAGGGAAGAACGGAGGCGAGAGCGCTGGCTCTCTCATCTGCCATTGGTGCTTCAACCAGATGGAGCCGGAGGGAGGCTGTTTCTGGCCCAGATCCCAGGATTGGTAGGGAGGGCCTTGGCTGCCCAGACACCAAAGAAAGGCTTGCATCCCATTCAAAGCAGGATGTTGGACAACTAACTAACAATTCTCTGCCCCTGTGGCCAGAGGGAACGATGCCACGGTTATTTACCCTTTGTGCATCTTCTCAGAGTCTGATGAAACCTACAGGTCTTTTCCCCTGAAAAATAATGCATACACACACACACACATGCATGCACGCATGCAAACACATAGACACCGCCTATTTCAAGGGGGTCAGGAAGTCTCCAGTGACCAATCATGGTTCTTCTAGGACTCTACGGGCTTTGATTAAAACCCCTGACCACGTCATCAACCCAGTCCTCCAATCCACTCCCCTCCATCCCTACATGTTCTATCGCCTACCCTGTATGGTTTTTCTGGAAGTATTTTTAACTATCTAAAAATTACGTTAATCCTTATTTGGTTATTTTAATGTTGTTGTCTGTGTCTACAACTAAAATGTCAGATCTATATAAGCATGGGATTTTTCTCTCTACTAACTTCTAGTGCTGAGACAGTACTTGATACTTGGTAGGGGAGCAATAAGTATTTTTTTTAAAAAACCTTTGCTATTCTGGACTTATCAATTCCTATCAACCGTGAGGAATTGGTGGAGTGTTGGGAACCTTGGTGGAAAGGTCTGTATCTTCTCCCAGCGCCTGGTAGAGAGGGCAGGGCTGGTATACCAGAAGCCTGAGTTTTAGTAGACAGACTTCCAAGCGTGGATGGGAAAAAGAGCTGTGATTTCATGGAATACAGCTTTGGAAAGAAGCCCTTGGAACAAAAATTCTGCTTGTACAATAAGTGATGATCCAAAACAGGAAGAACACAGGAAAACCCAGAAAAATCAGACCCTGGGGAACTCTTCAGGGGGCTCTAATTTTTAAAAGATTGTGTAGAGAAAATAGGAGATTCAAAATCGCAGTTGACTGGGCGCCGCAAGAGCAGAGCTAAGAAGATGAGTAAGAAGGGGCCTGTGACTGGGGCCGATGGCATTTGTATGAGATGCCCAAGAGAAAGCATGGCGCCTTAGCTTCCATTCTGCAGCTCGCCTCTGCGCCCTCGAGAATAATGCTTGATTTGAAGGGAAGGGAAGGAAATTAACATTTATGAAATAACTGTTATGTTCCCGCACTAAACTGCTCCACACATTACAGGCATTATTTAATCTTCAAAACAATCCTGAAGGAGCTATTGGTATTTGCATTTTACAGATGAGAAAACTGAGCTTTTAAGCATTTGCCCAAGATTGCACACTTAATAAGCAGCAGAGGCTGGATTCAAATCCATATATGTCTTTCTCCCAAGTGAGTTTCCGCCATGCCCACTGCCTCCTCTCTGTAAATCTTAGAGGTCATGACATGGACTGCTGCCCTGGGCATTACCACCTTGTGCCAGCTGTGCCTGAGCTCACTGGGTTGAAGTGAGCTTGAAGTGCAGGAAGGAATAAATAGTCACCCTAGGAGACACCGATTGTGGGCCAGTAAGCACTTCCTAGGCATTTCCCACAACTATCCCATTCATTCCTCACAACAAGCTGATAGGGAAGTTTATTTTAAATTATTGTCCCTATTTTAAAGATGAGAAAACTGAAGTGCAGAGGCATCAGGGTAAGTCACCAGCTTATACCTGGCAAGATTAGGTTTTGAAAGCAGGCATTCAGTCTTTTCTGGCTGTTTACTAAAAATGGATGTGAAGAGAGTGCCTGACTACTCCCAGGGAACTCCAGCTTCCCGGCCGAGAAGACCACAACTCAGGGCACTGAGATCCATTAGAGACAATATCACTGAACTAATATACAGAAGAAAGGGGCTGCAAAACCAGATGGACACTTGGGATTTCAACCCAAGAAAAGGGAAAGGATTGGTCACATTGCAGGCAATTGGATTTAATACCAAAGCACAGGTAAGATTTACTTTTTAAGAGAGGAAGAAAGATGTTCCAGGCACATAAAACCAGCATGTGTACATATCCTGAAAATGGAAGGAGTATGGTGCTTAAGATTGGCTGAAGCCCCCGCAGCCAGGGCAGAGGGTGCCAGGGTGGAGGGGGTGAGAAGGAGTGAGAGGGAGGGAGGGGCAGACCCTGTACATCATGTTTAAGAGGTTCATCTTGATCCAAAGAGCAAGGAGAAGATTGGAAAAGTGTGGGTTTTGAGTACCTACCTCATAAAACGGTGATTCCTAGGACCCAGCACAGGTTTATCAGAACAAAACACTAAATGGAACACGTCTTTCCATTAAGGCTTGTTAGTGCCTCAGGTCAGGGAAATTCAGGGAAACATAAATAGTAATAATAATAATAATAATAAATAATAATGACTACAAACAGTAACAATACAAAATTCTGAAAGTTAGTGTAGTATAATGGTTACGTGGACACATCTGTGCATCCATACTGTTTCCCCACTTACTAGTGTGTGAACATGGGCTATATTTGTTCCACCTCACTGGACATGTGGTCGAAGGTGTAAAATGGAAATAATAATAAAAACTACCGTACAGAGCTGTTGTGAGGTTAAAGAGTTAATGCACGTAAAGCTTTTAGAAGAGTGCCTGGCAGGTATTCAACACTTAGTGTTACCTATTATTACTATTGTTAGTAACTTACTGAGCACTTATTATGCATTAACTACATAGTGCTAAAGATTTTACATGCATTATCCAATTTAAGGATTGTGGTGGTATTAAAATATGTGCACACATGGAAGCAACCTAAGTGTCCATCGACAGATGAATGGATAAAGAAGATGTGGCACATATATACAATGGAATATTGCTCAGCCATAAAAAGAAACGAAACTGAGTTATTTGTAGTGAGGTGGATGGACCTAGAGACTGTCATACAGAGTGAAGTAAGTCAGAAAGAGAAAAACAAATACCGTATGTTAACACATATACATGGAATCTAAAAACAAAAAAAGCTTCTGAAGAACCCAGGGGCAGGACAGGAATAAAGACGCAGACAGAGAATGGACTTGAGGACACAGGGAGGGGGAAGGGTAAGCTGGGACGAAGTGAGAGAGTGGCATGGACATATATACACTACCAAATATAAAACAGATAGCTAGTGGGAAGCAGCCGCATAGCACAGGGAGATCTGCTCTTTGCTTTGTGTCCACCTAGAGGGGTGGGATAGGGAGGGTGGGAGGGAGACGCAAGAAGGAGGGGATATGGGGATATATGTATACATATAGCTGATTCACTTTGTCATACAGCAGAAATTGACACACCACTGTAAAGCAATTATACTCCAATAAAGATGTTAAAAAAAATAAGTAAAATATGTCCACAACATCTTTGATATTTCTCTTTTCAAGAAATCGAAATTGATTCCTTTCCCCTGAGTGTGGGCTGGACTCAGTAACCTGCTCCTAATGAATAGAATACGGCAGAAGTGGAAGTGTGTCACTTCGGAGCCTAAGTCATGAGAAACATCGCAGCTTGGTCATTGTCTCTTGGATCACTCCTTCTTGGGGAAGCCAGCTGGCGTGGCATGAAGAAAGATCCATGCAGGCCCTCCAGCCACAATCAACCCTGCAGATGACTGCAGCCCCAGCCAACACCTTGCCTATGGCCTCATGATTCAGAACCACCCAGCTAAGACACACCGGGGTTCCTGACCCTCAAAGATTGTGTGTGATAATAAATGTTTGTAGTTTTAACCTGTGAAGATTGGGGTAATTTGTGATGTAGAAATAGATAACTAATACAGTGATATCTTAAATACAATAGATAACTAATACAACGTCTCCCTTCCTATCCTTTGGAAAAGTTGTAAACTCAAAACATAAATGAGTAAAGTAATCAGGGAAGGTAGCAAACCAGAGACTACATGTCTTGTCTAACAAAGGCACCTGCTACCCAATTCCAGCTGACTATTATCAATACTAAGTATTTTTCAAGAGAAGCCGGAAATCTGGATATCTTGGTGAGAAATCTCCTGATTTTTAATATGAGTTCAAAGTTTTTCAATGCTGTGCAGACCAAACAAAACATTTGCCAGAAAGCCACCACTGTGAAACATCCAGACTGGATGCTTGAAAAATTTGGCCTGGATGCTTATATAATCAAGTGAAATAGTCACTAATTGAATAACTATGTCTAAAGGGATTGATTTATGGCTCGACATCAACATGAAAGGGGTTTCAAGCAGCAGGTGAAAAGCTCTGTCTTTAGCTGCATCCCAGATATATATATATTTTCTTGATAGCTTAGATAGAGAAGGTGTACACATTAAAATTTGTGAGTGATAAGAGGGTGGGGGGAATTGTGATAGATCCAAAAAAAAAAACCCAAAAAACCAAAAAAACCTTTAACAAGAAGGAATGGGTCAAATCTAACAAGGGGACATTTTACAGACATAAAATTGGAAGCTGTGCTCTCAACTCAGGTGCACAAGACAGGACGTGAGAGCCAAAATATCCTGTTGGCCCTGTAGCAGCTCCTGTGGGAAGGGATGGAAGTTGAAGTGAGAAATGCCCATTGGCCTTGGATGGGTGGGAAGGTCCCAGAAGCAGGGAGGAGGAGGAAGGTGAACCAGGCATATGTAGCCTCAGGGGAGCCTGGCAGCAGCTGAAAGGCAAAGGTCCCAGCTTGTTGTCAGTGTCAGGAAGGCATAGCTGAGGTCTGCAGCTGGTACCTAGGGCAGGTATTGCATGAATCCCATCCTAGGAAGCTGACAGCCAACAACAGTTGAAAACTCAAATAGAAGACTCTCCAGCAGAGAACACAGCTTATCTACCTGGACCAGGGGTCAGGGGCTTGGTCACACAGGAAAAGCAAGAACCCAGTTATAAAGGCCAGCGTCCAAAAAAACAAGTTGGAATCACTTGCTGCTGTCATCGTCCAATTTATTCCGGAGGCTTGCTTCATTCAGATGCATGGGAGGGGGGAAAGAGAAAGAGTCCAGATGAGACCCATGATGATGAGTACCTGGGGATTCACTGTATTTGGTACTTGGGTAGAGTCCCCAGACTTCAGCTTTTGGATCCCATTTCCATTCATTTTTTTTTTTTTATTCTTTTTTGGAGTATTGTTGATTTACAGTTTTGTGTTAGTTTCAGGTATACAGCAAAGTGAATCAGATATACATAAACATATATCCACTCTTTTTTAGATTCTTTTCCCATATAGGTCATAACAGAATACTGAGAGTTCCCTGTGCTATACAGCAGGTTATTATTAGTTATCTATTTTCTATATAGTAGTGTGTATACGTCAATCCCAATTTCCCAATTTATCCCTCCCCCCCTTACCCCCGGTAACCGTACGTTTGTTTTCTACATCTGTGACTCTATTTCTGTTTTGTGAATAAGTTCATTTGCACCCTTTTTTAAGATTCCACATACCCATTTCCATTCTTAAATATGCTTCTCACTCCTGGCTTTGATGTCACTAGGAAAATCTGTGCTGTCACGAGGCTAATCGTGCCTTGACTCAAATTGGCTGAATGCTCATGAAATAGGCTTGGAATAGGTCATGTCCAGCTCTGGTTCTATCTATTTCCAGTCCCCCTCTATTGGAATCATGTCATGAGTTTATACCACTGAGTTACGGATCTAAAGAGCTATAAACTTCTCTGAATTCGTGCGAGGAGTGGGGATAAGCGCCCCACTCTTTAATGGCTAAAGGTAGGCTGGGGCAGGAACCCAGATGGGTTTCGGATACAGGACACAGGAAGGCAGTAGTGAGCAGAGGGGGCAGATAGCGTCCGGTTACGGAAGATGCAAGCTGTGAGGCTGCTGCCTGGATTTAAGCAGTCATGTAACAGGGAGCCGCGGGACAGTTCTGAACAGCAGCGTAATGTCCTCAGAGCTTTCCTGCGGCAAGACCCTTCCATCAGTTAGCGTGTATTCTGAGAGATGGGAAAACACAGACTGGAAGCGGACAGGAGAGGCGAGTAAGAAGGTGGCTACCCTCGTCTCAGAGATGACCAGTAGGGCCCCAGAAGCCCACAAACCAAAGCTTTCAGGCCACTTAAAGCTTTCACAGTACACTTAAGCTCCTTCTTCACTTTTGCTTGTTTGATGCCTAATTTCAAGTCTCAGAAAGTTCTCCCTTTGGGGGCTCAGCCATGCTATGAAGCCTTGCTGATCCCCCAAAGACTAGGTTGGATGCCTTCCCCTCAGACTACAGTGTTTCCTAGTCTGTCTCGCCGACTAGACCATAAGCTCCTTGAGGGCTGCGCCCACAGCTTGCTCAGTTATAGCTCTGGTGCCTAGTACTGAACTTGGCCTAGAGAACGTGATCCAGAAAAGATTTTTGAAAAGAAGAAGGAGTGCTTCTCCCCTGTCTCTGGGAGGGGACTGCATGAAGCTCACCCACATCACACGAATTCTTCCTATCGCTTCTATCAAAACACTCAAGGGACCATTTGCAGGACTGGAGAGCTGTCCACATTCCTCCATGAAGCTAGTTTAAAACACACCCAGACACACACCCACACCCACCCACAAACCCACACACACACACACACACACACCCTTAAATTGCTGAAATTAAGTTTGTGGGATGTAAACAGTAGGGCAGACAAGTCCAGCTCTCTGAAAGGATCTCTATCTGACCTACTGCGGGTCTCCAAACCCCTTACAGCCAGGGGGAAGGGTGTTTTTGGATCCTTTGCAATCCTGAAGAGAATTGGGAAATCATGATGTGTTTGACCTCAGAAATTCCAGGCCTGGGAGGCCAGAGTACAGAGAAAACAACTCTTTTCCTAAATGAGAAATGAACAAATAAACACACAAACCCAGATCAGCCTCCTGAATGTGGCAAATAAATGCTTTGGCAGGGAGGCAAAGTGTGGATTCAGGCTACCTGAATCCACAGGTAGTGTGAGCTCCCTGCAGGGTTTGGTGCTGGGCAGCAAGGTCAAGCTGGCTGTTCCTGGCTCTCTGTTCTAAAGGCTCAGGCCCCAGTCCTAACTGTGCTGCCTCTTGTGAGGCTTGAGGAGGCTGAGTAGGGACCACTCCAGGTTCCCCTTTGACATTCTGGACATAAAACACATCTTCTAGGAACAAGAATACTAGGGTCCCTCTACCAGCGAATAGTCTTTTCTGTTATTTTGATCAAACATTTCACTTTGATGTGTTTAATATCCCCATTTAAAGGAGTAAACAAGAAAGGGGGCGGGTTGCTTTGCATATAGTAGAAAAAGCACTTTAAGCAAACTTCTATTGAGAACCTCTTATATGCCAGGCACTAAGCACTGAAGAGACACAGTCCCTGGTCTTGAGGAGTTCCTAGCCCAATGGGAGACAGATAGGACAAGAGACAAAAAAACTCCATTCTAAATGGTGAGTGCAATAGAGGCGAGGACACACAGCTCAGGGGACTCCCAACAACTTAGTCTTGGTGAGAGTAAAGGAGGGCTTTACAGGAGAGGTGGCATCTCAGTTGGGCTTTGAGGGATGAAGAGAAGTTTGCCAGGTGGACAAAGGTGAGACTATCCTTCTAGTTAGAATAATAGCATGGACCAAAGCCAGAAGGTGTGACATAGGCTTACATATTGAGTAAATCAAAAGTCATCACATGTGGCTGGCACGGAATTCTCCATGTAAAGAAGAATCAGGCTGGAGAGCTAGAAAGCAAATAGTAAGGCAATAGAAGAATCACGCAAGCATGATTTATTTTGTATCACCTTGGGAACGCTACTCTTCAGTGTGTTTCTAGAACGTAGATTGCTTTTAAATGATCCAGCCCGGTGGAATTAGATTTCTTTCCCTCTTGCCTGTGAAATGTAAGCAATGTACTCAATATTCTCAGGAAAGATAACTATCGTCCTCGGGGGTGTAGACATGTTTTAATCCACGATGACAGTTTGTCTTGAATCATAAACTGCTTTTATCTTACGGAGCCAGGCTTTGATGGTGGGTGGCTTCCTCTGACTGGCTGCCATGCCGAGCAGAACTTCAAAGCAACTGAAAGCAAGATAACGAGCTCCTTCTGTCACGGTGCCCGCGGGCCTCTGAGTGGTGCGTGGAGTCATGTGAGATGCAGGTCATCAGCCACAGTGCTCGCCGGGAAGGACCTCACAGGGCATCATCCCAGGGCCTAAGTCCTCCTCTTCACGGATAGTGCCAGCATCCCAAAAAATCCTTGGGGAACTCGAAGCTTTTGTCCTTTTCCAAGTCTGAAGTGCGACATTGTGATGCACCTGCCTTGCAGCTGCAGGCGGGAACGGAGACTGCAGGAGGGAAACGGGAAGGTATGAAGGCCTCTTGTAGTGTGGCTGGCATCTGAAAAGGAGCCTCAGGTGTCCCCATGGGCCCCGGGGATGGTGTGATGCTTGATTTTCTTTGGAGTTAGCACAACTCTGGAAGGTGGGCACTTCTCTTTTCCCTGCCCCAGGCATTCCCCTGAAGAAAGTGAGCCTTGGAACCAGGAAAGAATGGTGGTCATTTAGAAAGAATCACGCCCTCCTTAGGGCAGAAGGGATGGTAAAGCTCAAACGTGGTGTGGAGGACATGATAGGACGTAGGGCTAGAAGCAAGGACCTGGACAGTGGAGGGGGATGCAGAAAGCTAAGGCGTACCTGTAATCAAGCACTTGACCTTGACCTTGAGACATCCTTCCCAGAGCATCTTACAAGAAGGGCCTTCAACAGTTCATTTATCCAATCCTTCACTGCTGTGTGAATCCCCCACACCATATTTCTGATAAGGAGTTCCTGCTTTGTTTGATTATCTCCTGTCCCGGAGAACTCAGTACCTCACAGAGCAGCTCATTCTTCTATTCAGTGGCTCTGGCTGAGAGAAAGTGCTTCTGTTGCTGACTCCCAGCACCTGTTCCCAGAGAATGGCGTGCCACGTGCAGGATCCAGGAAACGACACTGAGTCCCTTCCAGGCAGCCTCCCTATTTCGAGGAACATGTGCCCAGGGATGCCAGGCAGATGATAAGCTAATGCTGGGCCGCTTGCCTGGCAGCAAGAGGAGAGCGCTCCCATTTCGCACGGGCTCCCTGTGAGATGGGGTTTTTCTTCTGCAAAGGAGGGAGTGTCCAGAGGAGTGCATGCATGCACAACAGGGAGCCAATTATCTCTGCTCCAGGAAATGGGGATGGCATCGATCACTGGATTCCCTGGGGAACCTGGGCTTCAGTGCCCACACCTCTGCCCATACCATCTATCTGCAGATGGGCCAGGCAAGCGGCTAGATCAGCTGGATTCAACTCAGCTGCTTTTATTCTTGTGCCCTCCCTAGGGGAAAAGCGATGCACATGAAATACGGGAAGACAGGGGAACAGGGACAAGGGCTAAAATACTCAAAGGTTGGCATGAGCCTGGGCCCTGAAGGAGTTAAGGGGCAAACAGCATCCAAGGGCGTGGGCTGAACACTCGATGCTAGAGATTTAAGGAGAGTCTGACTTTATGGAAACACGGCTCCACCCAAACCTAACCCAGCTCTCAAACTCTACGCTCATGACCATATCCTCACTCAAGTGTGACTTTGCCTTATCTCAGCTCTAATTACAACCTAACTCTGACTTCACCTTGGCCTTGATCTCCTGTTGACCCCAACCATCACCCCCCTCCAGACCCTGACCCCACCCTGGTGACTTCACCATCACCCTGGCCTCACCTTGAACACGCCCCAGACACACCTAACCCAGCCCTCAGTGGACCTTGACTCTACTCCCAGTCCTAGGTCTGTTTCAGAGGGCAGAGGATGGCAGGGGTCCTGCCTGCAACTGGGGAATAGATTCTCAGTCACAGAACTGCTTTGCCGTGCTGTGTGTCTCCTTTCCACCCCCATCTCCCCACACTAGTACACTTCATGTGGTCCAGACACCTTCTTCTTCAAGAAGTTTGAACAAGAAAAAGCCTGACTTGGTTACCTGTCGCTTCTGTGCCCTGAGTCGGGGGACTTGGCTGCAGGCACTGGCCGTCACTCGTATTTCCCGCCTGCTCTGTGCTGGGTAATGGGAGGAGGTGTGTGGGGTTCGGGCGGTCAGTCAGGCAGGGTGGATATAGGATATCTCTTCTTCCCTTCCCTTCCTTTGTTTTAGTTTCCTAGGTTATGAAGGAGACATGGGAGGAAATCACTGCATCATTGTTTAAAAATCATTTGATTTTGTTCCAATTGTATTTAAATCATTCTTAAGACAAAACGAAGACTGTGGTTATGTCCTCAGCAGAGACCAGTTAGATAAATCCTTTTCAAAGTGAATTTGAAATGGCTAGACTTTGGAAGAAATTCAGTGGAAGTGGAGAGGGTAAGTCTCACTGCCCGGGATTGGGGGTTGAGTGGGGGTGATCGGGGTGGGGAGGGCTTGTGCACGTGATGCCTTGGCTTGGGGTTTCTTCCTCCTCCAGCCACACGGCATGACTTTTTAGGATTTAGAGCAAAGAGAACCACGTGGAAGAAAAAGGGCTCTTTGTTGGGAGTCCAGTTTCCAAGATCCGCAGAACAGGAAGGGACAATATTTTCTCCTTAGAAAAATTAGAGAGAAGCAATGAATGCAGACCACGAGTGGAAGCCCTCTGAGGGCCTCTTTTATCCAATCTATGAACTAGAAAATGTCTTTCAGTGCCCAGGAGCTATCAGAGCAGGGGGAGAAAGTTAACGTTTCCCAAGAGTGAAAAAATGTCAAGATTAATAAAGTAGTGAAGGATAAGAGTTCTATTTGGCAAGGAAGAAATATGACTTTCACCTAAGTGGGGTCATGTCTCTTTTATCCTACGGCTTGGACTCCCGCATTTGTGTCTTTCTCTGTGCAGGCAGCTTTACTGATACACTAGTCCTAACCCAATTTTTAGCTCCTTCTATATGGTGCTTTACTATGGGCAGAGCATCAACAGTCCTGCCAGACCAGAAGCCTAGTATCTCATCCCATAGAGATTTCTATTAGAGAGACCTGAAAGTCCCAATGAGTCACAAGTGGATAAACTTTTCTTTATAGTATGTCTCCCTATTGTGACTTTCTTATTGTGAATCACTGTGTAACTTACTTTGTCATTTTAATAAAAATCACATCTATTAGAGAAATAAGTAGGTCACTGAATCTTAAAATAATAGCCACTATTTACTGAGTACCTACTAAGGGCCAAGCATCTAGGCTGGACTAGCAGCTTCTGGGTTTATTGTAAAAAAACTTCCTTCATTAAGTAAGAGGATAATCCTCATGATGTCTGCAGCTCTCACAACATAAGAGTCTATCATAATGACCGGGCCCAGTGATTTATTGTACCTTTGCTGATTTTTCATGCTGGCATCTGGGGACAACTACCAAATTGCAGGTGAATGTTGAAATATTCCATCTCCATAGGGCTAACATTTTATACGAAGTACACTAAGAACTGGCAAACATCACGAAACACTGGTATTTCCAGCCCCATTTCTATCTCCAAAGTCAGAAATGGTCCAGTATCTGTAAGCTATTCTAGCCATGTTGCAAGGAGGGGATGGGTCCAGGTGCCACTGTGGTGCAATAAAGGCAAAATTGAACACGAGGGGTCACGGGATTAAAATGTCATAAAAGTTGGGGTTCAGAACATAGTGACAGCCATCAAAACTAATATGAAAATCAGAATTCGTGGAGGATGCCCAAGATAAAAGGCAGCAGAAAAGAAAGGACATGAAAGTTCTTACACACAGTCCAGGGTCATCTCTTTGGACAGTGGGTGTTCCCATCTTTTCCTTTTGGAAAGCCCAGAGCCTTGTCCCCATGGGTGCAAATCTTCAGATTCTTCCCAAGAGAGTGAATCCAGAAGGAGTATTATCCATGGGGGATATGTGCAGAGGTGCGGGTCCTGGGGCCAGGTCGGACCAGGAGGCAGACTTACCTAGGACAGCCTCCAGCAGGATCACTGGAGAAAGACTCCTAATCAGAGTCAAGGAGAGGAGCAAGCTCAATGTCAAGGTGCTGAGCCTACGTGGATGTGAGCCAACAGATTCCCAAACCTGGGAGCTGGGAACAGGTTGGGATTCTACACATGCAACTGGCTGAGGCAAGCTGCTCAGGCCAAGGCTGTGTAGGGAATGAGTGCTGGAGAACAGCAGTGTGTGGGACTGGCTGTGGACTACAGGGGATGGCTTTAAGGGCTGGCATCCAGCCAGCAGTCATCTCCCTTTGTAATCATGTGGCTTTCCGACAGACCAGGCAAAGCGCTGGAGCTGAATAGCTGAAAGCATCCTCCACTCACATCAGCAAATTGTCCCTTGAGGAAAAAGACCAGGCGATGCCTACAAAGGAGAGGCAGTTAGGGAAGCTGCCTCCCACCGCGAGAATGGCCACCCCGGAGATATAACCTGCACCCCTTGAGGACACACATCTCTGCTCTGCAGAACCAGCAGAAAAGAGCAAAGGCCACTGGGCTTCAGTTCCATTTATTATTATTCAGAAATAGTACTGCAGAGCTTTCCCAAAGTCAGCTGCATGATGTAGCCAGCCAATGCTGCAAGATGATTTATGGGACAGGAGAGGAGATATTCCCCATGACCGCTATTATCCAGACACGGTCAGAGAACACTGCCTGACAAGGGAAACACAGAGCTTTATTTGGCCACTGAACTTTAATAAACCTAAGAGGAGGGCAAAGTGGAAGAAGGAACATGTCCAAACAAAGGTTTACTAGGCTAAAGGAAAAGGGACCATCCCCCAGGAATGAACGTGAGCAGCCTGAGTGAAAAGCTGGAAGCCGTGGTTGGCTCCAGAGAAGAGAGGGAGAAGGAGGCCTGGTGAGAACTCTCAGTTGTTCCCATTCGATGCGTTGAGTGGAAGCCCCACCTCCACCATTCACAACTTGAACAAGCGTGTCCTGGACATCCCCTTGGAGACACGGTGTCTAAGATATGACCCTCTTCCTGAGGAGTTTACAATCTAGCAGTTCAGAGAAAATGTATGAAAAAGTACACAGAGAACCAGACAAATAACTAAAAAGTATATGTGTGTGTATGTGTGTATCTGCCATGTGGCCTAGAGGAATGTTCCCCTCAATGGACAGATCACAGAGCACCCAAGACCGATGTCCTATGTGGAAGGAGGTGCTCCAGACAGAAAGAAGCACATGTACACTGTCAGACTCTCCTGAGGGTCGTCATCTCTTTGGGGTCACCCACTGTAATTCCCATTCTCCCAGTTAACAAAATGTTTCTTGAATAAATGAAGAGCCCACCCCCTCACACTCCGTGTAGACGGCTAGCGAGGCACTCAGGTCCACATCCTAGGCACAAGGGAGGATGTGCTGTGTTCTAGCACTGACCTAATGTGCTAAGAGTCCCTAACAGGCCAAAGCTGGTTTCCATGGCTTCTCGAGCCCCCATCCTCATCCACTGACCACGAGCTCTCTGAGGACAAGGGTATATGTAACCAAGAAAATGGCGCAGTGCCTGGCTTAGAGCAGAGTTCTATGAAGGAACCATCTGATTTTGGTCAGTTACAAGCTGGATTCCTAGATTCTTCACAAGGCAGACACACAAGCCCAGACAAGCTGGCTTCAAATGGGCAAAACAGCGATGTCCCACAAAGAGATGTACATCCTAATCACCAAGTCTGCCATTTTGGACCTGGTGGTGAGGCACTGAGATGTCCGTATGGATTTTTAGGGGTAAGAGATCTTTAATTAAAAACAGCCCTGGTACCACAGGTTGAAGGTGATACCAGCATTTTCTTCTAAATGCTATGACAGTCCTCACTCCCTTGTTGAGGCACAAGCAACAAGGCCACAGCTCTCTGGCTCCTGCCCACCCACCCGCAGCTGTTGGCTTGTGGAGGACGCAAGAATGACCTTCTCATAGGCTCCCAACTCAGGGCCAGCAGCCTCTCCTGAGAAAGAAGTCTAGTCAACCCTCAGATTCCTGGAGCTCGGTCTCCCCAAGGGTGGTCTGTAACCCTTCCCCCACACCAGGGCAGGCTCAGTGGGCTGCAGGGCCTTTCCTCATAGTCTAGTCTGGCTCAAAGGCAAGGCCTAGAAAAAGCTCAGGGCACCACCTGGACACAGTCCTGGGCCTCATCAGCCTTCCATCTCCACCTTGGCCTGGGCTTTATGTGCTGACAAGGGGCTCTGGGGGACCCCAGGTCCCTCTTTGCCCATGCCCACCCCAGCTCTGCACTCACTCCACCACATCCTGCATTTTATTCAGCAATGACCTGGATTCTAGCTTTGTCCCTAAATCACTGTGTGACCTTGAACAAGGCACTTCCCCTATCTGGGCCTCAGTTCCTTATCTGAAAAATAAAGGCACTGGACTAAGCAGGTCCCCCTACTCTTAGTGTCTGGGGCCTGACTCCTGACGAGCCTCTAGTCTTTGTCTGAGGTCCTCTCCATCCCTCCTGCAAACAGAAATTAACACACTGACAAGTGCACAACTAACCCTTAAACTCCATCCAAGCAATTAGAAGTTAAACTTTAAGCCAACCTGCATCATGAGGGTTAGGTCCTGAGACACTGCGAGCTGGGACAAATATGCAGGGGCCCAGCATCCTCTATCCACTCCCCACCCTCCCTGGGTCCTCTCTGTGCTCCAGGGGCTGACCTGTGGGGAGATCAGAGGGAAGGGGGTTATTCCCCCAGTATCTCCCTGTGGGGTACCCTCTTGGGCCTGCATAGGGAGGGACCACTGCTATTTCCAGCCCCAAGGTCTTGCACTGTCCCTTGTGGCTTCCCTACCCACCGCTCACATTGTGTAAATAATCTCTATTATTAACTCTCCTCAGATTCTCCAATGTGAGAGTGCCACCTGCTTCCTGCCAGGACCCTGCGGTTAGGGGACTGCAGATCTGATCCTGCAGTCAAGGGACAGAGGTCCATATGGAAAACAGGAGGATGGAGAAGGGAGTTCAGAAATGAACATTCGAAAGCCCTAGCTCACGTTTTTACCTTCATTATACTCAAATGATAAAGACTGCAGATGAAAGAAAGAAAACGTCAGTGGAATTTTTACATATCTTAAATGAATAATCACTGGCACTGTATAATTAATTTCCATTTACCAACAATTGTTCACTAAAACCTTTCCCAGATTTCTCTCCCCTGCAGTTTTCAATGACATGCATGAAAGTTTCTTCGGCTTTGTTGCAGAGAATATGCACACGGAGTGGCACTTTCCCCCGTGCCTGGAGTTCCAGTTAAGTGATCACTATGTGTCTAATTTTACGGCTCAGAGCTGGTGGCTCCAGCCTCCCGTATTACCATCGCTCCAGAAATGCAGCAGCACTTGATGTTTTAGTTGAAAAGGCCTGAGCAACCCTTATTTAACCCGGGCTGCTGGCCACACTGAAATGCTGTCTCTCAAGCCCTTCTCCGTGTACACAGGGGTTACGCGGGTGGCACCCTCCACGACAGCTTCCTGCCAAGGTGGGGCGTGTTAGGAGTGGCAGGGCGCCCCTCCCAGGAAGAGGCTGAGTGTGATTAAGGGCCTGGGCATTTTTTTTGGCCTCAGTTTCCTTCATCTCTCCCCAGGGTCATGTCGCCAAAACCTCTTCACCCTCTCTGCCTTTTGCCTTATCTCCCTTTTCCTTGTCCCAGCTTCCAGTTTCCTTTTTTTTTCTTCCCTTTTTCTGATATCTACCCACAGGGAGTGACTTGAATATACAAGAAGTGAAATCCCCACAACAGACGGAAAGGCTTGTAGAAGTAAACCCTCACTTAGTTGAATTTCACGGAAGACACGTTTTTGTGTTATCTTTTAGTCCCCATTGAGTCTAATATAGCTCTGGGCTCACGAAGGGAACTCACTTCACTCTATAGATCAACTGAGACACTGATCCATAGGGCGAACAACCATCCCGGTTGGTCAGAAAGATCTGGTTTAGCATGGAAAGTCCCAGGCACCCTGGGAGGGTGGGTCACCCTTCTCTAGCAGACCTCGTGCCCACCCGGCCTGGTACTGCTGCCGCAGCTCACACATCTGGAAGTCTTAGCCGAGGTTCTCTAAAAGCAGAGCCTGAGATGGGGATCCTTGAGTGGGTGCTGGCTCTGTTCCCGTAAGGGAGTGAGGGAACTAGGTTAGGGCAGGGGAAGCAGCTGGGCAAAGATCTGCATTCGGCCGCAGGCCGGGCTCAGTCTGCTCTCTCAGGGAGCGCTGCAGCGTGATGGTACCTCAGAGTTATCCCCCCTTGAGGTGAGGGGTGGGTTTCTAGACACCCATATCAATCAGGCACTAGTTCTGGGCCATCCCCGGAGGACGGGCATCACCTCCTAGGTACTTCTGGGTGAGGCAGCTCTCAACAGAGAAGGCAACTTCCAGGAGAAGGGTGCAGGCTCTGAGCTGCCAGCTGCCAACGCTCACAGCATCTGGGGGGGTCGGTAGACTGGCCGGTAAAGGGGATCTGGGTGGGGCACCCATAGCATCCACGACACCAACCGCAGCTTCAGCCTGGTCTCTGGGGTGCCGAGGGAGAACCCTCAATACCTGGTGCCAGTTCAGCTGCAGCTTCCTTCCCGCTTCCCCCAGGCACACACAGACCTTACAAGTGTGCTTCTACCTCAGTTTTCTGGTTTGTACTCTTGGAACTGACCTGACTCTTCTTGGCTAGGGCCTGACCCCTACTAGAATTTGCCAAAGTTTTTCCCAGAAGCTGCACCCGATCCTTGTTCTCCCAGACCTGGCTGGGACTGTGCTTCAAAACTGCTGAAGGTGGGGATCTCGGATCCCTACCCCAGCCCGAGTTAGTCTCTATAACCCCAAGTCACAGCTTCCTGCAGGTGCTCTGTCCATCAGAGGGACCCGCTAGACAGAGACACAAAATGAAAGGGAGACCAGGTCTCGAGGCACTGTGGGCTCCGCCTATGGGCAGCAGGTCCACCTCAGAGGGCAGGAGATGGTCTAACCCTGGTCTTGCTTGTCCTGGGCGATGGCTTCAACCTGCTGCAGAGGTCCCAGCATGCCTTGCAGCTTGGTGAGTTAGGATTAGGACAGAATCAATACCACAAGCTTTTAGAACTGCAGTTTTTAAAAGTATCAAAACGTATGCATCATGGCCCTTGTGGCAGACACTGTGGATGCCCCACCCGTATCCTTGGAGACTCATCCTTTTCAAGTGCTCCTCTGACCCTCACATCTAAGTGCCAGAATGTTTACCCCAGGGATTTACTCAAAGCCGCAGAAGACTGCTCTGCCCCAGCACACGGAGGGCTGAAGAGCTATAAACTAACAGCCCCTGAGAGTAGCCCTGAACCAAAGAGTAAAGGGAGCTGGCTTATAAATACCCCAGCTCCCTCACCTCTCAGGGTTGATCACTCCCAGGCATGTGCTTTACACAGTTTCCCGGAGTTTCCCTGGAGGTTTAAGCTCCACCCGCCCACGGTGGTGCTTGACTTGATAACATACTCTTACTAGTAGCTTCTCTTCCCTTTCTTAACTCCTCACCCTACTGGTATATCTTGAACTTCCTCAATAAACTACTTCATATTGAACCCGTGCCTCAGGGTCTGATCCTGGGGGAACAGGCCCTCCAAGGCAAAGCTGGAGAAGTTGGGGCCAAACCTGCCACACGTGACTTAGGCCCTCTGTAGGTTGCTGCTACATCCCTGAGTCCAGTGGTCAGATCCCTGTGGGACCTCTTCCCACACCAGCCCCTCCTGCACCGAGCAGCCCTGAAGAAGGAAGCGGCAGCCCAGCCAAACATCCTCCGAGAGTTGCGGATGCCCCATTAGGATTCAGAGGCGTTCCCCGCTTTCTCTAGAGGCCATTGATCCTGGGAGGTGATTTTAATCAGGGATTTGATCATCTTACAGACGATCCCTTGTTCACTCTTCCCGGGCTCCCTCAGGCCTCTTAACAACATTAGACTGCAGTTTTAGGTTTACATAATTTGGTGCTTAATGCGCCTTACTACTAGCCAAGAACGACTGAAGTAACTTGTGAAATGTCAGCTTCACACCAGAGCCACCCCTTCCCAGAATGTCCCACTCTGGGTGTGTCGCTGCACCCAGGGCTTGGCATGGGAGCAGGGGGGTCCAGGAAGGAAGACTGCTCCAGCGGCCTGAGCCCTGGGTCTTTGAAGCCTCGCTGTGTAGACCCGGGTATTCTGCCACTCTTCAAGGAAGTGAGCACGGAGCCGGCTCTGCCACCAGGCCAGGTCAGCTGGTCCTGGCCTCCTGGAGCCTGGATATTGGCCCTGCTCAGCAGTGCCTCTCCGTCCAAATGACTACCTAAGATCTTCCCTCAAATGTCTCAGAGGCATCTCACATTCAGCATAGCCAAACCTTAACCCTTGGTCTTCCTCCCCGAGCCTGTTCTTCTCCCCTCTCCTGCCCTCCCATCTCAGTAAGTGGCACCAGCATTCACCCCATCACTCAGGCCAAAAACCTGGACTTCCTCTTTGGTCCTCTCCTCTCCTTCACTCCCTACATCCAATCACCAGCAAATCCAAATATTGGGCTGGCCAAAATGTTTGTTTGGGTTTTTCCATAAGATCTTATGGAAAAAACCAAACAAACATTTTGGCCAGCTCAATATATCTCAAATCCATCCTCTCCTCACTCTCTCCAGTCACCATAGTCCAAATCATCATTATTTCTGGTCTGAAGTAGTGCCGCCATAGCCTCCCAAATGATTTCCCTGCTTCCATTCATACCTATATCCAAACACTTCACTACAGACTAGTCAGAGACATCTTCCAAAAATATCAGCCAGATCATACCTCTCCCCCATTTAAAACTCACCAGTGTGGCCCACTGCACTGAGGGCAATAGTCTACAAGGTCTTATGTGACCAGGCCCCTGACTAATTCTTCAACACCATCTCAAGTCATCCTCTCCGTTCCTTAGCACCCTCCAGCCACATCTGCCTCCTTCTGACTCTGAGAACATGTCAGGCTCTCTCCCACCTCAGGGTCTTTGCATGTGCTGTTCCCTCTGCCTGGAACACTTTCCATGGCTCTTCATGTGGCTGACTCCTTCTCATCCTTTAATGCTCAGCTCAGAGGGGCCATCTCTCATCATCTAACCTGAAACATGTCCCCCTCCTACATTGATTTACTTCATAACATCCTGTTTACATATTTCATGGCATTTATATGCTCTGTAATCATTTGATTTGTTTCTTGTCTATCTCCCACCGCAGACTGTGAGCTCCATGAGGGCAGAAATCAAGCCAGTCTCACATTCCCTGCGGTTAGCACGCTGGCCGGCACATTGTAGGTGACTGTGTTAGTCTTCTGTTGCTACATAATGAAGTACCACAAAATAGCAGCTTAAAACAACACAAATTTATGATCTCACAGTTTCTGTGGGTCCTAAGTTCATGTGTGGTGTGGCTGGATTCTCTGCTCAGGGTTTCACTGCTTTGAAATCAAGGTGTTGGCCAGCACTGTAGCGCTCATCTGGGCCTCAGGGTTTTCCTCCAACCTTACTGGCTGTTGTCACAATTCATTTCCTTGTAGTTGTAGGACTGAAGTCCCTGTCCTGCTGGCTGCCAGCCAGGGCCACTCTCAGCAATGAGAAGCCACCTGCAGTTCCCTCCCACATGGCCCCCACAGGCAGTGCACAGCACAGATGTTCGTTTCCTTTCGGGCCTCCAGAGGGCATCTCTGTGACCCTCCTTTCTGCAACCAGCCACAGGGAACTCTGCTTTTAAAGAGCTCACATAATTAGGTCAGGCCCACCCAACTGGTTGGGGACCTTAATTACATCAGCAAAACTCCTTCACAGCAGTACCCAGATGAGTGTTCCATAGAATAACTAGAAGAAGTGAGTGCGCACCAGGGGCCAGGAGTCTTGGGGCTCCATCTTGGAACTCTGCCTACACAGTGATCGATAATATTCGCTGAATAAAAAAAAAAAGAATCTCCTTCTGGCCACCTGTTTGTATAAGCAGTTGGTCCAAGCCCACGTGGGTCCATCTCTCTAGGTACAAGGCAGGCAGTTAAAAGAAAAAAAAAAAAAAAAGCCTAGTGGGCAACACGGGAAAAGAGAAGAGGGACACATGGAATTTGGAGCTGAGAAATGTGGGCTCAAGCCCCAGTCCTGCCACCATCTTGCAGTGAGAACTTTGGTGATTCATTATGTCCTCTGACCCTCAATTCCTTCGTCTCTAAAATGGGCATAAAATACCTATGCCATAAAATGGAAAAGATTAATTCTATCCATCCATCCATCCATCCACCTTCCACTCACCCACCTGTGCATCCACCCACCACCCATTCATCAATTCATCTACCCAACAACGCCACCTCTCTCTCTTCTCTCCCCGCCCCCCTTTCCCTCCCTCCCTCCCTCCCCCATGGGTGTACCTGGCATAATATAGGAGCCCAATAACTGGGAAGTGGGAGGGTGGGATTGATTTTTCCTGCCCTGCAGAATTCAGGAATTCAGGGAGCCGCAACCTCACCCACTGCTGGCCTGATGGATCGTAGGTAGGAACGTGGAGCGCGCAGGTACAGAGGACAGCAACTGGGCCCCTAAGATCATGGGAACTCACTCCACAAAGATTAAACAACAACCGTGAATGTTCTTTTCAGAGAAAATGCAATCACTTCAGACAATGCCTCAGCCTCATGCCTGAGCAGCCCGGGTCAGGAACACTCAGCAAAAAATCTTGTTTTCTTTGATTCTCTGCATTAGTTCTCATGTTTAAGCCAAATGAAATTTGACAACACAGACAAGCTTGCAGACATACTCGGTCCACAGGACTTAACCAGAAACCTCTTTCAAAGCGGGGACAGTGTTCCTTTCTTCGGCATCTAAGCACCTTAGGGCAGATGTGGGTTGCAATGGCTCCACTGGGCGGCCTGGCATTAAATCCACCCTGCGATGCTGGCATTTTCTGTCGCATCTGTGAGCGTCAGTTGGTGACAAGTTAACTCCTTCCCACTGTCTGGGTAGAGAACTCTCTCTGGGCCTCCTGATCTCATCCACAGGATCCTTCGATCAATCCCCTCTGAGACCCAGGTCACCACACTCTGCCCAGGCAGGAAGCTTGCCTTCACCATTAATCCTGCTGGACATACGCTTTTTAATCTCCATTTGGTTCAGAACCCATGGAAATGCTGACCCCTGATCTAACTTCTAATTCATTTCTGTCGCTCTTCAAATTCACTGGGTCAGGAAGAGTTTAAAGATTTGGGTTTGTAAAGTTCCAATTCACACTTCTTTCCCCAGATGAGAGAAACATGAGGCGTAGGTTTTTTTTCCTGGGTCTTATTCAGCTTTGAAATGCCGTGGTTATTCACTCCCAGATGGCAACCACAAGAGCATCAAGCACAGGACCACAAACACGCTCCAAGACAGTCCCTCAGGGTTGCAGGTCACAGGCAGTGAAAGAAATGGAGGTGATGCGGCGGAAGAGAATGAGGCGAGCCGGTGAGTGCTCGTGAGCCATGGTACATCCAAATCACAGCTATCGACGCCCAAGTTGGCCCATGGGAAGGCCTGAGCTCCTGCCTCCCTCCCCACTTCCCTCCCCCACTTCCTGCCCCTGAGAGAGTCCTGCTGAGACGAGCCTGATCAGACCGACACACTCTCCAAGTGACTGTCACACTGTCTGTCTCCTCTGCAGCCTGGTCAGCTTCCCGGGTGCTGGTCACTCCCCTCTCTCACTACTGGCCTGGCCCAGGGTACCTGATACAAGCTGCTTCCAACATCTCAAGATGCAAGGATGTCACCAAGAATGGCATCCGAGTCCACAACCTAGGAACAAAATCTACACCTTGATTGCATGACTATGTGCTTTTCCAAAAGGATCCATCAGCCCAAAAGGGGCCTCCCTGAATCAATGAAACTAAACCGTGTGGCCTGTGCATTGTGAATGTCTCAACTTGTGCCCACAGTGAAGGGAAGCTGCACAAAGCCTGTCTGGACTGGCGGCTTTCTGAGATGTGGGAACCAGCAAGCACAAGAGGGAGAGAGTGTGAGATGGAGAAGTTTTCATCAAGGATGTCTGAGATAAACAGCATCTCCAGAGAAGCTTCTATTTTGCACACTGGGAGTCAATCTGATAGAGGTTGCAGACAGGCAGACCATGACCATATCTGGCCTGCCCATGTGGCTTATTCAGCCCACCAAACATAAAAGTGTGATTTCCAACTTGAAAAAGGTCAGCAGGTCTTGCAGGCTAGGAATAGGCTGGAGCCAGCATTGGCTGCCCGTCTGGGATGAACTTGGGCTCATTCTCTTGTTCACCGCAGTCCCCACCAGTCCTCATTGCCTCACCTCCGCCATTCACGTTATCTGTCTAGCCCTGGTAGGTAACTGAGTTTAGACCCCTGAATATAGTGACAAGGTTAAGTGTTCAGGCTCTACAGCCAGATCCAACTTGGGTTCAAATGTTGGTTCTGCCTTTCTCAGCTGTGTTAACCTGTAACTTTTCCAAGCCTCAGTGCACTCATCTGTGAAATGAACATGATAAAAATAATACCTACCTCATACAGTTGTTCTTAGGGTTAAGCAAAGCAACACATCAAAGATGCTTAGAAACAAATGGTAGCTCTTGTTAGTATTTGCCTAGGCTAAGAATCTACCAGCCTGGGGGTGGGGTGTATATATGCAGGGGGAAGAAATTTATTCTGATAGAAATCCTAAATAGCTCTGTGCTTAGCCCCATGTTGTCCAAGGAAGGGGGATGCTGCCTTCCCTATGGCTTTGCAAACTCTCTACCTCCATCTCTCTGTCTCCATTTTCATTCAGGCATCAGAGTCACGGATGAGTCATCAGAGTCCTGGTGGGGCACAAGTCACTGGGTGAAGCCTTGTGCGAAAGAGAGAAGAAGGAATCAAAGGAGAAGCCTCTATTCAGGGCTAAATAACTGCTGAGTCTCAGTTTCCTCATCTATAAAATGGGGAGAAATATTGGAAAAATTAAAGAAGACAGCGTGTACAAATGCCTAGCACAGTGCCTGGAACGCAACAGGTGCCCCATACATGATCATGCTGACACCTTCCCTAAAGTTCAATTAGAAAGACTCAAAAACGGAGGCAGCTTCTTTTCTCCATCCTCATATCCATATCCCAATTCCATTCAATCCCCAAGGCCCAGCTCAAAAGCCAGCTCTTCCAGGAAGCCCTCCCAGAATGACTAAGACCTCTCCCTGGGTTTCCCCAGCACTGTGGCTGGTGGCACTTATCTTTTTACATTGTGTGTAATGGCTATTTGTCTATAGTTTATCAGCTGCGCTAGGCTGTGAGCTCTCTGGGAGTAGAAACTGTTTCTCCGTCCTTGGATCGTTGATGCTGGTGTTATGCCTCACACTCTGTGAACATTTGTTGAATGAACGAGTGAGTACGGTTAGCAAAGCACTGGAGCAGGGTCGCTCTCTGGCTCTGCCATTAATCAGATGTGTGACGTTGGGAAACTCATTTAACCTCTTTGGATCTCAGTTTTCCCTCCAGGAAAATGAGGAGCTTGGACTACATTTTAGGGCTACCTTTACATTACAGCCTGCTTCAAGCTGCCCACTGCCCCATAAGGGAAGCTCATCTAGGTGCAAGGGACCTGCAAAGTGAACCAGGGCCCCCACCCCCAATAGTAGGTCAGGTGCTCAGAGGAGACGCACCTAAGCCGGGGGAAGCCACTGGAAGTTGCAGTATAGGGGCCAGGGAGGAACAAACCAATGGAGACACATATCCTGGTACCCAGGCGATGCCCTCCTTGGTTAGATGAAAATCAAGCCCCCACTCCAGCAGTACAGGCGGGGTCGAAAGGCAACCTTGGGCTGCCTAGTAAAACCAGCCTTCCAGTAGCGGCTGCTCGACATAGCTTTCTTGCTCACTGATCTGACATCCCCCTGGTTTCTTTCTGTTCAAGAGCCTCTTTCCCTAAAATTCTACTTACATCTTGAGCTCCTGAGATACGGGCTTTTAAAAACAACTAGAGTTGAGGCATCTCATGTTTGCATCTGTGCCAAAGGAGAGCCATAGAGTCTGTCCACTGCCTGCCGCTGTCCTCGGTCTAGATCTTATCTGAGGCAGGAAACACATCTGGTTCACCACTGCCTCCCCTGGGCCAAGCTTAGAACCTGGTGCTTGGTTTGTTGAATGAATGCATGTGAATGATTTTAGGAGCAGAAGAGGTCCCTGTGGGCCGGAGCAAACAAGCAAGGCAGTCTCTAAAAAAACAGAAAAATGGAGTGGTTGCCCAATAAATAGCCCCTGAGAGTAGATTAGGGCCCTGGTAATTAAAAACAAACAACCCGGCCCCTCCCCCCCACTGCAGTGAGTCCACACCTGCTGTTGAACTCTCAGGCCCCAGTCAATTATACTGGCTCCCCCGCCCCCGCCCGCAACATTATCTCCAGCACAACCTCCCACCGCAACATCCAAACAGGGGGGTGCTAGTCTCCCGTGAGCTCTGGAGGCTAATTTGCAGGACAGATCTGGGCAGCAGGCAGCTGGAGTGGCCGCAGGTGCCAACTCTTGTCCACATGCCCCTCTTCTTGCTGAGCACGCAGGCCCTGGAGCTGCTGGAGGACACCTGGGTCGCTGCGTGGTTTGGGGTAGCCTTTCAGGAAATCAGTCCCAACAGAAGGCATCCCATGCTCCAAAGATTTGATATCAGTAGGAATTATATGATTTGTTGGGTTTTGAGCACTTTTCGGTATTGGGGAAGCAGAGGGGGATGTCAGCTTACAGCACTTCCCAGCGGTCAGCTCTGCTTCCGTCGTCAAGACCAGTTTGTCTTTTCAAGCTGCTGAGCAAGATAGGCTGAGAGCCAAAGCTGGACAAGGAGACCTCTCCTGCTGGTTGCACTGGGGCTGGGCCAGTATGTCCCCGGCCTTTGCCATGGGCAGCTTGACCCCCAGCTGCTGGCAGCAAGGCCCCTGACCCGAGGGCAGGAGACACCTCTCCTGGTTCCTCCCACGCTGCTTAACGCTCCAGCTCCGGGAATTTTCCCACCGACAGATGGTCCCACAGCTGACCAGAGGAAGAGGGCCTTTTGGTATTTGGTTCCTGCTGGCTTTGTTAACCAAATACTGGTCACCTTGGCTAGTCTGTAAAGCAAAATGGTCCAAAGCTCCCTTGCTGCAGACTGCTTCCAGGGGGCTCATGAGCTCCAGAGAAGGCAGGCCCTTTGCCCTCCTGGGGTTGTTCTCCGTTGGCAGGGAAGTATGTTGAGGAGTTCCTGGTTCCCGAAGTCAGTTTCCTTTATTGGTAAAGGAACACAAAAGGGTGATGAACCACCCACACCATTGCCAGACTCAGGCAGGCTCGGTTGTGGGACGTGCCAGGACCTCAACAGAGTGGCTGGTGAGGACAGAGAGGAGACTGGCATCACACAGGTTAGAGCTGGAGAAACTGACTGTGCTCTGGGGCAGGCCCACAAAGAGGCAGTGTCCCCAGCGGCCGGGCACACCTAGGCATCACTGACTAAGGATGCTCTTTTCACGGGGAGGGGCCTATCAGTGGGAGGTCCCAGCCCCCCGATGCAGGAAGGCAGGTGGATCAAACCAGGGGAGCAGGACGCCAGCCTGGTAGTACAGGGAGCAGGGCCCAGCCTCTCAAGGAAGAGGGTCAACCAGGACTAGATGCGGAGCCAGAGGCCTAAGAGTGTCAGAACAAGGCTCCATCCCAGCAGGGAACAGCTGCCTCTTCAGCTGGGGACCCTGGTGAAGGGCGTAACCTGCAGAACCATGGGGGGTTTGTTCAGAAACTGACATGATGGCATCTGTCAGAGATACTCATCTGATTCCCTTCTCCCCCCACAGTCACTGGGCAAAGCAGATTCAGACCTAGGGTCAGGGCTTGAGTGGGCAGGGAGAGGTGGGCAGTTGCTGCCCAGAGCAGCCAGGAGCTCGAGTCACGCAAGGCAGGTCCTCGGGAGAGTGCTGCCGGACAACATGCGAGGACACGAATCTGCGGCCACGGCAAGAGTACCTCTCAGGGTGGTGATGAACAATGAATCTGTCAGTGAGAGGCAGCCCCAGGCAGCACGGAGCAAAAGTGAGAGCCTCCAGGACTCCTGCAGAGTTCAGGACCGGTTGCCTCTGTCTCGAGGTTGCTGGGTACCCTCTCCCAGGCATGTGGGTGGGCCCCAGAAGTCACACTGGTCAAAGGCACAGGGGTGGGTGGTGGTGATAGGAAGCCTTCTGCTGAGCAGGCTGACAGCCCACGTGCCTGGCTGTATAAACACCTTTAAGCTGCCTGACTCTTAGTGGTAATTAGATTAGCTATATGGGATTCTTTAAGCTCCATAAAGCACAATACTGTCAGACCATTCTTTTTCTCTGCTTTTCTTATTTTTGCAATTATTCCAGCTGCATGCAAGGCTGTTGGTATTTTTACAGCCTGGAATGAGTATCTCCTGTGTAGGACAGCATCTTTGAAACATTAAACAATGATTAGGCAGGCTCTGGGCCAAGGGACGATGGGGGCTTTGCAAGGAGTGGAGGGGGACCCGGCAGCTGGTGGCAAGCAAGCCGGGAGCTCGGATTCTATTTCGTCACTACACTGTGATTTTCTTACCAACAATTAAAAACAACAATGATTCACAGTTGTGTGGTTACTTGTCATTCAGCAGGATTGAAGGTGCTCCAGGTAGTGGTGGAAGGGGCTGAACCACAGTTAGTGGGGACTTGCACACCACGGCTCACACAAGCACACACAAGCCCAGTGTTATGGACTGAATGTGTGTGCCCCCAAATTCATACATTCAAGTCCTAATCCCCAAGGTGATGGTATTTGAAGGTGGGGCCTTTGGAAGGTAACTAGGTTTAGATGAGGTCATGGGGGTGGAGCCCCCATGATGGGATTAGTGCCCTTGTAAAAAGAGGAGGAGACACTGGAGCTCACTCTCTCTCCACACCCAGGCACCGAGGAAAGGCCATGTGAGGACACAGAGAGAAGGCAGCTGTCTATGAGCCAGGAAGCAGTCTCTCATCGGACACCGAATTTGCTAGCACCTTGATCTTGGACTTCCCAGCCTCCAGAACGTGAGAAGTAAACCTCTATTGTTTAAGCTACCTAGTCAATGGTATTTTGTTACAGCAGCCTGAATGGACTAAGACACCAGGTGCATACATGCTTGTTCACAGGGCTTACACATGCTCACACGCATAAGTGCACACTCACAGGTTCATATATCCATTCACCCACGTGTTCAAATGCACACACGCGTGCACACACACAAACATATCAACTTCCCCCTATTTCAAAGGAAATAGGAAGCTGTCCCCCTCTCACAAGGTGACCTAAAGCATGGTCGCCAATTGTACGATTTCCACTCAACTCCGAGCCTAGAAGCCTCTGTGCAATGCGTCCCTCCTTCTTGCCAAGCCCCGGGCAGAGCTCCAGCTGAGGGGACAGACACATTTTTCTCTTCAGTGCCTTCTTTGCCCCTTCCTTCTCTGGCCCTGCTGCCCAACATCTCTCTCTGCTGAGTGCACAGAGGTAAGAGAATGAGGACAGAATTCAAGTAAATCTTTTGGAGTCAGAGACCCACGGTGCACCAGAGGCAGCCTTGTTTAATAGTCAAGGGTGTAGGCTCTGAAGCCAGACAGCCTAGGTTCAAAGCCCACCTCTGTGTTTGGACAAGTTCCTTTCTCCTCTGTGCCTGTTTCCTTGTTATATAAGATGGCATTAATCATGGTTCTTACCGTTGCCACAGAGAGCTGAGTAATTTATATAAAGTACTTAGAATAATCTCTGGCACATATGTGATCCAGCCAGCGGGGGGAGTAGTGCAGAGTGACTCAAGGCTTTTTCTGGTCCTGAGCAGACCCTGAAGCTTGGAGCTGGGCAAAGGGGCTGGAGGTGTGGGACGAGTGTCATTCCCAGAAGACAGCTAAGCAGGGCAAATGTCCCAGAGTCACCACAAGCAAACCTGAGGGGCCTGGCTGCAGGCTACCACGTGGACATACGGTGCAGACAATAGGAAGACTGGCCACTGGAACAAGTAGGGCCACAGCATGGAGTGGAGAGGGGCAAGCCTTGGCGGGAGTCAGGAGACCTGAGGTCCCACCCTGGCTCTGCCGCTCACAGATTGCGGGGCCCTGGCAAGTCTCTGCCCGATGTGGGTGCTCAGTCCCCCACCGGAGAGCCACCTGGGGCTTGACTGGCAGTCTGTCTGCCTCCTGACACCGTGGTGGCGGAGGGATAGCTCCGTTTGGCCTGTCTCTCAAGGCCTGCTTACTTCTAAGCCTCCTCCTGCCAAAAGACATGGAAATCTTTGAGCAAACGTGGCCAGTGAGAAGGCTGGATTCCTGGGGGAAGGATATCCACTGCCCAGGAGAGAGATGGTTCAATCCCAGCTTGAAGCGTGCGTGGCGCTGGGAACTGGCCATTCTCTTGTTGGAAGGCAACAGAAGAGGACAAGCATAAGGCTGGTGTAGGCTGGGCAAGTCACTGCCAACCAAGCGCTGATCAAAATCTCCAGGGAATGAGATGCTTAAAAGAATATTTGATATCACCATTGCTTTGATGTGCTTTTAGTCACCAAATTCAGGTTCATTTTTGAAATTTCAAGTAGCGTGAAAGAAGAGTGCATGATTTTTTTTAAGGTTATCAAAAGAGGACATGAGTTAAGAAAGGAAACAGAGAAACTGAATACAGCAAAGGAAGTGGGGGTGGCTGGATTGTGGGATGGGGTGACTCTGGGACAGCTAGTGAGGGAGCCTGAAAGGGCTCACGTTCATTGAGCACCTGCTCTGGGCCAGGTACTGGAATACCTGAGCCATATGAGTGTATTCACAATATGGGTGGAGTCGGCGAGGCAAGTGTTTAGCTGTGAGCTAAAGTATGTGGCACGAAGTATGTGGCCATGAAAAACCCACTGAGGGAATGAATGAATGAATGAGTGAATAAGTAAATGAATGCCAAGAATCAAAGGCAGAGATGACTCTATCAGCTGCAAATCCTGGTGCTTCCCTCCCTCTGGAGGTCCATAAAGGTTGAATCACTCAGTCCCAGCTAAAGACACTGGCCCACTGGGATTCACCAAAAAGCAAGGTAATTAAAACCAGGAGGCTCTGAGCCGTGGTCCCACCATTGCCTTGAGATAACAAGGAAGAGGAGGCAGGGAGGGGAGACTTTGTCTCGGAGTGGCAGGGCAGACAGCCTGGCTGCCGTTGTCAGGAGCGCCTGCAGAAGCTGGGTAACATAGAAGGGAGGGGGCTCAGGTTGGTCATCTGACTCCACGCATAGGACCTGAGTTCAGGCCACGCTGGGGTAACCCTAAGAGAAGCTCCCCTCCTGCTCTGCATTCCTTCCCCTTTCATGCCATCTCCCTGGGATACAGCAGAGAGGTCCCAAGGGCCCCACCCCAGGAAGAAACACTCCACCCAGCAGTGCCTGCTGCCGAGGCCAGCCCTGAGGGCGCTTAAGTGCCTGCTGTCCCGGGCTCCTCAGCTGCAGCACGCTGGACAATGGGGGACAACAATTAGAACCGTGATTCCCAGAGATTGTCCCATTGCACCAGAATGCTCTGGGAAGCTTATTGAAGTGCTGATTCCAAGCCTTGTCCCAGACCTACAGAATCAACATGAATTCTTTCATTGAATCAATATTTATTGAACAGCTACAAGAACCAGGCACTATTCTAGGTGCTGGAGATACAGCACTGAACAAAACAAACGTCCCTGTCTTCATGGAACTTACATACTGGTAGAGGAAAAACGTACAAATAAATAAGGGAGAGTAACCAAGTGAGTACAGTATATCAGAAGGCGACAGATACCGTTGAGGAAAAGAAGCATGGAAGGGATGAGGAGTGACGGGGTCGGGGCTGCCATTTTAACAAGGTGCGATTTGCAACATTTGAACAAAGGCCTGAAGAGGCAAAGGAACAGATATCACAGGGTAAGAGCATTCCAAGAGGCGGGGGAAGCAAGTGCAAATGTCCTGAGGCAAGACTGTACCTGCTATGACTCTCCTTATTTCTAATCAAGATCAAACATGAGAGTCTGAGACCACTTTAGCAGAGTGACAGCATCCTACACAGGCGCCAGCCCCTGAAAGAGTGGAGCTTGTTTAGGAAATTGCTAAGGAGGCAAAGGACCGAGACTCAGAGTCCTACACAAGGACCATCTGCAGAGTCTTCAGTCCTTGGCTTCTGAGACGGAGATAAAGGTCTCGAGCAGCTTGGATGAAGAAAGCAGTGATTAACTGCCCCTTTTTTGTGTTTGTGAAAACACAGAAAGCAAAGGTGCCCACAGTCGGGGGGATTTGGGGAACACGAGGCACCAGCGCACACAGAACCTGTGACAGACGCCTGGAAGACAGCCCGAAAGCTCTGTTCTCAGGCTTCATTTAGAGTTTTAAACACCAGCATCCCTTCCATCATGCGTTATCTCATTCAAGCCTCCAAACAATCCCAGAGGTAAGAATTATACATCCCAATTCTATAGATAAGGAAAATAGGGTTCACAGAGGTTAAGAACACACAGCTGGCAAGAAGCTAGAAAGAGCTGGAACTGAATAGATGGCCTAATGCCAATTCTGTGCTCTTCCCACCACAGCGCACTGTTTTAGGGAGGCAAGAAAAGCCAGGGCTGCCTTTAGGGGCTGCACGGCAGCTGTTATTACTATTGTTGTTGCTATTGTTTTTATTTCTCTCATTTTAACTCACCCTTAGGGCACCCTTCCAACCTTGCTGCGTACGGCACATTCACCACCGTTACCTCGTGTATCTTCAGAGACCGCGGGGCAGACAGGGCATGACAAGGCCTGATGTCCCCACAGGGCATGAAAGAAAACCAAAGTGAAAGACCCATGGCCGGGAGGTGGCAGAACTGAGGCTGGAAACCGAGTCCTATTATAATAGTTTCATCCCATTTTGCATTTTTTCCGCATGACTCCCTGATGGCAGGGGCTGGATCTGAGCCGTCACTCCCTCCACACCCTTGGCCCAGGCTGGGCACCCTAGGAATGTTTGTTAGCTGAGCTGAGTTGGCCTGACGTGAAATGAATGAAAGTCCTGTGCTGAGCGGGCTGATGCCCCAGAGGGAGCCTGTCAAGGACACGGCCGGAGCCGCCTTCCCGGCCAGGCTGGGCCCTCAGGCAGCCCTCGGCTAAGGCTAGAGATGGCTCACTTCCTCCAAGAGCTGCAGTCTCAGTGTCTCTGCCACCTCTCTTGAGAGCTCAGTACAGGCTGGTCTCAGAGATGCCCATTCCTGGTCGCCTCCCCAGCCCATCCACACAGGGGCCAACCCCCCTTTGCCTCCAGCCACCTCCCTACTCCCCCATCTGCTCCTCCCCAGTGGGAGAAAGACCGGCCCTTTCTTCCCTGGTTTCTGTGCCCTGGGTCCCATCCTCTCCTCCCTCCTCAGAATCCCTGTCCCCACCATGGACTCAGAGAACTCAGGCACCCCCTCCCCAGACCAATTAAATGACCAGAGCTAAGGCACGATCCTTCTTGCTTTCTTAAAAGCTGTCCAAGCGATTCAGTGTGCAGTCAGAGTCTTGACAACAACCTGCCCTTCAAAACAGAGAGAACTACAACACAACACAGCACAATACAACAGAACAAAATAGAACCGAATAACATAGACCAATCTATAATGAACATATCAGAGCGCTCTGCACATTATAAGAATAACTACTGTTTCTTAAAAGTTTTGTTTCAATTGCACGTGTGTGTGTATGGGTGTGAGTGGTGTGTCATCCTGGGTCATGACTGGAGACTCTGGTTAATTGGTAGAAAACATCGCTCCAGCTCCTGCCTTAGCTCCCGATTCTCCTTCACAGTCAAAATCCCTGATGGAAACATCTACCTCCCAGCCGCTCTTCATCTTCATCTGGCTTCTGCGGCCCCATCCCCAACCCTGCCCACCAAGGTTTCTGTGATCTGCACCTTCCAAATCTAATAGCTTCTTCCCAGACTGCGTGTCCTTCCACCTGTCTGTGGGCTCAAACAGATGACTCGTTCCTGAAATTCTCTTTGTCCGAGGAGACTGTGTCGCCCTCCAGATTCTCCCGGCTCTTCCCTCTCTGTCTCTCACCAGCTAACCTTCTTCCTCCTAACTCCTAAACTCCTTACCTCAGTATCCTCTCAGGCTTCTTCTTTTTTTTTTTTTGTTCTCCCCTCTTCTCTTTGCTACCCTCTCCTCCCAGCCAATGGCTTTGGCTGCTCTGTGTACAAGACTCCAAATCCACATCCCCGTGTTTACCTCTCAAGCGCCGGCTGTGCAGTTGGCCAGCTGTGAGGCAGGCTCCCAGGACTGGAGCTGGGGCTGGGGAGGGGTACTGCTGACAGCACTCAACTCACAGTCACACACTTGACCGTGTCAGGCAGGTGAGGCAAGCTAGGAAGGATTTCCATCCCCCTTTACAGAGGAAGAAACTAAGACTCTGAGGGTTGAGGGATGTCTCCCTGGTCACTCATCCACAGTGAGAGGATCCCAGAACCCATGACTTCAGACTTCAGAGTTCTCTCCCTTCACACCATGCACTGGAACTCAACGTGTGCAAAAGCGATGCCACATACTATTCATTAAACCAGAGGTTCCCAACCAGAGCTGTGCAACAGAATCATCAAGAACGCTCTTAAAAGGAGAGATGGCCAGATCCCACCTCAAACCTACTGGCTTAGAACCTTCTGGGAAAGGCCTTTGTTTGTTTTAGCTTTATATTTTGAAGTCATTACAGATTCACAGGAAAGTACACAGAAATACACAAGGAGGTCCCATGCACCCTTCATCCAGCCTCTCCCAACATTAGCATCTTACACAACCGTAGTACGATATCAAAACGACGACACTGACGTTGCCACAATGGAAAAGCTTCTCCAGGTCTCTCCAGTAATGTAGGCACTCATTTGGGTGTGTGCATGTAGTTCTGTGCAATTTTGTCATGTGTAGCCTTGTGTAGCCACCACCACAGTCAAGATGCTGCAATACCTCCCAGAGCTTCGGGTCTGAAAGCTCCCCATCCCTGATGAAGAACACTGCACCCACCCCACTGCTCCTCTTGCCCCCCATCCAGGGAATGACCATCATCCTCTGAGTCACCCTGGCTTGAGGCTGAATCATCGTTCACCAGCCCTCTTTTGGCCCATCTGACCACAGCCCGTTAGTCAAGAGACCCAGTAGATGCTTCCTTTATGGCATCTCTCAGGCTCATGCCTCAGCCTCAACCCCACATCCACCACTGCTCCAGAGCCCTTGATTTCTTGCCTGTACTGCTGCAACTGCCATCTCATCCAGTTCCCTTCATCGGGACGCCCCTTTCCCCCAACAGCAATAAAAACCGCAGCCAAAGCTCTTCATTGCCCAGCCCTGACTGCATCACTCCTCTTACCAAAAACTTTCACGGTTGTCGCCATTTACAAAATAAAGTCCAAACCGTTTAATTTCAAATATGAAATCCTCTATATCTGGCTCACTTTCCTTATCTAAATTTCTCAAAATCAGTCTCAGTTTTCCCCCTCTTTCCCACATGAATGAACGACAAAACGGCCTCCTTCAGGCCATGATAAAGTTCTCACCATGGGGCAGAAATGAAAGGCTTCAAGATTTCCTTCTTCCTGATGCTTCTTCTCTCTTTTGTGATGTGAGGAGGTGCGGTGGGATGGTGCCTGGGGATACCTCTTGCTTGGGGGATATGCCATCACCCTTGGAAGGATGGCTCTTCCATCCCTGGCCTCCTTACAGTGGAAGAGGTGGGGGGGCCAGCCGGCACGGGTAGAGCAAGGTAGGGTACCCGGGCAGCCTAGTCAAGCTGTTGTGGTGTTAGCCTCTGGGGAATGGGAGCTTTCTCCACTCCTTGGACCCAAGTAAGGTGATGGGAGGTAGCTGCTCGAGGTCTCCCTCACAATAGACCATCACCTTTAAAACTACACTGCCTACTTGCTGCCACCCTTAGGTGCCTCTTCCTTCCTTCACGTCCATGGAACAATGAGAGTTAAATGATTCATAAGCACTGCCCTTCAGAAAGCTCTAAAATCCCCTTCACAGCATCGCTTCTACACTCGCTTCTACATGATAGTAAAATGAAAAAGAAAATTTGCTTATTAAGATGAAAAATATTTCAGTTATCTGATACGTTTCAGCTTTAATTGATAACAAAACACAAATTGCTCATCTGAACTTGTCATTACAGCAACGGATTCACTGGGAAATTTACTACCTGACATCAGAGAAAACGTTAAAGATAACACAAGCCCAGTGACTCTGTGATCCTGTGACCCAGCGGTCTATTTTTTAAAGTCATGCATTATCCATAGCACATTCATATTAATGGTCCTATCAAGAGCACTGGTTCTTTTTTTTTAATTAATTAATTTATTTAATTTATTTATTTTTGGCTGCGGTGGGTCTTCGTTGCTGCACGCGGGCTTTCTCTAGTTGTGGCGAGAAGGGGCTACACTTCGTTGCAGTGCACGGGCTACTCATTGCGGTGGCTTCTCTTGTTGCAGAGCATGGGCTCTAGGCACATGGGCTTCAGTAGTTGTGGCTCGCGGGCTCTAGAGCACAGGCTCTGTAGTTGTGGCACACTGGCTTAGTTGCTCCGCGGCATGTGGAATCTTCCTGGACCAGGGCTCGAACCCGTGTCCCCTGCATCAGCAGGCGGATTCTTAACCACTGCGCCACCAGGGAAGCCCAAGAGCACTGGTTCTTAAACTGTCTCAATACGTGGTCTCTAAGCTTGGAGAATATTATGCGGATGGTATATGTGGGAGGAATCAGAAGCCATGGAATATGCACCAAGGGAAAGAGGTAGCTGGTAGTAGCTGGAGAAGGCGAGATGTGATGTGAGGGCTTCAACAGGGGCTTGCTGGCCACCTAGGGCTTTGCGCGGGCCAGATGGAATGAGGAACAGGGCGTCCAGAAAAGAGACTAGACTTTCAACAGCTCTGCTGCTGTCGTTGCATTGTACGTCTTCTACCATCCCCACCATCAACACCACTACGGCCACCACCACCGGCACCATCAACACCTCCACCATCATCATCACCAACACCAATGGACAAGCTCCCATGCAAAAGCCAGGGCATGCAGCAAAATGAAATGATGCTTCACAGAAAAGAGTCACTGGAAATGTTCACTGTGTATGTGGAGGGGGTGGAGGTCACGGCTATCTATCTTATCATACTGCACTAGGATGTTGGGGGAGAGAGTTGACAGCCAGTGAGGAAAAGCCTGGGGACCAGGCCCCTCTGGAGTGTGGAGAGGGTGCAACTGTGGAGTGAACCTTCCAGAGCGATGACCATCATGAATCTCTCCTCTCTGAGGCAACACCCCAAGAGAAGGGAGAGCCGTGGAGAGCCTCAAGAAAACGAGAACCCCGAACAGAGGCTGGCCCCTCCGCTCAGACGTCCGCACGGGGCAGGGGGCCGGACACTCACCGTTACTGCTGTTGTCGTCCACCAGGATGATCTCCTTGAGCAGGTGCGGAGGTGTGCGCTCCATGGCTGAGCGGATGGAGCGCAGCAGCACGGAGAGTGCTTCGTTGACGAAGATGAACACGACGCTCACCTCTGGGAGGCTGCTGGGGAAAGAGAGGTTGCGGCACCTGGAAAGCAGAGCAGCCGGGCGCTTAGATCTGTCACTGACTTGGCTGGGGTCACCCCGGGGTGCCGGCCCGCCCATGTCTTGGCTCCAGCTTTGCTGGAGGACTCGGGAGTCCAGATCCTTCCCAGGGTCTTTTTCTTGATATACTTAAGATAAGCCCTAAGTGTACAGCAGACAGGCCCTCAACCACTGAAACCGGTTTGCCCCACTACAGAGTCTGAATTTGTCAGTGACTCCCCCAACTGAACAGTTGTACCGTTAGCGCAGGGCCCGGAACCCGGCAGGCAGTCACTGAGTGTTTATTGGAAGAATGACTCCATATTTCTAAATCCAGTAGGATGGGAAATGCAACCAAAAGAAAGTCTTAGTTTTTCCAAAATGGCAGCCAGTGGCTAAGTGAGGCCAGACCTTAGATGACCTGCCTCAGGAGAAAAATATGTCTCCTTCCAGAGACTCCTACTGCCAGAATCCACTCTGCCTCATTCCAGAAGTCACACTGCCTGGGGCCTCTCCCACCTCTCACTTATCGCAGGGATTCAGCCTCCAGAAAAGGTTGAAGCCAGAGTCAGAGGCTCAACACACTAGAGGACAGGAAGGACAATTCCAGCCTCATTTCACAGATGCAGACACTGAGGCTTGGATAGGCTAGGTCCCCGCCATGTGTCAGCTGTCAAGATGGAATCTCGGCTCTGGTCTTCTTACATCTACGCCAGGGTTCTTCCTTCAGGGAGAAGTGGTCAGGGGAGAGACTGCCTCTAACTGTCCATTTCCTCCCTAGCTCCACTGAAACCCTAAAGCCATCTGGAGGTCTCTTATCCAAAGGACAGGAGGCAAAATCATAAAAGTCTGCGTGCCATTCTCCATGGGAAGAGGAACAGGCAACCCTAAAATCAGATCCCATCAAGAGGCCAGACCATAAGAAGTGCCATGGTTCCCAAGGGCATGTCAATTCCTTCCGTTGCAAGCATTGCCTTTATGGGTAGGAAATCATTGCTGGTGCCCTTCTCTGGCTGAAACTAAATACTGTTCCAGAAGGCACTGAGCTCCCATCTTCAGGATACTTGAATGAAAGGAGAGAGCAGCACTTGTAGCCCTGTCCCAGGTCCTGGGCTCAGAAAAGAGGCTGCCTGCTCCCAGGGAGAGGTTTGATCAGGCCACTGATGGTTCCAGGGGTTCCAGGCTGGTGACCATGTTGCATTGCTCCAAAGTGGGAGGTGCAGCCAGGTGAGAACATGCAATAATGAGCATAAGAGCGCAGGGCTTCTGCTCGTCAGTAATTAAAGTGCTGCAGGACAGGGACGGGCCCGCTCTTCCTTAATGAGGAAGGCTGCAGGATAACCAGCACTGAGCAATTTTAGAGAAATCACAGTGGGGCCCCAGCCTGCTTAAGAGCAGGAGATTAATAAACTAAAATCACTGTCTCTATGGTTACCAGAAATTTACAGAAACTTCTCCCATTCTATTTCCAGCTCTCCTTTTCTCTCACCAAAGATAGGTGGGGGAAGTGAAAGAATCAAGCCTTTATCCAAATCTGCTTCATACTTAGAATTTGAGTAAAGCCATCAGGTTAACAGATTGGTGTAGAATTCATTCATTGTTGTATTTAATGGAGTAGATATTTATTGAGTTTCTTCCGTGAGATAGGTACTGCATTGAGGGTACAGCAGGACGTGGACAAAGTGCCTTTCCTCATGGAGCTTATGCTTTGATGGGGGAAGCAGGCGAACATGGAAGCAAACAAATGATACAAGTTCATATAAGTGCTGGGATGAAAAGTAATGCGGTGTTAGCGGATAGCGTGGTGCCCTGGCAGCTGTTCTAGAAGGAGTGGTCAGGGAAGGGCTCTGTGAGGGGAGAGGTCTGATCAGAAACTCACATGGCACGCCACAGTGAGCTGTGCAAAGGCCCAGTGGGGCGAAGGGAACCGTGCTGTGACTAGAGAGGAGGTGACGGAGGGAACCAGCTCATGGAACTGCAGCAAAGGGCAGAAGGAGATGAGGAGGTGGAGGGAGGGACTTAAATGAAGGAGAAAGACTGGAATGACTCCTTAAGCTCAACAGACTCTTTCCAAAAACTTTTTTGTTGTTGTGAATAGTACTGTTATAACAGAAATTAAAAGGTTGCTGGTTAACAGTCAAATAATTCTCCTGGCTAGTGCTTATTTACGGTTATCAAGACCAGCAGCTGGCCTTTCCTTAAGCATGGAGACTGACAGAAGTATTAACATACAACCTACTTGCTAACTGCAGTTTAAAAATAATCCTGTATATGGTCAGACTACTAGCACATGACCTTTATTTTTCTTTTATGAAAGTACAATGAACAGCTCCTAATAAGGTCAATATATCAGTACACTGTCAGTTCACTGTCCGCCCCACTAACTCCACCAGCATGAAGACTGGGACCCTACGTCCATCCCCACTTCTCCAGGGGTTTCCTCTGAGTTCTCAGAGCCTCACTATCTCAAGCTTCAGGTGGTTCTCAAGTCTTTTCCAGAGTTAGGGGTGAACTGCCTTCTCCTCCTCTCTTCCCTTCTTAATTCTCAGCCTAACCACTCCATTTCCACCTTCCAAGGAGACCAAGTTGAATGTCTCCCAGTAACGGCCACGGCCGTCCTGATGGCTTGAGCAGCTGCTGTGTCTAGGATCTGCCTCCTGATGATCTTTCTGCAAGCAGAGTGGAAATGTTACATTTGTTTTACAAGCTAAACTCTGCTGATCACTATGTTCGCATGGAAGACTCTTTCGAACAAGGTTGTTACTTAACAGCCCTTTTGAACAGAGCACCTAGGAGAGTGCATCACATTTGTGTGTGTTTATTGCCTGTCTCCCTCTACTATAATGACCCTCTCTGAGAGCAGGGACTTTATTTTGCTACTGTGCTAGCTCCCAACCTTAAGCCAGGGTGTGGCATATAGTAGGTTTTTGGAATTGAACAAAACTAACAGGTTTATTTATTTTATCCAGTATTTTATCTACTTAGGAGATATTGCAGGTTCAGTTCCAGACCACTGAAATAAGGCAAATATTGCAATACAGTGAGTCACATAAATATTTTGGTTTCCCAGTGCATTTAAAATTATGTTTCTACTACACTGTAGTGTATTAAGTGTACAATAGCATTATGTCCAAAAAAACCAATGTACATGCCTTAATTAAAAATATTTTGTTGCTAAAAAATGCTAACCATCATATGACAACACAAACCTTCAATTTGTAGAAAATGCAGTATCTGCAAAGTACAGTAAAGTGAAATACAGTAAGACAAGATATGCCTGCATAAGGCCTAAATTTCACATGCGTGCCACTGATCTCAGCATGCTCCTTTCATACAAGCCTCCTCCCTCTGAAGGAGAGTCAGGTCCTCTCCCACCAGCAGGCCCTTCCTCTTCCACCCTCCCTCCCCTGGATATGTGGCCCCAATTGCTTACTTTCAGTCTCCAGCAGGCTCTCAGTTCCTTTGCACTGTAATTAAGTGATCCCTCCAGGCCAAATGTCCTGACCTCCTTAAATCCTTCCTTCCTCCCTCCCCTTCTCTCCTGGGAGCCACTCAGGGCCCTCCCAGGAACAGCCATGGTGCTTTTTCTCCACACCTCATGGCATCTAACCTAAACCTGGGTCTGCGTGAGCAGGCAGGTGAAGGGTAGGCAGGTTAAGAAAGACGAGGTGGGATAGTTTATAGGGAGAGAACGTTGCAGGGGAGGGGGACGAATAGAGCCACCCAGATGCTGACCCAGCTGTGCCCCAACTTGCTGCATAATCCTGGGCAAGCCACTTCCCTGCTCTCCATATCTTGTCACAGATTAAGGGAGGTAGAAGCAATGATCAGAGGTGTCTTCTCTGTACAGTTCAGGATCTTCTATCTCACATGTGGTGAATGGAAGATGTCTCACTAAAGAAATAGTTTGCAAACTTCCCTCCTAGCCAGTGCCTGGTCGTCACCAAATGCCACAAGACGCATACATCCCCTTACCACTGTTGTGACTAGGCACGGTGACCAACTCATCCTGGTCTGCCCAGGACTCTTCCAGTTTCAACACTGAGAGTCCCAAGCACACTGGGATGGGTTGGTCATCCTATGACTAGACCACAGCTTCCTGATGGTAGGGGCAGATCTTGCTCATAACTGCATGCCCTCTGCCCGGCACTGTTCCTGGCCATCAGCAGGCATTCAGCCTGCATCTCTTGAATAAACTGATAGCATCCGTTTCAAAGTCCCCAACACACACACATTCACACAGTATGATTGCTACTTTGTTTCAACATCAAAGCAGAACTTACATGGCTGAGAGGAGAGGCCAAAAGAGGGAAGAAGAACAGCACGTCAGGTGAGATGTCTGCATACCTGCCGGTCACACTCACCATCATCACTGCCAGATACTGAACTCAGGACAGAAGCCTGCCTGTAGCGGGGCAGCCCAAGGCCTTCCAAAGAAGTTGTTCCAGACCCGAGCCCAGCAATTCTGTTCCTGAGTCCGGCCACTTCACCCACAAACCAGCACCAGCCTCTGCCCGAGGGCTGTGCCTCTCATATTCACACACTGAGATGTTCTCCCCCAGCACCTGCATCCTCCTGGGTCTGGCCAGCGAAGCCTTTGCTCCCAGAGCCTGCCGTCCGCACCTGCTCTGGTGTCTGCCTCTGTCCTCCCCTTCTCCGCTCGCCTCTCCAGAGAAGGGCCAGGGGACGTGAGAATCGGAGGAGCCACCAGGTGTAACTGGCCCTTCCTTATTCGTGCTCCTTGAGAAAGCCTGACTGTACCAGACCGGTCCCTTACACATTTTGAGAAGAGGTACACTCTCCTGTAAAATTAACCATAAAAGTTCCCTTTTTATTTTATTCTTGTTCAAAGTTGAGCCATTTTCCACTAGAGATAAAAACAAGGCATTTCTGAGAGGGGAGTACTATGGCTGTCTAATAAGCCAGGACTGATGGTCATGACAAAGTCAACTACATCCATCTCTGCACACAGAGGTGGTGTGGGTATGGAAGCGGCTATGTAGGGAGCCTCCCAGCATAGCTCCCTGACATGGTTTGGAGCTGTTGATGAGGCAAGTTTATATCAAAAGCCTTAGCGCTGCCACTACCTGCGAGAGGCAGGGAAGCAGTGGCAGACTAAGGAAGGCCGAGCCAGGCGCCCTGCCACTGGGTACCGCCCAGGGCAGTAGCCAGACACCCCCATATTGGACCGATGGATTCTCCCCTCCCTGTGAGCTCGGCAAATCTACGAGCTCCCGGTCCATCAGAGCATGACTCATGGAGGCTGCTTGACCTCTTCCAGCGCGAAGATCAAAGTAGAATGTGAGCTGTGGTCTGCTGGCCAATGTGTACAGGGAACCAGGTGCAACTGTGCCTGGATTCTGGGAGTGGAGGAGGGACTGACCTGGACCAAACAGAGAGAAGATGACACTCCCAGGTACCCACTCCCCTGAGTGCCCGAAGCCCCTCTTTCTTCCCAGGTTTCTCCTAGAGAGGCTCTACCCTGTACCCATGGTCAGCACACAAGGGTTCAGCTGCACCATTAACCACCTAGAGCATAAACCCTGGGATCAGCAGTGCCTTCTTGTCCCTTACGGCTATCTGTGTCCTCACTCCGGCCTCCACCCTTCTACCTGTACCCACAGGACTTGCTTGATCCTCCTCTGGCCTCACTTGGGTACACTTCTGGCTTCTTCCAGAACTTTCCAGATTAGATAGGCTCCCAGCCTGCCAGCGACCAGTCTGTTGGGCTTAATGAGAGCTGAGGATGAGGGCAATATGGGGGTTCTCACTGGGCATGAGTGCAGTCAAGACTTCCACTCCCTGTGCCTGGCATCTCTATCACCACAACCTCTGGAGCTCAGAGACTGCACGGTACAGCTACCCCTACTGCCCAGGGACTCCTCACAGGATATCTGGAAGTAACAATAGTACTAATTTCTGTTTACTGAGTGCTTATGATTTGCCATAAACCATGCTAAGAGATATACGGATGTTTTTAGTCTTTTTTGCCCCCTCTGAACTTTATTCCTTCCTACAGTCTTATATAGTAAACATTTTATCCCCATTTTACAGATGAGGGAAATAGGGCTGAGGCAGTAAGTTATCTTCCAGGGCTTACACCTGGGCTCATTTGCCTCCAAAGCCAGTACTCATAGTTCCTGCTAAACTAGGGACTGTACCTTCTTTCCACACCCACCCAGAGATCATCTGTCCAGACACTGGTGTTGTGATAAGCCAAAGACCTGGTGGAGGGAGGGGCAAAATGGAAGTCACTCCAGGTCAACTCTGATGAAAGATGGGGCAGATGTAGTGTGTCTAGTAGGATGATGTGGACTAATATGATAAAATACTACTGGGCACGTGAAGCCTAAAATTGTCTTCCTGTCCCATTGCTTCCATTGAGATAAACCCTCCCCATATATACTCCTTGTATGAAGCTGTCTGTGTCCTCTGCCAGGTGGCCTCACCATTCCGCCCACAACTCATGGGACCAGAGACTGCTTCCTGAGCCCCAAGTAGCTATCGACGGGCTGGCGGTCAGCGTACAGAGCAGTCTAGCCCAGGAGCTCTTATAGCCGGATCTCGTAATATTGAAGAAGGATCAGCAACCCTATCAAGCCCTTTCTCATGGGGAGGTTGAACATGAGGTACCCTAAGAAGACGGAAGCAGAAATGATGGGGGAGGAAACAGAACACTGTCACTGAGTGAGCTGCAGATGTGGACAGTCACTGTTAGAGACACGGCACTCTAAGAGATGAACAGAAAGGATGCAGACTCGAGCCTGTCCAGGATGTCCTGAGCCACGCTGCCCTCCTCCAGAGCCTGGATACGTGGCTTCTGCTGGTGTGATTATGTGACTGTATAGACACTGGCCTACAAAGAATCCCAGCCATCTGTGGTCATCTGAGTGAGTTCAGTGCCTTCCTCCATGAGAGCACACCTACCCTAGCAAAGAAAGACCCACTGCACTTCCTGGATTGGGATCGGATCCCCCTGTTAGACTCTCACAGCCTCCTTCGTTTTTCTTATATGCTATGGCAACGTGTTTTTACATGGTTATTTAACAGACATCAGTGTCTCCACTCGACCATAAGCTGCATGAGGTCAAGACCATATCTGCTTTGCTCACCAGGTCCCCTTTGTGCCTCACACAGTGTCCAGCACAGAGTACAAACTCAGAAAACACCGGGTATCTGGATGAACGAACAAATGAATAAATGCTCGAATAGCAAACAGTGGAATGAATGCAGGCCCGGGAAAACGTTGTGGGTGGGAATCCCACTGCGGCCTGACAGAATGGGAATCATGGAGTTGAACACATACTCCCTGCCTGACCACAGCAATAAGCCCAGATCATCCAATAAGCCAGAGGGTGTGCATGGAGCTAGTGGGGCTACCTAGTGTAGTCAGGGGCTTCGGGGGCCTGGCAGGAGGCCACGTCTGGCTCAGATGTGGAGGAGACAATGGACATCTGAGAACAGGAGTTTTAACAGTCTGCAAGGCGAAAGAAATGGGCCACAGCCTGATCCTGGAAGAGCATCTGACACCGGAATCACTACAGGTAAACTTCTAAGTAGATGTGATCATCAAAATGTCCAGCTTTCATCCAGAGGCAGAAGTTCTACAAACATCCTTTCAGGGGACGCTGTTGATTTAGAGAAAGGATCTGCTATGTCAAATGTAGATTGTAAGTGGAACAAGAGGGAAATGAATCAATTAAAATGTAAACAGCCAACGGGAAGCAGGTTGACCATTTGTTCCTAAAACATCTTATTAGAAATCCAGGGAAAATGGGGTCCCTGGGACTACACAGACAGCCCCCCAGGGAATAAAAGTCAGCTGGCTCTGGTGGAAAAATCACACAAGGGACCGAGCATCTCCTTGTGGGAAGTTTGTGGGTGAGCGGGCCAGGCCAGTGGCAAGGAGAGCTGAGGAACGTGGGGTAGGGGAAGGCAGGCCCGACAGGTGGGAAAAAGGAGGATGGGGCATCTTTACTCTCCAGCAGAGCCTTGCTCCGGCCTCTGATGCCCAGCACTCTGGGGCTGGGGAGAAATCACTCTGTCCTACACTGCCTACCTGGCCCTCCTCACCCAGTGCCAGGATGGAAGGCCTGTCCCGTGTGGTTCCTTGTCCACTTTGTGGTCCTTCTGGTACTTAAAGTCATGACCATGTCCCCCAGGCCATCTCTTTTACAAATCAGAGACCCAGATAAAAAGTAGCAAAAGAGTTAAATAGCAGTTACTATGATGTCAGGCAATGTTCTAAGAGCTCTATGTATAGTACACATTCAATCTTTGTATTACCATCTCTAATTTACAGATAGGAAAACCAAGACACAGAGAGGCTAGGTAACTTGCTGGTCAACCAGTTTTGTAAGTGACAGACCTGGCCTTGGATCCCAGGGAACTGGGTTCTACATATCACTCTGTAATCTAGCAAAAAGTTCAGCTGTTTGTCAGGTTACTCAGTTTTTCTCCTGAGTCATTCTCTAAACTTATGCCACTTTCTCTATATCCCATAAAATCCAATTCTGCAGTTGTGATCCGAGTAAAACAAAACTATTGCCTCCTCATTTTAAGACGTTAATACAGCTCAAGATTACATCAGCTTTAAGAACAACTATGTGATACTATTGGCCCATAATGTGTTTAATTAACTAGGATCCAGAAGCATTTTCCCAGATTGCTCCAGTTAAGAAGTATTTCTCCCTGTGTTTGTGTAGTCAGCGTTTTTGATGCAACAGCAGAACCATTCATTACCCAGGGTGTTGATTTTATCCCCTTTGTCCTGAGGCTGCCCTCATGGAAGTCTCATCTTTCAAAGACTTCTGGGTCATCTCCACAGAGCCAAAATCCCAAACTAGAAAAGCTCCCCTAGGCAGGGCGGGGCAAGGGGCCTGAGTAGTGTCCTGGAGACACAGACCCAGGTAAAAATACTGGCTCTGCTACATACCACTGCTGGGAGCTTGACCAAGTTTCTTAACCTTGCAAATATTCAGTATTCTCCTATATGAAATGGAAATAATAATAACTACCCCAGAGAGACTAGAGGATAAAGTTAAAGGACAACATAGACATTAAGCAGTTTGCACAGTGCCTGCCACGTAAGTGAGCAAGTAGTGGCTCTTGGTGTAAATCCTTAGCCCCAGCGTAGCAACCCCCAGATGATCCAGCAATCATGTCCCAGCTCCTCACCTGAAACCACCCCCCCTTCCCTGCCAGGACCAGATATATAACTTGTGGGGCTCAGTGCAAAAGGAAAATATGGTGTCCCCTGTTGAAAAATTATTAAGAATTTTACCACAGCAACAGCAGATCATTAAACCAAGTGCAGAGCCCTTCTAGCCTTCTCAGGATCCTGTGCAAAAGGGGCCACTGTATAGTGTCCTGATACTAATACTGCCGCTGTAAACAAGTTCTGCAAACTTGGTGACTTCAAATGACACAAATTTGTTATCTTCTGGTTCTGGAGGCCAGAAGTCTGACAAAGGTCTCACTGGGCTAAAATCAAAGTATCAGCAGAACTGCATGCCTTTCTTTAGGTTCTAGGTGATAATCTGTGAGATACTGTTCTTGCCTTTTCCAGTATCTAAAGGCTGCCCACATTCATGGCTCTTTTCCATCTTCAAAGCCAGCAATGGCTGGTTGAGTCCTTCTCACATAGCCATCTCTCTGGCTTATTCTTCCACTTTCAAGTGCCCTGTGATTACATTGGGCCCAACCAGATAATTCAGGATGATCTCCTTATTTTACTCAGCTGATTAGCAACCTTAATTCCACCTGCAACCTTAATTCTCCTTTTCCATGTAACATTCCATATTCACAGGTTCCAGAGATTAGGACGTGAACACCCTTGGGAGGCCATTATCCTGCCTGCCATACACACTCACGAAGCCAGCACTGTTGACCCCCAAAGTTCAGAGATCTCAGATGCCTGTCTAGAGGCTGCACCATGAAGACCCCATGGCCCTCCGATCCATACACACAAACCTGGTGACCATCCTCATAGTGGTGGCAGTAAATACCCACAGCCACCTTGGATGGACCCTAACCTGCTCCTAGGGGGACCCAGAGCCCTGGCTCCAGGCTGCACTCTTTCTCTTCTATAATCTCATCCTGCTTCTTTCCACTTGGATGTTCACACAGGGTCTCTCCAGCTCAGGACCCAGGGCTCCTTTGTGGGTGGGTATGTGTGGACCTGCCCCAGTTGCTCCCACCTGGGGCTGCAGAAAATAATCCAATCCCCTTTACCAGCCCCTTGTGCCTCAGCCCCAGGCCTTAACCCACCCGTCAACCCAAGAGCCAGTCCATCCTCACTCCTGGGAGGGATATGGACCTCAGGGGATGCTGGCGAGAAAGGCAACATCATTACTGATGGCTCAGGGGCCTCTGAGGATCTGTCAGCAAGAGGCAGGAAGCAATACCTGCTGGAGGCTCTGCCCTGAGCTACCTTAGAGGTAGGCCATAGAGTTGCCATGGCAATGTGACAGCCCTGAAGCCGGAGCCCACAAGCCCCTCCTTTTCCTACCCATACCCAATGCCCACTAGATCAGGGGCTCATCCCTTATATCCCCTGGCCCCTGTATGGAAATAATACCCACTGCCTGCAGGAAAGAATGAGGCAGGCACCGGCTGCTGCGGAGCTGGTGAGTACCAATATGCTAACTACCCCACCTGCCATCACTGGGGTGGGAGGCCCACCCTTACCTTCCTGTCCTGATCTGGCAAGCTTGCTTTAGCCCTCCATGATCCTCCTTCCCCACAATCACAAGCCATTTTCTCAGTGACTTCCCTAAAGATGTCGCCTCCATCCTCCCTCTCCATCCCACAGGCAAAGGACTTCCTTGATCTCTTTCTCACACCATAATTTTTCAAAAAGTTGATGTTTAATTTATATGCAGTGAAATGCACAGATCTTAAGTGTGTAGTTCGATGCGTTTTGACAAATATATATACCTAGGTAGTCCACACCCCAATCAAGACTTGTCTTTCCCTTCTTCTCTTTTTGCCTCTGGGAGGTTATTTTGGAGGCTACAGATAAGAAGGAGCAGGTGGGACACTGGGAGGCAGGAGGAGGGACACAGAGAAAGCCATGGGGATGTTTGGAGCTTGTATCTGGGGACATGAGGGATGGAGTAAAGTCCAGCCAGACTGAGAGGCAGACTTTCTCTCCCCTTCGATCCTGAGGCCCCGGTGTCTTTCACCCCAGGAAGCAAGAAGGCAAACCCCTGTCCAGATGTGGCAAAGGCCTCACGTGGGGTGAGGTCTAGGAGGCTCACCAGAAGAGGCAACCACTGTCCTGTCCCCCCTGGGTCTTCCCACCTGGATGGCCAAGGGGCCTGCTCTGTTCTCTTATTACAATAATGCAGGAAGAATGAATGGCACTTTGACTTCACCAAAAGCCTAGTGTCCTGGTGCCCGGAGGAAATACGCCCTCTCTCTGCATGGATCAAAGACCCCAGATGAGGCTAATGAAACTGTGGCATTTCCAGTTCCCATGTCCTTCTGAGGCAGGAGATAGATGGGCCTCAGGCTGAGCCGCTGGAGCTTGTTCCCTGTGGACAGATACTCCAAAATAGCCAGAGCGAGAGAGGAGCTGAGCCCTGCCCAGATAAAAGATAGAGACCACATATTTCTCATTCTTGAGGTCAAGGAGACCTTCCCGACTACACATGCGCAGAAAAGATCCTTGAAGGTCAAAAAGGGAGTGATGTCAACCTATCCATAGGCTTCTTCGCTAGAATCCATCTTGGCTAAGAGATGGGCGCGCGCACATGGGACGACCCTCACATAAACCAAATAAGGACTCAGAACCAGGCAAAGCAAGATCACTGCCAAAGGAAACCCGGAAGAAATGCCCCATATAAGTGATTCAAACTACCACGAGGGTGCTACTCTCTCTCTGAGTCCACCCGTGTGTGCCTATTCACACGTACTCTTTTTTCCTCCTAATAAACACTTTACTTGTTTCACTACTTTCCGTCTCTTTGTAGAAATTTATTTCTACAAAGCTGATGGGCCAGAGCTTTGTCACTGGCCACTGGTCCCTGGTGGTCTAATGGCTAGGATTCAGCGCTCTCAATGCCGCGGCCTAACTTCAGCCTCTGGCTGGAGAACCGAAATCCTGCTTCAAGCCAAGGCCACCTGAGATGACTTCCGTTTCCAGGGGAGGGTGGCCAAAACTGGTAAAGGGAGGCTCCTTGCAGACGTCAACCTCCAGGTGCTGCTTCCCTGAGCAGAGGCCCCAGGAGGACCGGGGTTCCGTGGGTGTCAAGTGCAGTCCCTGACTTACTAGAAACTTGCATGGATGACTCCTTCCCAAGGAGGCAGGAGATCCTCTGCAAGTGTTCTGGTCACTTGCCTTCTGATACCATCACCTTCCACTCTGGATCCCACTACAGTGTAAGCTCCTTGAGGTTTCCCTGTCTGACGCTTTACTGGGTACCTGGCACACACTTGGTGCTCAATAAATATTTATTGGATGAATAAACTAATGAAGTCTACCTAGCAACCAGTTGGATGGATTTTTTTTTTTTCCTTCTAGTTACCTTCTGTCCTGTGTATAAGGCACTGAGCACACTTTGGCCCTCTCTCAGCCAGATGACAAGGTGGTCAGATTACCAAGAAAGGAGACAAAATAAGGGCCCAGCCAGAGGTGATGGAAGGGAGGGTGGGGCAGAATTTGGGACACCCAATTTCTGGTCCAGGAATGAAGCCAAGGAGCATAGCATCAGGGTTAGAACTTGGCAAAGTCAAGAATACAGAGAGCAGAGTGCAGAATCCAAGGATGCCTCCAGGGACAGAAATCCCCAAGGGCAAACAGGAGGTAAAAGGAGGAAAGGCACAGGAGCTGGGACTGAAGCAAGGTACACCTGGTGTGATTCTTCTAGAGACTGTCCTCAGCATGGAGCTTCCTCTCCAGATGCTCCCTGTACCCCTACCCACCTTGCTCTAAATGCCAACATCTGCCATAGCTGAGGTTTCACTCTATGCCTTGGTAACAGCTTTGAGGTTCACTAAAACAATTTTTCCACTTCCTAAACCAGATAGGCCAATCAGCTCCATGCTATACATTGTTAAAGCAGGCCCCATCCCCATTAGAATGACACAAACGGGCACCTCAAGGCAGTGAAACACAGTGACGGTTACAAGCGCAAAATCTATTGCCAGACTGCCTGAGTTCAAATCCCAGTTCTGCCACTAGTGACCGTGGGCAGATTACATAATCTCTCTGCGCCTCAGTTTCCTCTTCTGTAAAATGGAGACTAATAATAATACTATGAAATAGTAAGAAATACATATATTGATCTCTGCCCCCAGTTCCTGACAATATTTATTATTAGTCTTAGACTAATAATAATACTGTGAAATAGTAAGAAATACATATATTGATCTCTGCCTCCAGTTCCTGACAATATTTATTTAGTCTTTGACCCATAGCCCCTAAATCTTTTGTAATTTACTGAGTGAAAGGAGTGTCTGACACAGAGGTCCCAAATCCTTTGGAATTTCCTGGGTGATTGGAGTATCTCTTTTTTTCTCAAAACAGATAACTTTTTATTGAATTATAGTTGATTTACAATGTTGTGTTAGTTTCAGGTGTACAGTAAAGTGATTTAATTATACATATATGTATATATCTATTCTTTTTCAGATTCTTTTCCATTATAGGCTATTATAAAATATTGAATATAGTTCCCTGTGCTATACAGTAGGCCCTTGTTGTTTATCTATTTTATATATAGTAGTGTGTATCTGTTAATCCTAAACTCCTAATTTATCCCTCCCCCCCTCTTTCCCCTTTGGTAACCATACATTTGTTTTCTATGTCTGTGAATCTATTTCTGTTTTATAAATAACTTCATTTGTATTTTTTTTTAGATTTCACATATAAGTGATATCATATGTTATCTGTCTTTCTCTGACTTATTTCACTTAGTATGATAATCTCTAGGTCCATCCATGTTGCTGCAAATGGCATTACTTCATTCATATATATATGTGTGTGTAGATATATATATAGACACACCACATCTTTTTATCCATTCATCTGTCGATGGACGTTTAGATTGCTTCCATTACTTGACTACCATAAATAGTGCTGCTATGAACATCAGGATGCATGTATCTTTTTGAATTAGAGTTTTCATCTTTTCCAGATGTATGCCCAGGGGTGGGATTGCTGGGTCATATGGTAGTTCTATTTTTAGTTTTTTAAGGAACCTCCATACTGTTCTCCATAGTGGCTGCACCAATTTACATCCCCACCAGTAGTGTAGGAGGGTTCCCTTTTCTCCACACCCTCTCCAGCATTCATTATTTATAGACTTTTTGATGATGGCCATTCTGACTGGTGTGAGGTGATACCTCATTTTAGTTTTGATTTGCATTTCTCTAATGATTAGCTATGTTGAGCATCTGTCCTGTGCCTGTTGGCCATCTGTATGTCTTCTTCGGAGAAATGTCTATTTAGGTCTTCTGCCCAGGTCAGAGTATCTTTTGATCTAATGAGGAAGATTCTTGGCAGGCTCCTGAATGAGGGTTGGTCACCAGAAAGACCAAGCCATGATTAGAAGTTTGGGACTTTCAGTCCTACCCCCCATTCTCTGGAGAGAGGGGAGAGGCTGGAAAATAAGTTAATAATCAATCATGCCTACGTAATGATGCCTCCATAAAAATCCCTAAAATATGGAATTCAGAGAGCATCCAGGTTGGTGAGCACATCCACATGTTGGGAGGGTGCTGCACCCCCAACTCCACAGGGACAGAAGCTCCTGAGGTTGGGACCCTTCCAGACCTCACCCTATGTCTCTCTCCATGTGGCTCTCTTCCCATGGAGCCCGACACAGGGTAAAAGTCACATACCTTGCAACAGTTAACAGAGCCCTTCTCTGCAATTCTTAACCTGGGCTGTGCATGGGAATCACCTGAGAACTCTAAACAACATGGGCACTGAGTTCCACCTCTGGAAACTCTTGCCCAATTGGTCTAGGGTAGAGCCTGGTATCAGGATTATTTTAAAGCTCCCAGAGGAGTTGAATGTGTAGGCAAGTTTGAGAACTACCAACCCCCCACCCCGACTTGATCTGCTTCCTGTTGCTCCTCTGATCTCATCTCCAACTACTGCCTTCTAGCTTGCTCTGTTCCAGCCACAAGGACCTCCTTCCTTTTCTTCAAACATGCCAGGCACATGTTGACCTCAGGAACTTTGCACATGCTGGTCCCTCTGCCCAGAAAGTTTTTCCCCTGAGTATCCACATGGCTCACTTCCTCATCTCCTCTAGGTCTTTGCTCAAATGTCACCTTCTTAGTGAGGCCTTCTCTGACCATCTCATTAAAAATTCAACCCCTCCTCCTATTCCAGGCTGTTCCGATCTCCCTCTTCCACCTTACATTTCCCCACAGTACTTACTACTATCTAACCTGCTACATAGGTGACTTTGTTTGTTTATTATCTGTCCTCACCTAACTAGAATAGAACACAAGCTCCCCGAGGGTAAGGATTCCTGTTTTGTTCACTGCTCTATCTCTGGGTCTAGACTATTCTGTCACATAATAAGTGCTCAATAAATATCCTTTAAATGAACATATACTCTTCTCTCCCCTTGTAGATCCTCAGCTGCTCTTTCATCCCTAGAGCCCAGCCAAGTTCTCCTGGGCCAAGAAAAACCACACCCAACTAAATGGCATACATCAGGTACTCAATAAATGCCTATGAAACTGAACTGAACTCTCCTTCCCAAAGAATATAGCCCCCAAGCCCAGCAGCAAGATCTTTTCTGAAAACTCCAGATATAAGCTCACTGTGGTTTGCAGCTTTAAGAAAATTTTAAAAATAAGGGGAAAGTGGGGAAAAGAAGGCGTTGGTGGGGAGCTCACAAAAGTTAATGAGATTTTCTCAGCTACGGTACATGCCCACATTTTTAATAATTAGGAGTAATAAAAATTCTAACTGAACCTTAAAGGAACATCTTCTGTAATGAAGAGAGAAGTCAAGACAGACTTCTCTGTTGGGTGTAATGACTTGTTAGCCTCAGAAGATGGATGTACTTTAAAAAACTAATTTACAGAAAAAAATAGTTGTTCATAAAAATGCAACTGATTGGGTTAAAATGACTTATTAACAGGAATGCCAGATGATTCTCGTTCCCTTAAGGATTAAACTAGGTTGTTAATCCTCCAAATCTCTAATGGAAGAAAGCCTTCCCCCTGCTTAGCAGATGGAGAAACTGAGGCTGGGGGAGTAGGGAGAGAGTGACTTGCCTGATGCAGGCCAAGGGGGCAGACCCTGGCTGAAGCCGGGAAGAGACCCAGGAGTCCAGACACCAAGTCCTAGCTCTGTCCCCAGCACTGTGGTGACCCCACCTCCCCACTTGCAGGTCAACAAGGGCCCGGCCACTAACTCTGCTCACCCACTGGGTCTGAGGTCAGGCAGGGGCCGGTCGAGGGGTAGGCGGTCACTGAGGTAGGCATTGTAGCCGTAGTACTGGAACTGCTTCAGGGCCACACGCCGGCCTTCGGGGCTGAGCTCCTGGCCCCAGTGTGCAAACAGAGAGGAGTCTGTGAAGGGCTCAGCCTCTGCCTCCTCAGGTTTGGCGGGGGCCTCTGGAGAAAGAAGGGATAAGGAGACAGTGGGTCAGAGTGCACCCCTGCATATACCATGACAACCCCTTTCTCTTCCTCACCATTGCCTTGGGTAAAACAATCTTAGCCCCAACTTTGGGGGTGGGGGAAGGGAGACTAGAATCTTCATGCTTCCGCAAACTCATTTATCCATCCATACATCCATTCACCCACCCAACAACCACTAGCGCAACGGATGTAGAAATATACCCAACAGGGTCTGCTGGCAAGCCAATGGGTGTGATCCTGATGCCCCATGGCTTTTCAGTTAGAACCTTCTCCTTTCCCAGTCTGCCTTCTCATCAGAGATGCCGGTCCCAGCCCGCGAATGGGACTTCTGCTTCTCTTTCCCCAGATCACACCCCCATTCCCTGCCAGCTCTGAACCTGTCCCACACCCAGGTCCCCGAGCTGGGCATCTGCTCCCCTGCCCAGTTCTTGCCAGTCCACCTCTGTCTCCACTGTCTGGTCCTGCTGTGAGTTTCCTGGTCCCACCGTATGACATTCACCTGGCTGCAAGGACCCTCGGCCAGACTGCCTCCTGCTGCTTCAGGCTCTGCCCACCAGGATAGGGAATCATTGGCACAGGGGACAGCCATACCATCCCCAAACCTCCACGCGCTCTGGGCACTGCTCATTGGACCCCTGGTAGACTTTGTGGGGGGCAGTGCTCACACCAGGTCAAGAAGAGCTCATCGTTTTCCTGGAAGCTTCCAAGAAAAATGGAAGAGGCATTATTACCTATAAGAGCAGAGGCTTGGATTCAAATAAATCCCTGCTCCACTGTTCACTGGCTACATGACCACAAGCAAACACTCAACCTCTCGAAGCCTTGATTTCCCCACCTGTAATGTGGGAATAATAATACCCACCCACCACGCCCAAGATCTGTGAGGATTACATACAATCATGTATATAAAACACTTGTCTCAGAATAAGTGCACAACAAATGGTAATCAGGGTTGCTATAGCAAGAGGAGCCTGGAGGGTCATTTAAGTCCTTCTTTTATGGCGATAATGGGTAGGTCTTGCCAGGACATAGGCTGACAGGTCAAGACTATGGAATTCGTTCCCAGGGGCAGGTAGTCAGGCCCACCATTCAAGGTCAGCAATCAGAAAAACTGGACAGAGATGCCAAGGTCACTGGACGGCGCCTTCCATGCTCATAAACATGATGTAAGAGACAGAGTCAGGAGCCTGGAATGAGACAGGGACCAGGAGGAAGCAGAAGCGGGGTTAGGAACAGGAGAGGCAGGCTTGGGACACTTGCCAAAGTCCCCTCAGCTGTCTGTATGGAGCCAGTAGGTGCATGCACACCTATGCCAGGTAACTTAAAGGTACAGGCCGAGACAGGCCAGGGGCTAGAGGGTTCCATGGTCTTCAAGGTTGGAGAGCTCAGAGCTGCAGACCACAGCTCTTACCACCACTTCCTCCTGACGGACTCTTGGAAGAGCCAGTCTGGGAAGGGGAGGAGACCTAGGAGTAAGAGGGGGACCCTTCCAGCACCTAGGAAGGGGTGTTGCAGGGAGAGGAAGCCCCCATCACTGGAGGTGCACAGAGGGTGTCATGGACAGAAGGGAGCTGTTGTAGCTCCCTGCAAATTAGAGAGCCGGAGATTCTGAAAGCAGAGCGAGCATGCCGATGCCAGAGACCTTAGTCAGAGAGATGCCAAAACGTGTGTAAATGGAGCTGGGTGAACATGTGTTCGCACCTCTCCTCTTCGGGGGCCATGTCCTTGGGACATACCCCACACTGGAGATCCGTGTAACTCCTGGGATAACTATCACAGCTAGCACTTGCTGAGTGTTTACCATGAGTCAGGCTCTGCCATAAGCATTTTTCACATATCGACTCAACTCACCCTACCAGGTGGGAAGTGCTACTGTCTCCATTTTACAGATAATGAAGGTGAGGCACAGAGAGGATGGGAAACTTGCCCCGGTTCACTCAGAAGGAAGTGCAGTAGCCGAGGTGCAATCTCAGGATGTCTGTCCCCCGAGGCAGTAGTCCTAACCACTAAGCTACAATGCCTCTACAGAGCAAAGGGCTGGATAGAGGTGAATTCCAAAGACAAACATGACCTTTCATCTCAGTTACCAATTTTCCTTAAAGATACAGAAGGAAATTCAGATATGTTAAACATATTAGGACATATTAAAGAGTAAAATGCAAACTACATGTGCATTTCTATGACAAAGCAAGAGCTTTTAGGACCGTGGTGCTGCTCAAAGCTCCATCCCAGAACTCAGGCGGCCTTTGGCCCCCCAACTAGGTACGCTTGAAGGGAAACACGGGGCTCGCCTGATCTTGAAGGTCCTTGTTATCTCTCAAAAGATGGATGACTCACTCATTTGGAATGGGGGGGTAGTAAAAATCTAAATCAGTGAATCAACTGAATCATATAATATTTAACAGAAATGGAGTTTTACTGCTCTCACATACCTAAATGGATATTACCAAGGAAAATGAGATCAGTTAATGAAAAAATTATAATTCACAATTAGGCCAGTGTTTCATAAAAATGGATTATAAACATATTAAAGTCCTGGGTTCCACCACATCCTCCTGCCTTTTTACTCAGTGTGGGTACAAATGACAACAAACTTGAAAGCAGTGGGTCCTGAATAATGAGTCAGGGGCGTGACAATGGGAAGAGGTATATTTGTTGAATTTCTGCCTGAGCCAAGCACGGTGCTAGCTGATGTCCTTACCCAAGGTTATCTCTGTCATGCTCATGGGTGTGGACTCCATGAGAACAGGATGACCTCTGTCTTGTTCCCTGCTGTATCTTTGGCTCCCAGCACAGTACGTGGCTCTTACAAGGGGCTCAGTGCATCATTTTAAAACAAATCAGTTAATAAGTACCCCATAGTGGTTAGTTATTAGACATGAGGGAACCAAAGATGAAGATGTTAAATGCCTATTCTGAGGCCACCCAGTTTGTCAAGGGCATTGAAGCTTTCCTCTGCATCATGAGTGGCAAACTATGGTCTGAGGACCAAATCTGGCCCACCACCTGTTATGTAAATAAAGCTTTATTGGAACACATCACATTCACTTGCTTACATATTAGCTATAGCTGCTTTAGAGCTACAAAGGCAGAGTGGGTATGACAGAGACCATATGGCTTGCAAAGTGGAAAATATGTACTTTCTGGCCCTTTAAGAAAAAGTATACTGACCCCCTGCTCTACACCTTACATCTGACATCTCTTAGGTAAGGAGGCTTTGCCTCTGCTAATCCATTCATTTTGTTTCCTTAAGAGCACTGGCTGTAGAGACAGAATCCATACTCCAGCTCGACCATTTACCAGTTCAGTCTAGCTTAATTGCACTTTAGTTCCTCATCTGGAAAGTGGAATGGATACTAAAAGTACCTTCTTCATAGGCTATTGGAGTGTATTCAGTGAGATGGTCCATGTAAGGAGCTTAGCACAGTGCCCGGCACATAATAAATGTTAGCTCAGTGAGCATCAGAGGCTAAGGACCCACACAGCCTCACAGCCCACCGGGGTGGCTCTTCCACTGACACTTCTTGAGTTCAGATCACAAAGAGGAATGGCCTTGCCCTGAGGTCCCAGCTCTGGAAGATGCTGCCGCTGTGTAGCCCCCAGATGAAGGGTCTGCATGTCTACAGAGAATGGCCTCCCCTTAACCAGTCCTAGACCCAACTTCCCTCACTCTCCACTAAGAAAGCAGACCTACAAGGAGGACCATGTCTGACGTAGTTGGAGCGGTAAAGAGGCCCCAGGCAAGAGCATCGGCTGGGTCCTCCGCAGGGGGCCAGGGGTGTCTGGACCCATCTGGTGAGGGGCTAGACCCACAGATGTCTCTCACCCAGGGATGAGACCCGCCCCCCCCCCCAGGAGGAGATGCAGGCTGTGGCCCCTGCTGGGGTTCAGACCTACTCGGCCACGCCTGACCAGCTGAGGGGGTGACCAGAGAGACGTGTCTATGCTGGGGGCTGAGGGCCCCCAAGGGAAGAGGTCATTCATGGCACAGTGAACTCAGTCTGGCGGCCGAGCCCGAGTGTTTGGAGGGTCCTTAGTACAGCACAGGGGCTGTGGTCCCAGCCCATTCCTCACCCGGCCCTGGTGCTTGTCTGTGTCCTACGGAGAAGAGGCTGAGAGGGAACGCTGAAGGGCCATTTCACCAGACGGCCACACACGGGGCTCAAGCGGCGCCTGTGTAACGCCCAGGCAGGGGAGCTATTCCTCTGCCTTCCCTGACTCACCACGAACAACCACGTGGTGTGGGCAGGAAGGGAGCCCCAGTGGGGCCTGAGGAAACCCATCGGCTGGGGAGACACTGCCATGCTATGCCCCTCTCTGCTCGGGACCTCCCATGGCCAACTGTCTCCCTCAGCCTCTGGACAGATGGCTCTACAGAGCAGAAACTGGAGAACAAGAACCAGAGCTGTCAGGGCCCCAGCAGGCCTGGGATGGCCAGTGGATGGGGAAGGAAGAACAACAGTGCAGACTGTAAGTTTGAAAGGCCCCGGATTGGCCATATGATTTGGAAATAGTTTATGAACCTACAAGCACGTATGCCAAAGTGCCACCTACTAACCATCCCCAAAGGTACTGTCCAAAGTGGCAAAGTGCCACTCAAAAATGATTTGAGGTCCACTGAGGAGGGGACTACAGACTAACCTTGGGTGTTTGCTGCAAAACCTTTGCCCCTGGAGCTGATCCCCTCGTACACTGTACCCCAATTCCATTGCACTGGCCCTGCCAGGTGGTGAGGCCAGGCCATCGTAGTGGCCCTGTGATATAGGTTCTATCATTCACATCATAGATGAGAGGAAACTGCAGGTCAGAGGTGTAAAAGAACTTGACGCTGAAACCATACTCCTGACGGCGGCCCCGCCTCCACGTCGTGGGCTAGATACACGGTCTGGCTTGAGGACTGGAGAAACTTCAGGTCCCGGGACGCTGCTCAGTTGGTCTGCAATGGTTCACAGCAGTTGTTAAACCACTGAGATACCTTCACAGCGCTGGCAAACAGCTGCTTCCCAGAGTCCCTCCGGGCGGCCCTCTAACCCCAGCTGCTCTGGCCCTTTTCTCGGAATGATCCAGATCTTTCCACCAGCCAGCAACTCAAAGGTGTATGACCGGCCCGCCCAGGAGCCCCGGGATCCTGCTCCACGCTGTGACCAGCATTCATGAACATTGGTTAGCGTCTGTGCCTGGCTGGTTCAGTACAATTTGACTATTACTTGCTCGAGCCCTTCCTCCGGAGGCCCCTGTGAGAAAGAATTATGGGTTTCTGGAGACCTTTCACTCAGCTCATCCGTTCCCCATGTTAGTGCCTGGGCGCCACTGTGCATGACCTGTTTTCCAGAAAGTTCTGCCAGTGATCACAGAGGGCATCCAGGAAATGCCACAATATGGTCTCAGAGATATGCCCACAGTGCTTGACATGCAGCCCACTAATGAGAGCAGAGAATTACAGATTCAGGTCCTGACAGCTTCCATGCTAATTCACGGAGACAGGAGGGAAGTGGGGCAGGAAAGCAGCTTGCGAAGCTTTGAGCAATTAATGCACCCAAGGCCGCAGGGCTGAGCACTGAGCCCAGGCTCACCAGGCAGGCACGATGAGCACGTCTGGAGACCCAGCCAAGCCTGTGAGGCTCCTGAAGCCGCTGTGCTGAAAGCAGGAGGAGTACCTGCGTGAGGGCAGCTGTTTCAGGGAGCAGCTCGAACGAGGGCTCGCCCAGCTGCTTCTGCTCCAGAGTCTGGGCGGTGCTGAGACTGCACAATGAAGTGAAAAGAAAATGGGTTTGGGAGTGAAACAAGACATTGTGATGCTGCCCAGTCCCACCCACTTCTGACCCCCTGTCCCCTCTAGGACCACGTTCCTGGAGATCCCCATCTTTTGAAGCTGAGCCATTTTGTCAGCTCCTGTCATGCACTTCAGTGGAAACTCTGAGGTGCTGGTGGCTTTTTTTTGGAGGAGCTGCAGGAGAGGCTGTAGCCCAGATCCCTCCCAAAGCAAAAACCCAGCACCTGGCTCTGCCCTTGGATTTTAGGATGAATCCTAAAATAGCAACAGAAGGGGTTCCATTGCATGATTGTTGCTGGAGGTCAAAGTGATTTGGGGCTGGACAGCAGGACTGGCCAAGCTCTACCGAGGGGACAGACAGAGCCACCTAGGACGTGGCTCACACGGCTGAGGACCCTTAGCCCGCTGCCCACGCTGGACTGTGTGCTCATTGCAAGTGGCAGCTCTGCTTCTGGTCCCTCTGTATGGGCGCCTTTAGGACTATTACCCCAGGAAAGCAGTGGAGCCCTCTTGTTTCTTATGGTTTTTCTCGGTTTCCTATATGCCCCTCTTTCAGGCAGAGCTAGGAAGGCTTTGAGGGTGGCTGGGGAGGGGGCCTCGCTCTGCCCTGCAGCCAGTGCTGCATCCCGTGCTATTTTGGTTTCTGAAGCTTTGGTGTTTGGTGGTGAGATCCAGAGCCCAGGAGCAGGGAGGTGGGAGGAAGCAGGACAGCCAGGCCGGTGTCCCCGGTAACTGCCTGCCACGTGCACTGGGGCCTTAGGTCTAAGTTCATCCGGGGGACACAGGCACAGACTGTCCTGTCTCCTGGTCCTCCTCCAGGAGTGTCCTGGGGACCTCCTCTCACCCCACAACTGGGTCTGCTCTTCACTCTTTCTGGACAAGCTCCACAGCCCAGCCCTGCAAGTCTCCATTTCCTTCACTGTGAAACAGGAACAGACTGCCAGGCTGCCGGGGAGAGCCACTGTGAAGTCAGCTTTTGGAAAGATGAAGGCTAAGCATTAAATAATAGAGCCAGCAGTGCTGAACAGCCCAGATAAGAATTCTTAAAAGCTGTTGCCTTTCCTTCCATTCCTTTTATTTTTTTAATAGCTTTATTGGGGTGCAATTTACATACCATAAAATTCACCCTTTTCAAAAGTACAATTCAATGATTTTTAGAAAAGTTCTCTCCCGTTCTTGAGATGTCTTGTTGCATGCTTTACTTGGGATTAAAAAGAAAAGGGCTAATTGAATATCCAGAAATGTACGTTTGCATCACCTGCCTGCTGGCTTCCCGCTGATGATGAGGGACCATTGTTCTCACTAAAGAGCCTGATGCCTGGGCCCCGCCAGCCCCAGAAGCCCAGGCAGCAGCGTCTGCAGAGCATCAAAGCCCGTTCATCGGAGCAGTGCTCACGAGGCAGGATTCACACCACCACACAGGGGGTGGTTAACCCCAGCACAGCAGCGGCTAGTCCCGGCTGCCTTCCGCTTGCCGTCAGTCGGCCGTGCCGCTTCCACGGCCCGGGATGTGTGCCCACCTCCCTTCTCTTCCAACACCCAGACCCCGGCCCAAAGTGGGGCCCCTCGGCCTGTCCCAGCCAGAGTGAGGCATCCAGAGCCTGTGGGAAGCAGGTGGTCCTGAGAGGCAGGAGGCCTCAGTCGACCCTCACCTCCAACACTGGGTAAATCTCCGTCTCCCAGTCTGTGAGAGAGACCCAGTGTTTGTGTCCCATGAGAGAGAAAAAGGAGGACTTGAGCACGTCATCGTGATGCTTTTCTTATACCTCGAAAAGCAAGACATTACGCCTCCCCTTGTACTTGGGCTCCTAAGGGGAAATTTTCAGATGTTTTATGCGCTAGGAGCCCTACTAGTAAAGAAGCGAAGTATTCTGTTGAGATGAGGGTCTTCCCCCCTCTCCACTTCTAGGCGTGCATTAGGACACGAGCTGAAGGTCTTTTGCCAGCAGCCCCTACAATTAGGCTTTCTCTTCCAGAAAGAGAAAACTAAGAGAACTGCTAAGAGAAAGAAGTGGGATCTGGCAGGAAAGGGCTTGGAGATAATCGGAAGAAAGGAGCTCTGACAGCCTCAGGTCCCACGCCATTCAAATCCTCTGCGTAACAACTTCATTCATCATGGCAAAGCCAAATCCGGAAGACCTTCCTCTGGCACCTGAAGAGCGCTGCGGGGAAGAAGAGCAGCTTCCTCAGAATGCCTCCCTACCAGGCAGGGTCAGGTCTGTGCGGCGAAGGCGAAGGGCAGCCTCCTGCAGGGGGTCTGAAGTCAGCTCTGCCCTTGACCAGCTAGGTGACCTTTGTCAATCTCTCTGACCCTCAGCTGGCTCATCTATTTGATGAGGATAATAATACTTCTCACTCACCGCAAAGATTAGGCAAGTTGGTGGCATCAGTAAAGTGCTTAGCAAACCGTTAGACTCCTGGTAAGTGGAGTAGTTTCCTGTTGCTGCCGTGACAAACGACCACAAATTTAGTGACTTAAAACACTACAAATTTATTATCTTACAGTTCTGGAGGTCAAGGGTCTGACAGGGTCTCTCTGAGATAAAATCAAGGTATTGGCAGGTCTGTGTTCCTTTCTGGATGTTCTAGAGGAGAATTCTTGACTCCTTGAATCCTCCTTTCCAGCTTCTAGAGGCCACCTGCTTTCCTTGGCCCACGACCCTCTTACTTCATGGTCAGTGCCAACAACAGTGGGTTAAGTCCTTCTCATGTGGCATCCATCTGACCCCTTCTGATCTCCTCTGCCACTTTTAAGGACCCCATGATTACCATGGGCCCACCTGGATAATCCTGAACACTCTCCCTATTTTAAGGTCAACGGATTAACACCCATAATTCCATCTGCAACCTTAACTCCCCATTGCTATGCCAGGAAACATATTCACAGGTTCCAGAGATTAGGATGTACAGATCTTTGTGAGGGGCACATTATTCTGCCTACCCCAGTAAGAGTTCCATCATTGTGGGTTTTGCTATTTATAAAGGCGCAATTCTAATACTCTGTTCTCAGGGTTGGAACCCTGAGAGGGAAAGGAACAACAGCTCACATTTGTTGAGAGCTGACCATTTGCCAGCTCTCAGCACAGCGGCTCTCTCCTCCCTGACACTGCACTGGGACTGCACGAGGGGATACACCCAGGCAATCAGGGCAGGGCTGCCAGCCAGGTTCTACAAAGGAGCAGGTGCACATGAGGACAGCAGGTGGCCGTGAGCTGTGGAGGGGTCTCGTCCCTGACCTTGAAGCCACCTTGGCCCTGCGTCCCTCATGCACCAGCTAATGAACAATGAATGAGAGCCTGGATGGAGTGAGGCAGGTACTGCGGCAATCACCCTCCGGCCTCTCTGCTTCTTTCCCACCAGCTCTGACTGAACTATCCCCATCTCACCACTGGCCCTGCCTCTGCTGCTGTGATTTGAACTGGTGTTGGCATTTGGTTGCCCAAAACTCTGGCTTTCCAGTTCTATTGTCTCGGGGGGTTTCTCATCTGAGAATCTGAAAAATTGCCCACTGGTACATACATAAAACAATCTGCATTCAATTTCATGGGAGTCATGAGAAGCAGTATGATATACCGCAGAGATGGGCAAACCTTTTCTGTAAAGGACCAGCAGTGAATATTTTAGGTTTGCAGGTCTCAGGGTCTTGGTTATAACTACTCAACTCTGCCATGTCTCTGGAAAGCAGCCCTAGATGATATGTAAATGAGTGGGTGTGGCTTTGTTCTAAGAAGAGTATTTCTACAGCAGGCAGCAGGTCAGATTTGGCCCCTGGGCTACAGTTTGCTGACCTCTGGTGTAGGGGTAGCACAAGCTGTGGTTCCTGGTTACTGCATCTACTCGACGGCCAGGTCATAACCGCTCTGTGCCTCAGTTTCCTCACTGTAAATAGGATAACAATACCTGCCTTGTACGGTAGCAGTGAGGAACGGAGGAGTGAACCTGTGTCCAGCACTCAGAACAGTGCCTGGCACCTTGTAAGCTGGGTGAAAGTGTTAGCTAGGATCTGCCTGCTGGTCAATAGCACCTGCCTCCAGGACACTGGCTCTGAATCACCTCTCTGCCTCGTTCCATGAGAGCCCACTCTGACTCCCCAGGTACTGGCCTCATGGGACACAACCCTAGCCCACCTAATCCAGCCCCAGCCGGAAAGGACAAAGGTAGTTACGATCCTGGATGTTCAAGTCGCTGAGAACAGGACCCTGGGCGTGGCCGGGACAGAGGACAGAGGAATCAGGCACCCTGGCAGGGGCTGGCAAGGACGAGAGAAGGCTAGGGCTCAGGAAGCGTGGCAGGTCCTAGCAAGAAACTAGAGAAGGAGTCAGGGGTCTAGAGAGAAGCACAGTCATTCCATTCTGGGCTGACATGGCAGGCAAGGAACAGGAATTCGTCCGACTCTGTGAGCTCACTGCAGATACTATGTGATGGCCTCTCGCAGCCAGACAAATCTCACACCTGCTCCCTTGCCAGCCTGGGACTACCGTGCCCTCTCCCCCCCCGCACAGGGTGGGTTCTGGGCCTGGGTGTGGCTGAGCTCACAGCTGAGACAGCTGGGCAGGTAGGGATAGCCAGAGCTCAGCGTGTGCACACACACACTCATGGAAACGGAAATGGACTTGATTAAAAATTATGCAGAATGAAAGCTGCTAGTAAAGGTCCAAGTTTTTATGCTCTGAGCCAACCACATAAAGAACATGTGAAAAACTCATTTTAGGGAGTGACAAATGTACGTACCTCAGGAACCGGGATTTATAGGTGCCATTATGTGCTACTTTAAAACAACCCTTTAAACCTAGATTTCTGCCTAGGAGATATAATGAACTCTGAAGCACATACCATCATTTTTTTTTTTCCCTGAGAGCTGACAGCCTGGAGCTGAGCACCCGGACTTCTAAATATACACTTCACCATTCACACATAAAACACAGTGTTTCCACACATCAATTTCTTGGAATGAACTAGCTGGTGACCCTGTTGATGTTAAAGTGGCATGCTTCTCCTGGCACAGATGCACAGATGGGAACAGCTGGGCTTGACAGTGAGAAAGAAATGTAGTCCTTTGCAGCAGGACAGCCAGCAACCCAGACCAACTTCAGACGCCTGCAACAGCTGTAGCTCTCAGGTGCTGGGACAGGCTACAGGAGAGTCCTTGCTTTGGGAAATCTACAGCCTGAGGTCAGCTGGGAAGAGTGTGTCCCTTCCTCTGTAATATTACTCTCTACCCTTTTCCCTCCGTCTCAGCCTCTCCAGGGAAGCCTGCTGGTTTCCAGTGTCTTTCTTCTGGTCTTAAAGGGACAGCCACGTGCTGTCTTGCAGTGGCTCCCAAACGTTAACAAGCATCAGACTCAGCCAGAGGGCTTGTTCAATCAATGATCATGCTGGGCCCCACTCCCAGAGTTTCTGATTAAGCAGGAGGTCTAGGGTGGGGCCTGAGAATGTGCATTTCTAACAAATTCCCAGGGGACGCTGAGGCTACTGGAGGGGCCTCACTCTGAGAACCAGGCTGTAGAGGTGGCTGGAATCACAGACCTCCTTCTAGCCCTGGCTCTGCAGCTCATTCACTCTGTGAACGGGCAAGTCGCTCCCTCTCTTCAGGCCTCAGTTTTCTCCTGGGTAAACATAAGAGGGTGGGATGAAATGCTCTATAACAGCGGTCCCCAACCTTTTCGGCACCAGGGACCAGTTCCGTGGAAGACAATTTTTCCATGGACAGTGGAGGGGGTGGGGAGGTGTTGGTTCAGGAGGTAACGCGAGCGATGGGGAGCAATGGGGAACGGCAGATGAAGCTTCACTCGCTGGCCCACCCGCCACTCCCCTCCTGCTGTACGGCCCGGTTCCTAACAGGCAGCGCACTGCTGCTGGTCCGCAGCCCAGGGGTTGGGGACCCCTGCTCTATAAGACCCTTTCATGTCCTCAAATGTGATTCTAAGGTGGTTCAGCTCACACAGGAACTGGTGGCTTCCACTTAGGAGCAGAATGTTCAATGGTACCCCTAGGCCTCTAGTTCAAACTTTTTATTTTTTAAATAAATAAACTAAGGTCCAGAGAGGTTAAATGACTTGCCCGAGGTCACACAGCTCGGTAGCTGCTGATTCTCGGACCAGAAAAGTAGACCAAGCCCCTGAATGCCCTCATTCCCTGCTCAGTGCCTTCTCCACCACCCATGAGGATTTCTGCAGAGCGGCTCTGGGGACAGACAACCTGCTTGACCACTAAGTCTTTCCAGTACCTCTGAGGAAGCCAAACCCCAGAGCCCGAGCCTTGGACAAACCAGCAAATCCTCCCTCAGACACCCCTCGCCAAGGCTGGTGCCCAGGTCTAGATCGGCAGATGCACCTGCAACCTACATGTCAGGGTGGCGGGGAGGTGAGAGGTGCTCTGCAGGTGTGGAGGGAGAGGATATTAATCACCAGATCCCGGGACTATTAACCAGGCTCCCAGAGGAGAGGAGAGTTCCTGTTTTGCTCAGTTATCATCAGCTGCACGCTCACACACACACAGTCACTGCAGCCCACAAAGGCTTGTCTGGAAAACAGATTGTTCTAGTCTCAAGGGGCTGCTCACCGCATGGAGGCAGACCATTAAAAATGTGTCATTTCAAAGATGAGAGAATAACACTTGTAAAAACTCCACTCGGGTTCAACAGCCACATCTGAATCTTTAAGTGCACTTTACAGTGGAGAAGGAGTAGTAGCAGCCAGGGCCTGGGTGGGTCTGCACACAGGCTCCCAGGTACCCGGGCTGTGGGCACCCCAGGACTGAGCGCCACCACTCCCGGGAGCTGCTGGCCCCCTGGACATCTTTTCATTGCCGTCCTCCGTCATAACTCTCCCAGCCCAGGCAGCCACGGCTGTATTTCAGTGAGGAAAAGTGGATTTGTCCTTCGGAAAAAGTTAACAAACAGGCCCTCCCAACCCCAGGCTCCTGCAGGACCAGGAAAGGCTTTGAATCCACGTCAAAGAAGCCATCAAAGGAAACAGGCCATTTCAAACAAAATCCATTTCTCGAGCGTGACGGTAAAAATATTTATCACATGAAAGATGTGAAAACCTTTATGATGTCTTAACGCTCTGTACTATGGATGCAGCATGTGTCCAGCGGAATGTGTGCAAAAAAAACCGTCGTGCCTGTGACTTTGAAAGAGGGAAAAATTAGTCCTTTCCATCTGGCAAATTCTTAATTTACCAACCCAGTCGTGCTGCATGGGCACCTGAGGCAAAGGAAGGAGGCGGGCCCGGCGTTCAGCCAGACAAAATAAGCAAGGGCTTCAAACAAAGAAAGTCTACATGTCCGGGACACAGTGAATAGGGGGTCCCACACTTATCTATCTCTGTCAGCCAGGGGCCTTGAAAAGCATCCACCCTCACGCCTCATGTACAAGGTCAGACAAGGCCACTTCAGTGTGTCTCAGGATTATCCACAGGGTCTGAACTTTCTTCAGGCATCTCCATAATCTTGAGCATTTGCTGTTCAAATGGATTTTCAAAGTGCATGATAAAGCCTGTTCCTACTCCCGGAAAGGATCACGAGGGGGCAAGCCAGACTTCCTGGGAGGCCCGAGTTTCTCAGGCTCAGATCTGAGGATGAAAGCTCTGCTCAGAGACCCTAGGGCATTGAGGTTCTACCTCCATGCCATGCCTCAAGGTTGGTGGGTGACCAGAGAGGGCTCTGGGATGCACAGCCTCTCATGGATCCATGAGCATGTCCTTCTCTTCGGGAAGGAGATGCACCCAGTTCTAATGCCCTTTCCTCTGGATGGGAGGCTTAGAAAGAAGCTCCCTTGTGGGCCCTGGCACACTGAAAAAGACACATGGGCTTGCCCTACCTTTCTGGGTACCCACAGAGAGGTGGAAATTAAACCTTATGCATTTGGAGTTATAAATGAAAGTTAATTCATGTACTCAACAAATTGCATCGAGACGCAGCTGTGCAGAGGTAGCCTAGTCTGGAAGTGAAGTATCAGCCCTCTGAGACACACTGCTGGAGTCTGGAACTTGGCTTCACTCCTCGCTAGCTGTGTGACCTGGCACAAGTCACTTAACCTCTCTGTGCCTCAGTTTTCTAATGTGGAAAAGTGGGGATAATCATAATACCTGCTTCCTTGTGGGGACTGAATAAATTAATGTGGGGCTCTCACATTCTATGTGCTATATAATCACTGGCAATTGTTGCTGTAGTTATGGGCAGGTACTATGCTGGGTGCTGGGATAGAATTATGAGCAAACAGTGGGGAGATTATGAGGTAGTTACTCATCACTTTCTCATCTTCCCCACCAGAGTCAGGTACACAGAGTAACTTAGAACACAAGTCTCCTCTATTCTCCCTAACAGGACGAGAGGACCCAGAGCCCGCTGGTACCCTGGGGTGGGGTGCCTTGGGATGCCCGAGGAAGGTCGGCCTCGGCTTCCTGCTCCTCACCCCATTCCTGCTAAGGTCAGGAGAGGAAGGGAAGTCGGGGAAGCCACACGGGAGTGGGGGAGACCAGTGCCACAGTGTGAGGGCCTCTGCATCAAGACGGATCTGCCTGGCTGGGGAGTTGGGTGGGAGGTGGTGACTTTTCCTTCTGGGTCAGTCTGTCACACTGTGCAGCCTTGGGCTAGGACACAGGGATTCCACCCCCATGCGGCTGTCACTCTGCAGGAATCCCCAAGGATTCCTCATAGCATGGGTGCTGATCTCTCCAGGTTGCCCTCTGCTCATGACCCCGTGGGATGTCACCTTAGCAGTAAAAACCAAGGCAGTCTGGAGGGTGAGGCTGAGAGGTAGAGCTTGGGCAGGGTCCCGAGGGTGGCCTCTATGAACCAGAGAGAGGTGACAAGCCCCTCCATTGTTGGGGATCATGAAGGGAAGGTCCCCAGACCCCTCACACACCCACACCACTTGCCTTCTACAAGACACACCACAGTCAGCATCCTAGACCACGGACTTGGGCAAGGTCAGCCCCATGTTAACCTCCTCTCCTCCTGCCAGGCCCCAGGAGGAGGAATGGAATTGATGGACGGTGTGTGGGCTCTCCTGTGGGGAGGGGCTCACCCTGCCCAGATGTCCTGCCTCCTGAGCCCTTGTCTCCCTGCATTCCTCACCAGTACACTGCTGAGCACGGCGGGTCAGAAAGTTCCCAGATGCAGACATGAGGCAAAATCAGAGCCCAAAGGACCCGCAGGAACCATTCATCCAGACCAGTGCTCTTGGCCTTTTTTTGATTATAACCTACAGTAAGAACTATATTTACGTCTAGTACATGCATGCAAACATACATAAGGGAAACCACAATTTACAAAACAGTCTTTAGCCTTACCATATGTGACTAATTCTGGTATATTCTATTTTATGCTACAATATTTTGTTAAGAACGAATGCTGGTTGTGACCTAGGAAATTGATTCTATGACCTACTAATGGGTTGTGACCAGCATTTTGCAAAACAATGATCTAGATCAATGGATTGCTACCTTTTATAAATCAATGCCTCCTTTTCATAAATGTTAAAAATCCCTACCCTCCTTTCATATTCTTTGAAATTTGAAAATAAATTAACTATCACAACTGAAAACAAATAAAAATAATGGCCATTTTGGAGTATGTTTCTTCAAAGTATGTGTGCCACCTAACCCTACTTTCCAAAGACTTTGATATGGACATCCCATAGGAGAGAAGATGCCCCCCCCCCAGTTGAAAATAACCTAGCTAAGAGTGGTTTTCAAGAGCTTCTATGGAGGCCCCTTGGGGAAAATGGACCCTGTGTTGGGGGAAGGGGAGGGCTGTGGTCCCTCTTTCCGCCTCTACCATAGCTGCTTTGATTGAGTCTGTTTATATGTTAGGGTTTTGTATAGGAAACCCTTTAAAGAAAGGGTCATTGGCTAAAGAAAATGGTTTGAACCCCAGAGGCTAGTGAGTTCATCTGTCTCATTTCCCTGGGGAGAGAAAAAGGCCAAGTCATTCATTCTATCAGAAAGATTCAGGGACTTGCTGAAGATGACACAGAGAGGCAAGGTTAGGGCAGAAGTGAGAGGGAGACAGGACAGAAGGTGAGACCTGGTCTATGGCCACACCACCCTGAACATGCCCCAGCTCATCTAATCTCGGAAGTGGGACCTGGGCAGGGTATTCTTAGGTCTTCAAACTTTCAAAAAGACCCAACGATAAGGACATGCACAACGAAGGGACCCGATTCCTTGGCTTTGAGTTCGATTTCTAGAAGACTCAGCATGGAAAAATACTAAGTCAGAAGCCCTGCTTAACAGCTACGTGTGGCTTTGATAAATAAAAGCGGGAAAATGAATTGATCATCTCTGAACAGGGCCAGTGTGTCTGGAGGAGAGCATCTTCTTAACCTGGAGTCCAGGAGGAGGGAAGCTCTTGATGGAGGGAAGATAGAAGAGGGGGTGTGTGCATGTGCTCAGAGAGGGAGGACGGCGGGGGGAGGTGAAGAGGGTTCTGCTGGCTTTTCCACTAATACACAGAAGCCGCTGCCAAGTGTCAAGCCCATGGCTCCGCGGCATCCACTACATCGGCTGCCGCTGCCCCAGGCTAAGTCATCCACCATTTGATAATCAGAACACCCCCAGGACTGGCTGGTTCCAGCTGCAGCTGTGACCCTCTGCTCCTTCAGAGGGGCTTTTCTGACCCAGAGCCAGGAGAGGCAATGTGATAGAGGCTCTTCTCTGGACTCCAGCAAAATCCTCTGAACACAGCAGAGGCTGTCATGCCTATCTGATGGCCAGCCAGAGGCATCAAAGGGAACCACTCGGTGTTCTGGAGTGAGCCCAGGTCCAGGCTTATATGTCTCTGAGGGTTGCAATCAGCCCAGAAGACACACACACACACACTCATGCACCCACAGAGCACAGACAGGCACTGTCCCTGAGGCTGTGGCTTACCCGAGTTCCCAACCCTGACTGCACATCAGCGCTAACTGGGGAGCAAAACAACAACAAAACTACAAATGCCCAGGCCTACACCAGACTGACCGATTCAAAATCTCCGCAGGTAGGGTCCAGGCATCTTTTTTGTTTGTTTCATTTTTTAATCTCTCCAGGTGATTCCAATACACAGCCAAGATTTAGAACCACTGGGTTGGGGAATAGTTTCCAAACTGCAGTGCGTACACAGAAGTCCACTTGGAAAGTCTGGGGAAAATACAGATTCACCCCAAGATAGGCCATCCCCCAAGATTCTGGAGCAGAAGGTCTACAGGGTAATTATTAACAAGTCCTAAGAAATGAGCTCCTCTCTATCAACAGAACTTCATGTCAATTCAAACCATCGCACATCTCAAGTAACAAAGCAACCCTTAGTGTTTTATCCCCTGAACAAGTACTGTAATCCTTTTACATACCGTAAGTGTTTTATTGGACAAACACTATGCCTTCTCTCAGATGTAGCAATATGGTATCATCACCTTCTTTCAAACAGCCTTTTGGAAATTTAATAACTGATGATGCCAAGGTCTATTTTCCTCATCTGAGCATCATGATGTCTCATTTTCCCGACCTGAGCATCAGAAGATTCTCCCTCCCCAGGGCAAATTGTGGAAGGCACTTGGATATACTCAGGTATAGAAAAGAAAGCCACTCAAGGCCCAGAGTCGTGACGGTCCCAGCCCCGCTGGTGAGCTCCATCTTCCCTCCTGCCATAAGTTCTCATAAACGGCTGAGTCTTGTTTTGAGATTCTGCATCTTTTCTCTACGCCACAAACTGTATTTATGATGCAGTGTTCCCCAGCACGCACGTTGAGAAACAGAGCCGCTGAGCCTGGGCTGCAGGAAGGTTGCCAGAGAGTAAAAGAGGCCAGGTTGGGGGTGGGAGGATCTCACAGGCTCTTCGTTGAACCCCCGCTTCCCTGTGTTTCCTGTTGGCAGGATTCTTGGAACTGGGGGCTTTTTCAAACAGCACCCCTAGAAATCAAAGTGCCCCCCTCCACTTCGAGAACACCGGGTTAGCCAGCAGTCACTGCAGAGGGGCTGCAGCAGATTCTGCAGGTGTTGGTGCTGGGAAAGGCTGGGAACCATGGCGGGAGGGATGCAAAGATGAGGCAGCCTCCCTGCCTCCAGTAACCTCACACGTAGGTATGAGATGGACAGGTAAACAGGTGTACTGCCTGTGTACCGCCATTCCACAAGGGGCGGGAGGGCTGGCTGGCTGGACAGATGGACGGTCATACCGACAGAGGGTCATTCAGACCTACTGCTGCCGCCAGGGTTTGGTAGGGAGAGTGTGTTGGGCGCAACTGCTGCCTCTGGAGATGGGGCCGGCAGAATGCAGCACTCTACGTCACTGCCAATAAGCCAGCTCTGAGGAGACTAGTCTTTGGATCCCGGGAGCCAGGAAAGGCAGTCTGAGCTGTATAAACACAAAGGAGCCAGTCTGTTTTCTTGCCTCTGTGACCGTCGCAGATGGTGCAGTACTAACGAAGGCCCCAAACCACAGGCCCAGACTGTTCCCGGGGACTTCACAGAGGGAGTGGATGAAAGGCATCTGGGCAGCTCTGCAAACCTGCCCCTCATTATACGTGCTTCTGATACCTCATGGCATCACGTGGGCCTCACTGTTCCCATCTGCAGCATCCCCTTCACCGGCAGCCCAGGCTTTTCCTCAGGAGCCCAGAGAGGGCCTCGGAGGCTGGCGAGGCAGCAGGGGCATTGGGGAACAGGCAGTCCTTCCCCGCAGCATCCTCAGAGCCCTGACCCCACAGGCCACTCAGCCTCCCTTAGCATCCACTTCACGTGTGAGCACATCAAGCGTCAAATCTAACAGACCAGGGCTTGACTCCCGGCTCCGCCACTCCTACCCTCTGTGACCTCGAGCAAGTGCCTGAATCTCTCTCAGCCCCTCAGTTCACTCGGCTGTGGAAAAGGGATGAAAAGAAAACCGACCTCCTCAGAGTTGGGAAGGGTACCTGAAACATTTCACAGAAAGCATTTACCATGCCTGGGACCTGGTAAGCACCCAGTCAATGTCAGCGAGCCGTAGTATTACCAAGGTCATTGTTGCCACGTGGAGCGGTGACAGTACAGGATACAGAAAAAAACCGAGGGCTGAGAAGCCAGATTCCCAAGCACAGGCCTCTGCCCTCTACCAGCCACACGAGACCGTGCACTCCGAACCTTTTAAACCTCAGCTTGGACCAGACAACAACTACCAGCCCAACAACCAGAAATACTGTCTTTCCAATCTGCTTTTGTCTCTCAGGTTACCTTGGCCAATTGACAGGGACACCTGGAAGGGGATAATTTTGAAGTTGTGCCCAAGGTGTTTCCCTGTCTTGGGAGGGCTCAGAGCCAGCCCTTATTCCACACTTGGCCCCAGCTGTCACCCTTATTGTGTCCCTGAGGCTATAGACCCTGGACCTCCAGGCTCAGGACCAAGTCTTCAACCCCTGGTCCCCAGAGTTGAGACCCTGGGCACTAAGGTACACCCATGGTCCGTCTCTCTGTGCATGTTCCTATTGCTGGTGCAGAGGAAGTTATACTCTGTTGTACCCCACTTTTCTAGCCTGGCCCATAGATGGGAACTTTCACCTTCTCAGAAGATGGGAAGAAGCCTCCTACCCTTCTCCATGCATCTCACTTTCTCCTTAACATTAGGGTATGAGTTGGCTGGGTAAGTGACCACGCTGTAGACCCCATTATTCCTTGGGTATAGCCTTGAGAACAGTGATAGGATGATTAGTCACTGGCAAAATTTTGATCTTTTTCTCTTTCTATGACTCCTTTCTACTCCAGGGCTAGTTGAGATATTGGCAGAGACAAGGCATTGACCGAAAGCTTGGTTAAGACCACACTAGCTGGGTCCCTTGGCAGATTCTCAGACCCCTTCCTTCTTCCAGAGAGTGTCTTCCTACCACGGTGAGCCCTCTGGGTGGCCTGTAGCAGCATCTCCCCAAGGCCTGTCCCCACACCCGAAGACCAGGAAGGACTGCCAGGACCTGCGGCTGCCATGGTATGTCCATGGTACATCCTCAGTCCCCAGCCACCTGTGGCTCTAGGACACATTCCCTGTGTCCCAAGGACACTTCCCCCCACCCCCATATCCCCATCCTAAAAACCTTTGCCTGGGAATCAAATGTGCCTCCCAATAACTTCTTGATTCCTCCCCATCCACACTCAGAAGCCCTTGCACATCAGTCATCACTCTCTCCTCTGCGTCTTCATCCCCTACCTTTCCTCTGGATCATTCTCCTGACATCATCCACATGCCCCAGCCCCCCTCATCTAATAAAACCCTTCCTGGATCCCCTCACCCTATCCTGTCATTTCCCCCTTTTCTTCCATTCCAGCCTTCTTGTAAGAGAAGTCTACACAGACTGCCTCCTCCTCGTCCATCCCTAGACTTGGTTCTGGACTCCTCTCATGGTTGCAGGGGTTCCCCGAGCGCAGGACTGTGTCCTCAAAACACGCCTTCATCCCCGGACACGGCACAGGGCTTAGCACATGATAGATGAACAACAGATGTTTGATGAATGAATGAACGAACAAATGAACACCGCTCGCATAAGCCATACCATCCTGTGGGCTTCATTTTCTCATCTGTAAAGCAGCGGGGCAGGTAGGACTGGTCGGGCTCTGACACGGCATTGCTCTGGGACTTCCCTCTCCATGCCATCACAACAGACAGGCGGTGACTGGCTACTTATGGTGGTGCCAGGGTCTGGGGTGGCAACATTAATCCCAGGCAAGCTTTTTTTGCTGTGATTCCCTGGCTCTCTTTCAATACATCCCCTTTCCTTTCACTTTGTTGAGCATACCAGCCAGCTCTGCCACGAGATTTTGAGTTTACCTGAGATGATATTTATAACATCCACAGCACAGGACTTGGCACATGAAAGTAGAATCCTTGTGGAACCATACTAAGCAAGAAAACTGAGGCTCAGAGAAGTTCAGTAACCTACCTGGGGATACCCAGCAAGAAAATGAGGTATAGGCAGCTTCCAGACATGCTGGTCTCATTTTAGTTCTTTGGACCCACCCCCCCAAACAAGATACTCTCAACCCACCTCTGAGACACAAAGGCCCAGAAAAATCCCTGGAACCATACAGGACATTATTGAATAAAATTAAATAGAACTCAATATTAAATAGAACTCAATACTGTCACTTAAATATTTGACTATCTCAGAACAAAATACTCTGAGGCAAGAGCTTGCACGAGTGAAAATGTTATTTATTGAGCAATCAAACGAAAGCGCTCTGGGCCCAGAATATGCTCTCGTGTAGAACTTACTTTATAAATACAAACCCAGTCTTATTCCAAGGTTTGAATCCAAGGTTTGAAATGAAAGATTTGCCTTTCAATGGAGAATCTGCATTTCAACATAAAGGTGTCTTAGTTATTCACCAGAGATGCAAGATCTGATTAATGCTGTATATTCAGCATTTAGAAAGCCCAAGGAGTCCAGAAGGCTCATTTCAGGCCTAAAGGCGGCAGCATGCACAAAAGGTGCCTAGTGAAATATGTGAGTGTCACTTGCAGCGCCTTGGGTACCAGCTCTGAAGGAAGTCTCCAGGGACAGCAGCATCAGGGCCATCCTTCTGCAAAGCTGAAGTGTGCAAGTGTGTAGTGAGAGAGAGGGACAGGTTCACTCCCAGGCGCTTAACTTTGTTATGCTAATTGAACACCTATTACCTGTCAAGTGCCAGGTGCTATAGCTACAACAGTGAACTTGTCAGGCAAGTCTGCCTCAAGGACCCTATATTCTTTTTTTTTTTTTTTAACATCTTTATTGGAGTATAATTGCTTTACAATGGTGTGTTAGTTTCTGCTTTATAACAAAGTGAATCAGTTATACATATACATATATCCCCAAATCTCTTCCTTCTTGCATCTCCTTCCCTCCCACCCTCCCTATCCTACCCCTCTAGGTGGTCACAAAGCACCGAGATGATCTCCCTGTGCTATGCGGCTGCTTCCCACTAGCTATCTATTTTATGTTTGGTAGTGTATGTATGTCCATGTCACTCTCTCACTTTGTCCCAGCTTACCCTTCCCCCTCCCCGTGTCCTCAAGTCCATTCTCTAGTAGGTCTGCATCTTTATTCCCGTCTTGCCCCTAGGTTCTTCATGACCATTTTTTTTTTTTTTTTAGATTCCATATATATGTGTTAGCATACAGTATTTGTTTTTCTCTTTCTGACTTACTTCACTCTGTATGGCAGACTCTAAGTCCATCCACCTCACTACAAATAACTCAATTTCACTTCTTTTTATGGCTGAGTAATATTCCATTGTATATATGTGCCACATCTTCTTTATCCATTCATCTGTCGATGGACTTTTAGGTTGCTTCCATGTCCTGGCTATTGTAAAGAGAGCTGCAATGAACATTGTGGTACATGACTCTTTTTGAACTATGGTTTTCTCAGGGTATATGCCCAATAGTGGGATTGCTGGGTCGTATGGTAGTTCTATTTTTAGTTTTTTAAGGAACCTCCATACTGTTCTCCATAGTGGCTGTATCAATTTACATTCCCACCAACAGTGCAAGAGGGTTCCCTTTTCTCCACACCCTCTCAGCATTTATTGTTTGTAGATTTTTTGATGATGGCCATTCTGACCGGTGTGAGATGATATTCTATATTCTATTGATGGAGATACATTAAGTAAATAAAAGCAGGTCACCGCAGACCATGACAGTTGTAATGAAGGAAATAGACCTAGTGGCATAATAAAGAGAAAGCTGGAGGGGAGGTGCTGCTTTAGATAGAGTAGTCAGAACAGGTCAAGCTGAAGATGCATTTGAGCAGGTATCTGAAGGATGAGAAAAATGAGCCACAGGGCAAAGCAGACAGCAAGCATGGGAGTCTTGTGGCTCAGGGGGTCCAAAGAACTAAAATGAGACCAGCGTGACTGGAAGCTGGAGAAAGAGCCCACAGGACTCTGTAAGCTGTGGTAAGGAGTGTGGGCCTTGTTCTAACAGCAAAGGAAAAACTTTGAAGGGTTTAAGCAAAAGAGCAACATGAGCTGATGAACATATTAAAAAGTTCATTCTGGGCAGAGAATGTGGGAGGAAGCCAGTTAGAAGTTATTGAGCAGTCCAGGCAAGAAGTGCCTCGGATGAGGCTAGTAGTTGGAGATGCAGATAGGTAACCAGATTTAAGTTACCTTTTAGAAGTAGAAACATCAGGCTTTAAAGTTAAGTAAAGATGGATTCATTCATTCATTCAACAAACACTGAGGATCAAGAAATGGGAGGCTCCCAACCATGGAAGAGTTGCTGGAGCAGAGGCAAGGCTTTGGAGGCCCTAAATTCACCATAGATTTTATATCTATAAATATATAATATATATATATATATATATATATATATATATATATATATATATATATATATATATATATAGTGATGCACCTTTCAGGGAAAGGTATTGCATTCATTCAACAAACAAATAGAGAAGGACTACTAAATACCATGAAAATTTCAACAAGTAGATTTCAACTTTCTCTCACTTCAATTTTATCACAACAAAGAGAACAACCAAAGATCTTCTTATTCTTTTTCTTATATTTCTACTTTATGTCATTTCTCTGGATGCTTTCTACCTACAAAATACATCTTGTTATCATATTACAGTCACTGCATCTCAAATAGCTGATAATTATATTTCTAGAGCCTGTTAACATTTACTTTCTACAGTGATATCCTTCTAAATATCCATGTGAGTCCTTTATTTCCTTTTTTTCTAAAAATCACAGGTAGGTGCTCAGTGGAAAAACAATCATTCACCTCATTAAAACATCAGGGTGAAAAGCTGAGAGCATGGCTCCTGACATCCTAAGAGTTTAGAGCTGGAGCCCCTGAGACCCCAAGTTGAGTTTTGTTCCTTTTAGTGATAATGAATGTTAAAATCCAAAGCATACTTTAAAACAAAATCTTTGAAACTTGGCCAGAAGCTGCCGGCTTCTATTGCTTAGGCTCAACATGGGACTTAACAATACTGCTAGCCAGCCCTGAAAGGAGCCATGCGGACTGTGGTGGTACCTGCCCAACATTTACTTCTTGTATGTTCAGGAGATGCTCAGCTTCAGGCACAGAGACATTAGAAAACTAGAAAAGAGCCAGTTTGAATCTCCCAGCCGCAGCAGCCCTCCTACAGGGAGCCTCAAACGAAACAAGTCCCCCGTGGCCTCTGGATGGCCACTGTCATGGTCCACACTCATCTGCTACACACATATCTTGACTCCATAGAAATCCAAACCACGCAGACCCTGAATCCACTGTCTACACCAGAGGAAGCAACAGGTGCCAAATCTAGGAACAGAGCTGGGGAGCCATGGTCTTCATGGCCCACCTCCTTCTCTAAACTCAAGACTTCCTGTATGCGGACATGGCTCATGATGACGGAAATACAGACATGGAGAAGCCAGAAGTGTCTTCTCTGCTCAGCCTCCCCTTCTTGTCCCCTGGAGGCTGTGATCTCTCAACATATTTGTTCAAGAATCGTATTTCCCCTTCATATCTGCTATCCAGGTCCATAGCAGAAATCAGAAATCAGAAATCAGTTTAGTTCAGGCCTCCACCCAAACCAGCTGATAACTCTAGCTCAGTGTCAAGGTTCTTATGAATAGCAATGGAATTGGGGGTCATCTAGACACCAATGACAGCGTAGAAACGGGATCCTTCAAAGTTGGGTGCCCCTGGAATCCCAGGCTCTTACCCTTGCAATAGCTGACTTACTGGGGCCTGGAACTCTTTTTTTTAATTATTTTTTTTAATTTTTTAAATGTATTTATGGCTGTGTTGGGTCTTCGTTTCTGTGTGAGGGCTTTCTCTAGTTGCAGCAAGTGGGGGCCACTCTTCATCGCGGTGCACGGGCCTCTCACTGTCGCGGCCTCTCTTGTTGCGGAGCACAGGCTCCAGACGCGCAGGCTCAGTAATTGTAGCTCATGGGCCTAGTTGCTCCGCGGCATGTGGGATCTTCCCAGACCAGGGCTCAAACCCATGTTCCCTGCATTGGCAGGCAGATTCTCAACCACTGCGCCACCAGGGAAGCCCGGGGCCTGGAACTCTTTTCACCAGGGATATATATTTCTGTTCTCCTTCTGTGTTTTCTCCTGTGGTTATTCAGGAATACTCAGAGCCAGGGAACGTGATTCCTCTTGGGTGAACAGAGCTAATTGGACACATGCAGAAGGAAGAAATTTCTCCCATAGCCTATAAAATTAACAGCAATAAATAAGCAAATAAAACGTGCTTCCTATCAGTCTGGAGGTGCTGTGGCATCCTCCTTTATTGGCTCATAAAGCATCGCCTGGCAGTCTTGCTCTGCTATTGACACCTCCAGTGACAAGGCTAAGCTATCAACTCACTAATTGGAATGTCCTTTTTTCAGGAAACTTTCTGAAGGAATCAAATTTCCAGCCCTTGGGGCTTCCCTGGTGGCGCAGTGGTTGAGAATCTGCCTGCCAATGCAGGGGACACGGGTTCAAGCCCTGGTCTGGGAAGATCCCACATGCCGCAAAGCAACTAGGCCCGTGAGCCACAACTACTGAGCCTGCGCGTCTGGAGCCTGTGCTCCGCAACAAGAGAGGCCGCGATAGTGAGAGGCCCGCGCACCACGATGAGGAGCGGCCCCCGCTTGCCGCAACTGGAGAAAGCCCTCACACAGAAACGAAGACCCAACACAGCCAAAAAAAAAAAAAAAAATGCAGCCCCCAGTGTCTCTTTCAGAAGCCATTACTCAGATGTGCTTAGATATCTGCAATGCTATTTCATAGCAACTTTCAGATGGTATGACAAGTGTGCAAGGGGGAGGCAGATTCTTGAAGATGCCTGTGTAACAGGAAATGCTAAGCTGGGAATTTTCACTACGGCACCAAGATGCAATGGATACCAGATGCCCAAGTTGAGCTCCTAGACAAACCAGCATGAAACTCAAGTAGGTGATTGGAAAGGACTGGGTTGTTAGAGATTAAAGAGAGGATCTGTGAAGAGCTTTTCTGAGTTGGGGGTCTCTGTCAGGTGGAAAGGCTGGATGACCTACCTCCACACCAAGCTTAATGTGAGAGGCTTCAATGGAACCATCTACAGAGTTGACATGTGTTCTCCAGATGTGGGGGACACGGGAGTCTCGTAACTGATGCCTCATGCCTGAGAAAGCTAAGGCAACCACTAAACAGCCCCCACAAATGCCGGACAATGGTGCACAAACACGGAACCCAAGGTGGGAGTGTCAGCCTGCTGTCATTTTAATAGGTCTGCTATCCAAGAAGGCAGCTTGCCAAAGTAAGGGATCTTTCAGTAAGCCACCGTGAGGATCAGAAACCATGGGAGGACTGGGAGTAGCCAGTTAAAGCTGAAGCATGGCCTCTGTCAAGGAAGTTGCAGTTACCTGGCCCAGAGGGGGAATCTCCAGAGAACTCATGAAAATTATAACAACAGAGTCAGCCTTCATCTCTGCCAGGCGCAGAAGGCATAAAGCCGTCTTTGGACAGTATCAGCCGAGTAAGAGCGATCCTGCGCCTCCCACCCCTACACTTTTCCTCCCTCCTCCTTTCTAGAATGGTGGGAGAGCACAGCTAGCAAATAAGGAAGGAGGCACGAAGAAAGAGAGAAGCAGGACCACACTGCTTCTCCTTGGACTGCAGAGCCTTTGGAGAAGAATCAGCATCAAACCAAGTTTGAAGTTTTGCTGATTATATAGCACTGTACCCTCTTAAGGACGGAATTGAGACTGTTTTGGTTTAAATTAATCATATGACTTATTCTTGCCCATTAATTAAAAGAAAGTCCTGGTCCTGTCTGAATTTCTACCCCCTTGCGGTGGAAGACTTAACTCCTATTGAGGATGTTTGAAAGGCAGTGGTATCAAAAATAAAGCTGCTTCTATAATTATACCTCAGGGGTCCTGTTTATTCAAAGTACCAGATTCACCGAGTTAGAGCAGAAAGGGAAGGCTTCATTTCATCGTCCATGGTTGATGGCTAATTCTCCCCGGAAGCCCTACAATTAGGAGCTGATCCCTTTGGGACCTCATGCTCGATCTAAGATGAGAGCTTAAATCCCGTTGGGACTTGATATTTTCCTCACTGTGGAGGAAAGCCTCACTGAGGCTTTATGCTCTCAGCAAGACAAGTCTATACTTGGGGCTGTTTGTCTCGATTTGTCCCCAAAGATAATTTGGGGATGTATAGAAGATACTAAAACCTTCCACAGAGGAAAAAAGAAAAAACAAAACAGGTCATATATAAAGGAGCAAAACAATTGGGTGGCACCAGATCTCCAAAGCAATACTGGCATTTAGAAGTCAGTGAATCAGCACCTTCAAAATCCCAAGGAAAATTTTGTTTTCAACTTGGAGGTCTAAAGCCAGATAACCTGTCAATCAAATGTGAATGTAGACTAAAGATATTTTCAGACATGCAAGGGCAAAATATTTATTTCCCATGGCCTCTGTCTTGGGAAGCTGTTGGAAGACAAGCCTCTATAAAAAGGGAGTAAACCAAGAAAGAGGAAGCCATGGGATTAACCCAGGGGATTCAGCCCAGGAGCAAGGATGAGGGATCCCCCCAAGATGAAGTTGCCCTGAAGCCTCACACAGCAGCACCGAGGCAGGCCTGGAGCAAACCACCCGACTGGAACAGGAGGATCAAGCACTCCAGGAAACAAAACGAAACTGATGGATTATATGAGATATTCAGATATTTGGAAAGTAATGTCAAAGGTGTAAAACAGATACGATAGAGCACACAGGAAAAACAAATCAATGCTAAATACTAATGTAATTTTTTTTTTATAAAAAGGGCAAATATTAATATTAGTGTGTTTAGTATTTGCTTGTTTGCCCTCATATCCATTCCTGGCTCTTCTCTGACCTGTTCTGTACCATGGGAGTTAGAGAGGGCAGAAGAGGGGTTGACTCTGGCCGGCTGTGCTTCTCAATTGGCTTCTATCTGCATTTGGCCAATGAGAGGCACTGAAGGGAGATGGAGGGCGGGAGGAAGGGAGAAGCCTGGGTATTTCTCCCCCTCATTCTCTGCTTCATGTGGTGTCTCGCACAGAGGTGGCACCTCCTCCATGTCTTTGACTCCTCTTGGACAAGTCCATTTTGGTTCCACCTTCTGCCAGGTAGCTGTGCATCCTGGGCTCTGGAAAGACTGCCCACACCCTTGGCTCTCCAGCCTTAGACATGGTAGCAGCTTCCTGCTATTGCTAATTTCTATTTGCCTCAACTTCTCCCGTTTGGCTTCCCAGCTCTTCCATTACCTGTACAACCATTTCCTTAAATCATTCCCTTCCTGTTAAAATGCTTAGTGTTTTCTGTTTTCCTAGCTGGACATTGATTCAACCAGGAAGAACAAAAGTTTACATCATGGAAGCTGAACTTAACAGTGGGCAATACTTTCACAGTATGTAATGTAAACACTGCCTATTGTTTTTATACAAAGTGTGAGGACTGGGGGATAGGAGACATGGTTTTGAGGAGGTGGAAAGTAGAAAAAAAAACACAAAGCCTCATCTGCTATATCAGGATATCAATGTATAATGCCTAATACTGCTGAGTCAGCGGTATAAACATATTATTTAGAAATATGGTGGCAAATATGAGAAGGAACAGCTAAAAGGGTTAAACAGAGCTCCTTTGAGGGTCAAGGCTGGGAAGATGACTCTGGTGAAGCAGAGAAGTATCATTTTTTTTTTTTCTTATTTTTATTTATGGCTGTGTTGGGTCTTCGTTTCTGTGCGAGGGCTTTCTCTAGTTGCGGCAAGTGGGGGCCGCTCTTCATCGCGGTGCGCGGGCCTCTCACTATCGCGGCCTCTCTTGTTGCGGAGCACAGGCTCCAGACGCGCAGGCTCAGTAATTGTGGCTCACGGGCCTAGCCGCTCCGCGGCATGGGGGATCTTCCCAGACCAGGGCTCGAACCCGTGTTCCCTGCATTGGCAGGCAGACTCTCAACCACTGCGCCACCAGGGAAGCCCAGAACTATCGTATTTTATTACAGGTACTATTTGAGGTTTTTAAGTGCGTAAAGAATTACTTTGATAAAATTCAAAAATAATTTTTCAAAAAATGATTCCTTCTAGTGGTTTCCTAAGGGATCACATTAAACTCACTAACCCATGGTTTGCAAAGCTGACCTTTTGTCCCTTTTGTGACAAAGTCAGGACACTTATTTATTTTGATCTCTGGCCCCAGTCCCACTCCCCATGACACCATGAAGCCCCTGGCTGCTGGATCAATGTTTTCTTCTGTAAACTTACCTTCTGTGAAGCTTCATCTGGTGAAGCTCAGGTCAGAAAGGTGAACTCACTTAAAACAGCTGTTTCATATCACTGTTTCTAAACTCCAGCTGCACTGCGGATAGGTAAGTTACCTGGATGCTCGCCTCCCTGATCCAGGAGTGAGGGAGAGGAAGGGAGAGGGTGAGGAGAGGGGAGCAAAGCTGCAACCCCACCCCATCCCCACCAGGAGACGAGAGAAGGGAGACGGGAGACAGCAAAAGGGACCTCTCGAGTTTTCAGATCCAGGTGGGGAAACACTGCTCTGTGTCACCTTCCCTACTTGGGCTGCAACTTCCTTTTATTCAGTGACCTCATCTGAAATGTAATCTCCTAGAACAAGTCAGGAATGGTGGCCACAAAATAAGTCAAGAACAGAGCTGTCTCTCTCAATCAAATGCCTCCGTCACTGTTACTTGTTCTCTTTGCTCATCTCATTCCAGGTTTTAGTTTACCCCTCTGATAATGGTCCGGGGTATTCTCTGTTCATTCTTAGGTGTTTGTCCATCTTTCACTGGCCTAATGGTATGAATTAGTTCCAGTTGGTGGCTTCTCCCATCTCTCAGGCTGTCTTCTGAGCTGCCCCTGTCTATGAAGCACATTATGAATTTGTTGGATGCTCTGCTTCTCGTCTCCGGCAGAAAGAGGCTCGGGTGTCTCTGGCTACTACACGGTCCTAGGGCTGCTTCTGTGATCTGACTGTGGAATGCAGCAGTGCCATTTCTGCCAGGGCTCACTGACAGCAGAAGAGTGACAGCGGCAGGCTGGTTTCAGCCCTCCGGAGGCTTCCCTGACTCTCCGGATAAGTCCTCCCATCCCATATCAGCACTTCCCACAGCGAGCTCTGCAGAACCTTCCTTCTGTGCAGAGTTAGTACTGTTGTGAGATACAAGGTTCCACATCAACTGACTATGGAAAATGCTGGCTAATTCTGGTTAAGCGAAAAAGAATTGTGACTCAGGACTTCTCAGGCCTCTGATGTACACTGGGAACCTCTAAGAATGAAGTGTAATTGCAGCACTGGGCGGCCTCGGTAACCAGGGAGCCCTCTTTTGAGAGGCACAACCCAGGACTGATGTTCCACGGAACCTGCTTTGGGAAATGCTTTCATCAATAATCTTCTCCAAGTTCCTTAGCACTGACCGTCCAACGGGACCACAGAGCAGGCTCTCCACGGGTCTGGGCAGCTACACGTAGGAGCTGGGTGAGTGAGCTCAGGGCCGAGAGGGTGGTGGAGCCACCCAAAGCATCCCCCTTAGCTCTGCAAGGTGAGTCCCCCCCAAGTTCCCATGAGAGGAGATGGCCTGTACCACCGCTCACCCAGCTACAGCACAGCACCCACAGTTCCCTGCATACCACATGCATCCACACCTCTGTGCTTTCCCTCACGCTGTTGCCCCTTGCAAAACATGGATCCCTCCTTCCCTACTGTCTTAGTGTAGGTTCGCCCAAAAGCCAACTCTGGGACAAGCGTTTGATTTCGAGTAGGAGGTAAAGAAAATCCTGAAGTGAGAAAAGTGAGACAAAGAAGGGAAGGCAGCCAACAAAGGGTACTTTTTCCCACCAGCACTGTGGGTGACTGGGGCAGCATCGTGCTGGGGAAACTCAGTGTAGAACCCACACCTCAGAGCTGTCTTCCCCAGGGGCCAGGGACCTGGGGTATTTATACTCCATCTCCTGTCAGTCATTGGTCGATGGTTGTTTGGGGCAGCAGCATTAACTCCCCAGCACTCTGGCCCGTGCCCCACCCCCACCCCCAGCAGAGTGGATCCTAGTGGGAAGAGAAAACACCCAAACAAAGAAATTTAGGTGCTGGTGGTTGGAAGTTGGGCCCATGTGCCCTGAAGGAGCTGGGCGAGGGGATGTGGGCCAGGCCCGGACAGCACCTCCTGCACCTGCCCAGGACATGCTCACCATCCCCACCCGCACACTGGTAGGCCCTCCAAGGCATGGGCCTTGTTGGTCTTATCCCAGTGCCCAGCTCAATGCACGGATGTGTTGAATGAATATGCTCCACTCTACAGAATCAATCACCCCCTACCTAGGTCCCTATAGTCACCATGCTCCCCTCGAACCACACTGAATGACAACTGTCAATGTCCTTGTCTGTTTTCCTACTGAACTGTGACATCTTGAGAAAAGGACCCTTGTTTCCCCAGAGCCCGGGCCCATGGTGGGTGCTTAACATGCAGTTTCTGAACCGGACTGAATGGAACCGACATTCCACTAGGGCCTTTCGTATGGAGAACCTGGGGTGAGAAAGGACAGTGTGTCGTGGAGGCTGGGGGCACTTAGCACCAGCCTGGCTGCTGAGAAGCCCATGTGAGCCAGACTGTGCCTGAGGGCCAGACGGAGCCCCTGCCACCCTCGCCCAGCTACGCTGGTACCCGTGCGATCAGCACACCTGGGCTGGACCCTCAGCCCCACCTTGGATCTGTGCCTCCACACCGTTCTCCATCGCGGCCCACAGCCCCCCAGAGCCAGTGGGCAAGGGAACGAGAGGACTCTGGGCAGAAGGTCTGTCTTGGACTGCCCTGCAGTGAGGGGAAACGCACGGAGGCTGGGAGGGGAGAAGGTCCATCTGGAGTCACTGAGGAGGGGGCCATCCTCCCTCATGGGCGAGGCCCCAGCCCTTTACGCTCACACGGAAGCCGTGGGGACCATCACACCAGCCTGGATTCCCACAGACAGGACAGTCTGTCTTCCTCTCAGAATTCCTTGCCTTGTCTGAGCGGGAATTCAGAAACAGGGTTACTGAGGCAAACATCATTAAAAAGAGAATAAAAGCAAACCAGTATCCCAGTCATACTAAGGTGATGGGCCTGTGCATTGGCCCAAACACCAGTCCCTCGGCTGCTTCATGGAATTAGCTAAAGCCAAACTCCTATTCACCGTTCATGCACAGTCACAGGAAACGAGGAATAAGAGCCTGCAAGGTCAGCCACACAGGGCTTGTCCTGCCTGCTGCAGGTCTATCCATTGCTACTCAAAGTGTGGTCCATGGACCAGCAGCATGAGCTTCACCTAGGAACTTGTTAGAAATGCAGACTCTTAGACCCCAGCCCAGACCTACCTAAGCATAATCTGAATTTCACAAGCCCCCAGGTGACTCACATGCACATTAAAATCTGAGACACCTTTGCTCAGACTCACTCCATTGGCTCAATGTTTTCTTCTTTAAACCCTGAGAAGCTCACGGGTTTGCCCGTCCAAAATCGTGACTCCCTCCCCATCGGTCCAGCCTGCTGCCTGCCTTTGTGCTGAGAGAGAATCCCACACCCCTTTGCCTCTGCTCTCGCTACTCCCTTTGCCCAGAGTTCTCTCCTTTCCCCAGCTCCCTGCTTAGCCTGGTTAAATTATTCTCCTAAATTCAGCTTCTGGGAAGCTGCCGCTGACTCTCCAGGCTGTGAGACGCCCTCCTCTGGTCTCCCATGGCACTCAGCCCTCAGTCCTGGCTTACCCTTCAGCAGACAGGACAGCTCTGCAAACTTTTTTGTCTCCCCCGCCATCACACTGGGAGCCGTGTGGTCACCTTTATATAACCAACTGCTAGCAAAGACACTTAAAACATCTTGGTTGAGGGACTTCCCTGGTGGTGCAGTGGTTAAGAATCCTCCTGCCAATGCAGGGGACACAGGTTCGAGCCCTGGTCCGGGAAGATCCCACATGCCGCGGAGCAACTAAGCCCGTGTGTCACAACTACTGAGCCTGCGCTCTAGAGCCCGCGAGCCACAACTACTGAGCCCACACACCGCAACTACTAAAGCCTGCACGCCTAGAGCCCGTGCTCCGCAACAAGAGAAGCCACTGCAATGAGAAGCCCGCGCACCGCAACGAAGAGTAGCCCCTGCTCGCCGCAACTAGAGAAAGCCTGTGCAGCAACGGAGACCCAACGCAGCCAAAAATAAATAAATAAATAAAATAATTTATTTAAAAAAAATGGTAAACTAATTTAAAAAAAAAAAAAAAAAAGAACTTCCAGGATTCTGTAGCCATCGAAAGCTGCTGCCTTCATAATCTTCTTTGGGAAGGCCTACTGTGTGTGTGAGCCCTTCCTCTGTGAATTCCCTGTGAACTCACTGACAGCACAGTAAGCACATCACAGAGGTGATCCATGGCAAGACAGGAACCCAGGAGGCAGGGGCAGCCTTGAGGCCCTAGAGTGAGCAGGAATCTATAAGGGCTATACCCCCAGGGCTGTGGAATTATCCACAATGATGTGTAGATCTTTGAGGGGCGAGTGGGCAAAGCTGACACCTGGCCACATTTGTCAGATGCCATGACCGTCCCAGGGGCCTCACACCTCTTGTCCTTCTTGCCTTCTTTTTCTCCTGCATTCATTTCCTGAAAGTTCTCCTGCCTGTCACAAGAGCCTCTGAAGGTCAGAAATCCATTTTCCATCAAGCCTGTCCTCATCACAGGAAAGACAGCAAAAGGAATATTGGGATCTTCTAATGAGATGAAAGTGTGTGCAAATTCCAAGGTCCTTGGGTACCACAGGATACTGGTGCTCCTGTCAAGAAGGGACAGAGCTAAGGAGTAGATCTGAAAGTTAAATAACTCCAAGTGGGGTTTCTTCAACATCGTTTGTTTTTAATAATTCATAGTACCAGACAGGTTGACAACTTATTGAAAATGGTTCCTCACCTGGAAAGTGCTGATTACTTACAGTGTACCATCTTTATTACATCGATACTGACATTTAACACTCAATAAATCTCCACTTCCTCCATGGAGATGTGCCTGACAACCAACAGGAGCCCCTGCCTTTTCTCTGCAGTCCGGCGGGGTTTTGGTTTCAGGGACTGTGCTCTGCTACCAGGTCCCTCAAATCCAAGGCAAATCTGAGTGGGAAAGGGCAGCCCTGGGATACCTTTGTCCAAGTTGATGGCCCCCCCCTGCAATCCAGCCAAGCCCCACCCTGGTCTGCTAACCGTGATTGATACATATATGCAAAGGGAGCTGGATAAGAGCTAAATGAACGAGGGAAGGAAGGAATGTTCCTGCCATGTCCCACCACATGAGCTGTTATGACAACCAAAGCCCCTCCCAGTCTAGCCTTCCTCCACCCCCCCACTCCCCGCTCTCCTCCCCCTGGGAATGACCAGCCAACATCTCCCAATAAGCCAATGTGCCCCCCAACTTCTGGCCCTTTGCGTATGCGGTTCCTTCTGTCCCAAATGGCTGCTCCCCCCTCAAGTCCAAGTCCAACGCATCCTCCTCTGTGCAAGCCCACCCAGCCTCCCACAGACGAACTCGCAGTTTTCCAGCCTGTGCCCCTGCAGAAGCAGGCACAGACTGAGCACTGTTCCACTCGGCACAACTGTCTGTCACTTCCTGAGATTCTCCAGGGGAGGGGCTGGGCCTTCTCATTTTGCTGTCTGACCTACCAAAGGCCCAGAATTAAACCATTTACAGGTACCCCCCCCCTTTTCGAAAGTTCGCTTTATGCCACTTCATTTTTGTGAAAGACCTACTTGGTACCTGTTTTCGCTAACTGAAAGAAATCCAAAGAGGATTTTTTGCTTTTACAAAAAAAGGTGACAAGCAAAAATAGTGTTCAGCATTTGTTTTGCAGCAAGGCAAACAATGTTTTGCCTCTATGAGAGGCAGCGCACACCCCAAACAGAGAGAGTGGCACCGCCAAGCTCCTTCCTTGGCAATTGCACTCAGCATCGTAGCCTCAAGCCGCCATAGCTTTGAACTGTGTCTGTGAGCAACTGTGCTTTATCTCAGTTTATTTTGTGCATCCGTTAGCAAGATGTGTCTTAAGGTAATTCCTTCTTGGCTTTCCACCATTTTGGTTTATGAAACGTTCAATAGGAACGCTCTACTTTTGGGGAAACATGTAGCATGAATGAATGAATGAACGAATGAATGGGCGTGTCACCTTCTTCCCTACCCTCTCCCCCTTCTTCCCACTCTCTCCTTACTTCCTCTACCTCTATCTGGCAATTTCACAGGCTCTGCTTTCTTTAGGTTTGCTAAGTCCCTGAAATGGATTATGGTAGCTAATATTTTGGGCTCCTAAGTCAGACAAATCTATCTTTATGGCCCTGCCTTGAAGCTTGCCAATTATGTGATCTCCTAAACCCTTTGAGCCTTAACTTCCTTATCTATAAAATGGGGATAATACTATATATCCCATTAGGTGTTTGGAAGGATCAATGAGGCCATGCGTGTAAAGTGCTTGCATAGGCTATGCTGCCTGGGCACATGGGAGCCATTCTTATTCGTGATTCTCTGCCCTGGGAGGACAGGAGGGTCCCTAGTCCTGCCTGGCTCAGGTGGTACAGATCTAAGCAGGCCTGATGCCCCAGTGGCCTGGGGTATAGGAATACCAGAGCAAAGCCAGTCTGGACTGGCAGAAAGCCAGTACAGTAGCATATTCGTAGAGAATTCAAGAATATCTCTTCCAAGGACGTGCAGTCAGATGAATGTGAAAACTGGGTGTTAGTCTCCAATTTGTAATTAGAAGATCATGCAGATGGGTTCTGCTCTAAAGCCTAAAAACATTTCTTTACAGGGTTTCAAATTTCTCCTTGCTGCTAGGAGTAGCTTATGTTGATCACTGGCTCAGCTAATGTCATTGGCCTCTTGGGCTATGAAAAGACAACAGAGAGCCAGGCCCTGGGGGCTATCACTCCAGCCCTCCTGCTGCATGTTGGGGTGGCAGTGCCAGGAGCCTGCAGGTCCCTGGACCACAGAACAGTGGGCTGACCAGACTCCAGGTGGATGTGGCCACCAAACTCTGCTGTAGGAGCTCATCGGTGACTGGTGACTGGGCAGCTGTCCTGGGGCAGGACACCCATGAGTAATACATGAGTATTACATGAGTTACTTAACCTCTCTAAACTTCAGGACCCTCATCTTAAACAGAGATAATAACTCTACCTACTTTTAGGGTGTATTAGTTCTGGGGTGCCCAGTTTCTGGCTTGTGCACTGAGTGACTCGGGGCATGACCTTGGCATCCAAGGGGGCCCTGAAGGCCTCAGGAGCACGGATCAGCTGTATGCTGCCTTGAATCAAGACACTCACCCACTCGACTTCTGAAAGAAGGCCACTGTGTTTTCCCAAGGGCAGTGAGAAGAACCAGGAAAATACATAACAATAAAATGAGGAAAAGATGTAATTAGTATACACAAACCCATACATGCACTCACAGTCCTTTAAGCATCAGAAGGGCTCTGAGTGATGACCTGGTCCAGTCCTGCTCTCAGAGCAACAATCCCCTCCAAAGGCCCTGAGAAGACAGCCTTGGCCTTCATTTCTACTACTGACAAGGAGCTCCTGCCTCCCTTCTCTGGCCTTGGCCAATTGTTAGAAGCTCTTTCCTTACCATGAGGCCAAAGCGCCTCCCTGTTAATATTACACCCTTGGTCCCACTTCTGCCCTCTAGACCAGCACTGTCTGATAGAAATAGAATGCAAGCCACATGTGTCCTTGTAAATTTCTGTAGTCGCATCAAAAAGAGTAAAGAGAAAAAGGTGAAATTCATTTTAGTAACCTATTTGTTTAAACCAACACATCTAAAATATTATCATTCCAATGTGTGATCAACATAAACATGATTAATGAGGCAGTTTACATTCTTGTTTTCATCAGAAGTCTTTGAGTCGGTTGTCTGTTTCATGCTTAGAGCACACCTCAGTTTGCACCAGCCGCACTTCAGGTGCTCAGGAGACACATGTGGCCGCGGGCCACTGGATTGGATGGTGAGGCTTGAGCCAGCGTGCCAGCAGCTCTCCTGCCCTTCCTCACCCCCGTCTGCGCACCCCAGCTCACACGTCCCCAGTTCTTTCCATTTTTCTTTAACCTTCTTTGCTTCCTTAATATACTTCAACCTTTTATGCTTCCTTAAGATACTCTAGGTTATGATTGTATTCACACTTAGGCTCATTTGTCGAGTATAAGTATAATCAGTGCTCTTAACCTTCTCCACCTTTTTTTTTTTAACCATTCCCCCTACTTCTTCCTGTGAAAGGTTCTCTTCACGTTATTGTAAAAACAGTTTTCTAATTACATCAAGATTATTTAGCTTCAGGAAATGCTAATACAACTTATATCCAGTGAGTATCTAAGTGTTTAGATCCATTGAAAATACTCATTCATCCATTCATCCTTTCAAGCGTTTTGGCTACAAATCAAAATAATTTTTCTTTCCCCTCTCAGGTGAGCCCCTGCATAGTTCTTCCTCAGAAGCTGTGCTTGAAGGTCTCCACACACTGACTGCTCATAAGGGCAGAGTGAACCCAGATCATCATCCAGAAACCCTATCACACAGCATCTGACATAAGGCCACACAAGACTTGCAGTTATGACCAGAGCCAGCCGGTCCAACCAGCACCTCTGCAAGCCAGGCCTCTGTCCTCCTTTCCACCTACACACTGGGATCATGTTTCCGATGGAAAGAGACAGAGGTAGCCAAGAGCCGAATCCCAACTTCCCTGCACACCTCCTGCCCCGAGTGCAAATTCCTGCAGGAAAAATGCATGAAGAATAAGATGATGGAAATGATCATGGTCTATACAATAGCTGAGGTTGGAGAGTCAGATAACATGGTGGGTATGAGCCCAGGCTCCAATCAAACAGCTGGGTACAGGTCCTAGCTCCAAGCTTTCTTATGTGCGACAATGCATGAGTTACTTAACCTCCCTAAACTTCAGGACCCTCATCTTAAACAGAGATAATAACTCTATCTACTTTTAGGGTGTATTAGTTTCGTATTGCTGCTGTAACAAATTATCGCAAACTCAGTGATGAAAAATGACAGTAATGTATTATCTTATGGCTCTGGAGGTCAAAAATCTGAAATGGGTCTCAGTGGGCTAACATCAAGGTGTCAGCAGGGCTGCCTTCCTCCAGAGGCTCTGGAGAGAATCCGTTTTCCTGTCTTTTTCAACTTCTATCAATTGTCCGTGCTCCTTGACTCATGATCCTCTTCCTCCATCCTCAGAGTCAGCAAGTGTAGTTGAGTCCTTCTCACATTGAATCACTCTGACTCTCCTGCCTCTCTTTCACTTGAAAAGACCCTTGTGTTTATGTTGGGCCCTTCCAGATAATCCAGGATAAATTCCCCATCTCAAGGTCAGCTGATTAGCAAATTTAATTGCCCTTTCCCATATAATAGACCATATTCACAAGATTCTACGGATTAGGATGTGGACATCTCTGGGGGCCTTTATTCCTCCTACCACACAGGGTTATTTGGAGGATCCACTGAGCAATACCTGGCACATTATAAGTGCTCTATAACTGTCAAAAATGTTTGTATTTGGTCCCAAATCCTTATGGGAACCTGTGGCCCTGGGCAACAAAGTGGAGCTAGTCTGGGTCATTGGATCCAGGCTTCCTTTCTCTTGGACCCAACTGAGGTCCTTCTAAGGGCAAGAGGGTCACTTTCATGTGGGAGATAACTCTGAACCCAGCTCACCACATGGATTCCAAAAAGGCCATACTCCCCAAAGAGAAGTTGAAGAATAAGAGCCAAAGACAGCCCACCCTAAGTGCAAAAATCTTAACCTCTTTGCTGTTCATAAGGAAAGCTCCTCTGCAGGACCCAAGGCCCAAACATACCCTTGCCCTCGACCCACGCTGGTGTTTCTCCTGGGGATGTAATGGAGGGCAAGAAGGGACTTGGTCTGCCCTAGAAATCAAGGAGCAAAAAAGAACCCACTGCTGTAGAGTATTATCTAGGCAAAGGGAAGTGTGCTCCAAACTTGGAAGAAAGGTGACTTAGTAATAATAATCGTAATAGCTAAAGTTTACTGAGCACTTACTCTGTGCTGGGCCCTGAGACAAAAGCTTTATAGAGTTTATCTTATGTAACCCCCACATTAGTATAAACATGGGAGCTATTATGAGAGTGAAATGAGCAGGCATTCACACCTGGGTGCAAAGAGGCTGCTGTGAGCAAACAGATGAGCAGGAGATGTGGGACCCCGGAAGCTCACCCTTTGACTTGGGTGGGGTCTCAAGGATGTGTTGCTGGAAGGGGATTTGAATGAAGAAAGTCAAAACCTATTCATCTCATCTGAACCTCACTGAGATAACTGTGGCCCAGAGATGTGGGACAAGAGTCCTTCCTGAGGAAGACGATGTCTATTTGTCTCCCCCGCTGTCCTTGCCTGCTGCGTGAATATGGAATCCCCACAAAGGTCTCTCCCTAGAGGGAAGATGTGATCACTTCCATCCAGGTCTGAATGGTGGAGGTTGGGAATCAGACGTGGTCCTAATGCCAGCTCTGCCACGTAAACATTGATGATTTCCCTGTGCTTCAGATTTCTCATTTGTATGATGATAGTAACAACAGCAAACACTTATATAGGTGTTTACCAAGTGCCGAGCTCTGTTCAACAAGCATTATATGTGTTAACTTATTCCTTGTAATGACCCATTGAAGTAGATATTATTGTTATCCTATTTTACAGATAGGAGACTAAAGCCCAGAAAGTTTATATTAAGCAACGTGCCCAACATCACAGAGCCGATGGTGAGCAGAGCTGGGAATTGGATACACATAGTCTGGCTCCAGCCTCAGGGGTCCTATACTGCCTCACAACATGGCTCACTTCATAGGGCTGTTAGGAATTAAATAAGATATCTATGTAACATGTATTTATAATGCTCATACATAATAAAAGTGCATAATAAATGCCTCATATAATAAATATTAAACATTCACTGACATGAATGAATGAACAAATAGATGTAGGTTCAGTGATGGAGCATTTCTGCATAGTCCAGGGGCCAGCAGGTACTATTGTTTCCAAAATGGGTGATGGTATGACAAGAGTTACAAGAGAATGCAGGTCCTCTGTGGAACAGTCTCTGACTTGTGTGTCAGGGACAGCCCTGACCAGAAGGTCCTTCCCAGCAGAGGCAGCCAAGAAACTCTGCAATGCCTCTGACCTATGGTCTCTCCAAATCATGCTGTGTTGGGGCTGGTTCTCCTCAAGGAAACTGAGAGAGCTGAGCATGGACCGTTGGAGGGTCTGTCAGGTGGATCCAAAATTGGATAAGGAAACCAGCAGCCCTAACACTCTGGCACAGCTACACTCATCAGACCTGAAAGCCCAGTCCCTAAAGGTGGGCTCTGGCAGATACTGGGGGGGGCATAGGTGGCAAGGGGGCAGAGGTAGGGAGTCTACTGAGGCAGGGAGGAGCACCCACAGAGGCCAGATTTGGGACCCCAGCAAGTATCTTTGGTCCATCTCACTTGTCTCCTTGGCCCACATGGGGCCATTATCAATAGGGAGGTCAGAAGCCAGGCCTGTGATGCTCGGTGGCTCTCCATCAGAGGTCCTGGCCATACAAGGGTACCTCACCTCTCTTATATCCCAGGAGCTCTGTGGGAGCTGCTCAGATATAAGACATATCCTAGGAAACATTTGCAAGAGTCAGATGGCAGAAGAGACTCACTATCATCAAACAGCCACGAGCAGTGACATTTACAGGCATGAACACCTTCCGGGCCTCCTTCACCGAATGCAAAGAACAATTAGTCCTGCCAGATGGGGGAATGTATCGAAAACCCTCTCCCAGAGCATAGCCAATTAAAGCCTGGGTTTTAAAAAGCCGATTGATTCGCTCAAAGGAGCAAAGTACAGGCTGCAGGGGCTCTTCCTGCTGAGCCGTTTCTCTGTGTTTTCTAAAGCAGATCTAAAACCTCCCAGTGGATTTGGTTTTCATATGGCTATGCACAGAGTCCGCTGATAATCTCTATGCTTCAAAGCACTTGCCAGGCATTTTCTGATGCATATTCATTTAATCATTCGACACAATTTCACTTTACCCTCTCACCCCGGAATCTGAGCCCGGGGAAGGCTGACGGCAGAGTGTTAGGGCAGCAGATTGCACCGACCGAGCTGTTTTGGCTGGTGCAGTCTACACCACAGTCACAGAAGCAAGCAAGGAAGGGGACCTCTAAGGCATTCACTCCCCTCCACAAGCAAGACAGTCTCACGTGGCACCCTTAGCCACGCTGAGCCTGAGGAACAAAGTCTGCCCGTTACAGGCAATTCAAATCGATGGAATCGGTAATAAAAGCTCATCTCTCATAGAAGGAAAGAGTACCTGTGATCCATTTAGCATTGACTCGAAATTTGATTTTTAAATTCTAAAATGAATAACGTGTGATGAGTTTTACTGGCTCAACCAGAATTAATGAGTTAATGAAAAAAAAAATTCCTTCAGGGCAGGTGAAAGTCACTCCAGATTATATCCTGGTGTTTAAGTAACACCAGGCATCCTGGTGTCAGACAAGGACAGAGCATTTTATCCAACGTATCTGCACTGATGTCCTGCCAGTGTAGTGTCCGGCAGTGGGCACACAGAAACAAGTGGGCACCAGCTCACTTTCCTACTCACAGCTTCACAAGGGGCATCTTTCGTACCTGGCAGCTGCCGGTTTAACACCAGGGACACCTGCACCCCAGAAGCCAAGAATGCTGTGAACAGAAGGAAGAAGTGACCACGCCAGCAGCAGACAGAAGCACAGGGCTGGTAATGAATCTGTGTTTTCAAGTTCCTGAGGCGAAGCCCAGGCCCATGACTTTCGTTTTTTCTTTTAATTTTTATTGGAGTATAGTTGCTTTACAATATTGTGTTAGTTTATAATGTACAGCAAAGTGAATCAGATACACGTCTACATACATCATTTGCAGAGACATGGATGGACCTAGAGACTGTCATACAGAGTGAAGTAAGTCAGAAAGAGAAAAACAATATAACTTTCAATCTTGGGCCTCAGCAGGGCAGCTTTCCCTCAACTGGATGGATATTTTTATCTGGCTTCTCTCCTTAGCCTAAGGCCGAGACCGCTCAAGAAACAGCAACCCTCATTCATTAAAATCCCTCAGTTTTATAAACAGCTCAACCTTGCTGCACAAACTTGACAAGTAGCTTAACCTCAGGCAGCCTCAGCTTTCTCATCTGTAAGGGGATGATATTAGCCACCTTGAACAATTGTCAGAAGCATGAGGGATAAGGCTGGGAGTTTCTAGTGCTGTCCCTAGCACACAGTGGTGCTCAGCTAATGGTTATTGGTTACAAAGTGGAAATGATGATATCTACATCTCAAGAGTTTTTTGAAAGAAAGCACCTGAGGAACACCCACCACTGGGCCTCCCAGTAGATAAGCTCAAGGTGAATAGGAATTTCCACCCTTTTCTTCTGCAACCTGCTCACTCCCCAGCATGTGGCAGCAGACCAGAGGCCAGAGCATAATGGTTCAGACTGCCTAGGTTCAGATCCCAGGGGAGACAAGTTACTTAGCCTCCCTGTGCCTCTGTTTTCTCATCTATAAAATGGGGTTAAAAAAATAGCTCAGAGGGCTGCTGTGAGGACTTAATGAGGCCATGCATATAACAGCCAGGTACAGTACCTGGCACCCAGTAAATGCTTAATACATGTTTACAATGAGTGTGTTTTTCTTCCACACCACCAAGCAATTCTCCAACACCAGCTGGGTGTCTTACAATTCAACTCAAATCTAACGTTATCTACCTAGAGATAGCATCAGATCCCACAGATTAAGGGCTCGATCCTACAGGACTACCCTACCCCCACCCCACTTCAGATGCCAATCTCAAGTCCACATTGTCACCTGGGCTTCAGACTGACCAGCTATAGATTGGAGGTTCTAATGACCCCCCTCTTTGGGTCTGAGTAATTTGCTAGAGCAACTCACAGAATTCAAAGAAACATCTTACTTACCAGATTACTGGTTTATTACAAAAGGACATAACTCAGGAACAGCCAGATGGAAGAGATGCTTAAGGCAAGGTATGCGGAAAGGGCACAGAGCTTCCAGGCTCTGTGAGCGCATCACTCTCCCCGCATCTCCACATGTTCACCAACCTGGAAGCCCTCCAAACCCTGGCCTTGGGGGTTTTTTATGGAGGCTTCATTACATAGGTATGATTGATTAAATCATTGGCCATTGATCTTTAACTCAACCTTCAGCCCCTCTCCCTTCCCTGGAGGTCGGGGTAAGACTGAAAGTTCCGACACTCTAATCACATGGCCGGCTCCACTGGTGACCAGCCCCCAACCTTAGGTGATCTAGGGGCTTCCCAAACGTCACCTCATTAACAAAACAAAAGACACCTTTATAGCTCCCATCACTTAGGAAATTCCAAGGGTTTTAGGAGCTCTGTGCCAGGGATAGGGGCGAAGACCAAATATATATTTCTTATTATAAGTCACAGTATCACGATGTTAAATGTCATCTTATCATCATCATCAGGAATAAGAGGAGGAGACAAGGAATAGAAACTGAACACAGGAAGATGATATTCAAGTTCCCAGCAGAAAACGTACCATGTTAAGGGGAAGCATAAACAAGTCAGGCACTTGAACCTAGGAAGTAGGGTCCCTTCCCCACCACCTCCAGTCTAGGGTCCCATGTGACCAGAGAGTCTGTTTCCCCCAGTCTGTATTGGTCATTGGCCACCTTGTCTGAGGGCAAGGACTGACTCTAAGAGGCCATGCCCAGGGCCACCACGTCCAAGATGATTGGAACCACCTTTGTGTCCTGCAAAGCTCAGCTCAAACTCACCGTCTCCCACACAGCACTAACCAGCCCTGGGTCGTGACTCGGCCACACAGAGGCACCGTGCCACGTGAGCTGAAGGCAGAGCCAGGCCTCCCCATTAGTCAATTTCCCTTCCTTCCTCTGGCATCCGCCACACACATATTTCTACCCAGCCTTGGCCTTTCTTGTTTTCAACTCTGCAGAGGATCAGGATGGATTTGACAGCAATTTCTCTTGAATTCTGTCAGTACCCACACTCCTCATCTTAGGGCTTCCCACAGTGGCCAAGTCAGAGAGATGAATCCAGCCCATCGTGCCACTATTCAAAGCTTGCCTAAGACAAATGTTCTCACTGAAAGGGAAGTATTTTAATCTCACAACCCCAACTGTGACCATCTGGGAGTGCCACAAATCAGCTGCCTGATTCCACCACCGAAAAATGCAATAACATGGAGTGAGAAGCCAATCATGTACCCCGTGGTCTGAGCATATGTATGTAGAAGCCCAACATGAATCTTCAAGAGCACCTTGGTTTTGACCAGGGAAGGGAGAGGATGAGGAATGTCTCAGTAAACTCTGAAATTACATCTTAAATAACAAATCGGATCCAGCCCAAGAGAGGTGAATGGAAAGGTATTAGAAATCAGATCAGCAATTTTGTTAGCAATTTGAATTTCTGAGCTGAGGGCTTGGACTTGGGGTTTGGAGGCTTAGGTTTCCAATTTTGACTTCTAAAGTCCACCCAACAAAATAAGAGGAAGAACAGTGTTTTCCAAAGTGTGAACAGGAATGACAGGTTAAACAAACAGAAACGTGTTTTATTACTGAAGGAAGTACTTCTCAGAACCTTGACTAGGCTGATGATGAATGTAAATCTCTAACAGGGGATCTGGTATGCAAACTTCTCCCAGATGAATTTAACATTTGGACAGGGATGACTTGTGGGACTGGGGTCCCACACACCCGGAACCATCAAGCAGAGGAACCAAGGAACATACAAAAGCAGGACTGTCAGCTCTTCAGGGGAAACCAGCCATATTCATTTGTTTACTAAAAGCAAAGGTACATAAGCAGAGTCTAAGATGAACTATAGTTATACGGAAAGTCAAGTACAACTGCCCCCATCAGAGTGGACACACATAGTAGTGGCACCTAGGTACAAAGGGCTAAGTGCACAGAAGCACCAAGGCAGGGACTAAATAGAAAAACGTGGAGACCTACAAATAATGAGCCTTAAAGTTCCTGTGACTCCCTGAGTCAGGGCAATCGTGATTATATAAGACATATTAGAGGCTCCCAGATGTCCCTTAGTGCCAGAAACTTCTGCTAAGAACATGCCAGAACAGAAAGGGTAGCATCATAACAGGCTGTAACCAACCAAGAAACGGGCATGTGCTTCTCCCAAACCAGCCTTCCTTCACCTTCTCACAGACTCCCACCTTGACTATGGGCCAGACACTGTGCAAAGTTACAGCCATTCTTTCACTACATCTTCGTAATCCTAAGAGGTGTGTGTTATTAGTTATCCTTGTCTCGCAGCTGAGGCTCAGGAAGGTCCAGTTACTTGTCTAAGGGTACACAGCAAAGAATAAAAGCCAGGAGCTCATTATAAGTCTGTTGGAACGAATGAACAAACATGGACAAAGGATCTTTGCAAGCATTTTTCCACATCATTTTAAAGGGTTGGTTTAGAATATAGCAATAGACTTTTGATGACCTACTGACCTCATTTGATTACTGGAAAGTTATCCTCTACTTTGAAAATGGTAGCGCCCTCCCCTGTGATGCACGCATCACCAAGAAGCCTGGGATCATCCCACCCACCAGCAACACTCCAGAGGGCATCATACTGCAAACTGCGTCCCATTACAGAGAGATTCCGTGCTTGCCTGATTCAGATGAGCCCAACCTATAGCAGCTCCTGGTTTAGCCACAAGCCCAAACTTACCCAGCAGTAGATTGCTCTTCACTTCAATGTATGGCCTGCCAGGAAAATAGAACAAGAGATGGTCCTTATGCAGGAAGAGATTTCCTCGTCATCAATTACGCTTTTCTAAAAACCAGGCAGCTCACTATCTCTTGGTGGGTTCTGATAGACACTGCAAAGGAGCAGATGGAGGGTTATTACAAGAGGTGGGAAGAAGGAAAGACTGCACCAGGAGGGAAGGACAGACCCTACAGAATAGCCTGGGGGAGACGCTGAGTTTCCTCATGCAGACGGCACGCTCTTCTGACTTTTTCTACTGCTCTGCCTCTGCTGTTCCCACTGCAGCGGTCTACACCCTCACCATTGCTGGCCTGGCTCTCTGCAGTGCCTCTGAGCTAGTCTAACCACTTCGACACCTGGCCCCAGCCCCCTGCAATCCAGCAGCAGCAGCAGCCAGAGCAAACTTTTAAAAACGTAAATCAGATCACATCACTCTCACTTAAAACTCAACAATAGCTTCCCTTCTCACTTCGTACAATATCCAAAGTCTTCACGCTGGTCTACAGGGGCCTCACTGCTCCTGCTCACCCCACCCTTCCTCTCACTCTCCATGCTCCAGCCACACTGGCCTTCCTCCTTCCAGGCTCATTTGACCTCAGGACCTTTGCACTGGCTGTGACCCCAGGCCAGACCCTTCTTATCGTTCAAGTCTCAGCTCGCTTGTTGCCTGTCACAGAAGGGCCTTCCCCAACCCCCAGTATCAGCACCCTCACCACTCCCTCGCCAGGCACTCCATCACAACTTTGTGTTTTGTTTTTTTATAGAACTTATCATTACTTAAAATTATCTGGTTTTTCGCTGATGTTCTTCCTTCTCTCCCCCAACATATACACACACTAGAATAAAGCTCCATGAGTTCAGCTCCTCGCCTGGGTCCACCCACACCTCCAGCGCCTGAAACAATGTTCAACACAAGTAGCTGATTAATAAATGTTTGCTGGATGAAAGAATACCCCAAAGGGTTCTAGCATGAATGTAATGAAATAATGATAGATTAAGAGTTCTGCAGAGGGCTCGGCACATCATATGTACCCAAAACACAGTATTCAAGTAACAACTCCTTATCTGACATGATCAGAACAAAATCAGTTAATCAAAAGAGTTGGATGAATCAAGGATCACTAAAATTATGCATATAGGTTATACAAACCTGAAACACTATTTCAACTTGAAACATTTCTTGATAATCGTTTGATGTAGAACAAAGGCTGCTACTTGAGCTGGGTCTCCAGGTTGGAGTTCTATACCTAACTTTTTCCTCTTTTAATAACTCACACCCTTTAGATATCATCTGTGATTTCCAGATTTGGCTTTAAAATGGAGAAAGAACTTAAACTGACATATGAAACAATCCGAGTGCAACATTCTTCTAGGATTATGTACGATTTCTTCTAATTTTGCCAGTGGCTCTGCTCACAACTAATCTGACAGCCTTCATTGCTAGCAATTGATTTTTAGCAAGTTGTTCAATGCACACCACTTGGCTTTCCTAAAAAACAACATCTCTTTTCATTCGTATTTCACTGGGTCACTTAGTATTTAATTAAATTATGTTGTTACAATAAGTTCAAGCAGCATAAGAAGGACTGGGCATGAACACAACCCTCTCACCCTTGGTGAGCATGCACCCCGATGGTGGGGGCAGAGGCCCATAGGGATCCCAGGGGCCGCCTGTGAGCTGTGAGTACCCAGCAGGCCGTCACCCTCAGTCAACAGGTTCTACAGAAGGAAAAGAATGGAAAATATGCATGAATTCATGAGTTGGTCAAGTAGAGACGGGTTAAGAGAGATTCTATTGTAGTAGTAGCACTTATTATTAGCAGTAATTGTACTTATGGTCAAAGAAGATTAAATGGAAATTTGCCAGAATGTTTTCTCTGGTAGATGGTTAACGTTCCTCTTACCAATTTCCCTTATCTTTCAAATTTTTTTTAAATGTATGTTTGTTTGTTTATTTATTTATTTATTTTTGGCTGTGTTGGGTCTTCGTTTCTGTGCGAGGGCTTTCTCCATTTGCGGCGAGCGGGGGCCACTCTTCATCACGGCGCGCGGACCTCTCACTATCGCGGCCTCTCTTGTTGCGGAGCACAGGCTCCGGACGCGCAGGCTCAGTAGTTGTGGCTCACGGGCCTAGTTGCTCCGCGGCATGTGGGATCTTCCCAGACTAGGGCTCGAACCCGTGTCCTCTGCATTAGCAGGCAGATTCTCAACCACTGCGCCAGCAGGGAAGCCCTCTTTCAAATTTTTGACACGGCATAAATAATACTTCACAAAAACAAAGAGTAAATTGTGCTCTTGACCGACTCAAAGAATACTGCTGACAGTTACCATTTCAGGCGCTCCCGCGCTATGCCAGCAATTTTCACATGACCCCTTGTCCTCATCGTCACTCTGCCGGGCAGGTGATGCCCAGCTTTAGGACCGTATGATTGTGTTCACTTATGAGGCCCAAAATCCAGGCCCAGGTCTCTGTCCCAACACCGCATTCCCTCCCCTGGCCCATAAAGCCCCCAAAGGCAGTCAGAGCTTCTCCATGAGCTGCCAGGGCATCAAGTCCACAGCTATCGGCATGAACACATCCTCACTTAGGCCACTGTCCCGCCCTGTGCTTGGCAAGTTAATTAGAAATAAAGCCTGTCCTCATCAGTTCTGGCCTCCCCCACGGCCCTCTCCCCTGTGGCTGTAGCCTGTTCCCTACCTCCTCACTGTGGGCTCGAGATCCTCACCCTGGGACAGATGCAGCCCCATCGCACGTCCCTTCCAAGGCTGTGTCTGGATCACTCTATCCCACCTCCCTTCTAGAGGCTCCTTTCCTGGACTGTGGACTCCTTCTCGTTCTGCCGTCTGCTGTCTGCCTTCCGTCTGCCCCCCACTAGCCCACCTGGGTTTCTGCACCATTCCAGCCTTGACCTCCAGGAGCTCTGGTTTTGCCCTCCAAGAAGTACAATCCACCCCTTGGCCTATCCTCTGTTCACCCCTTGGCCTATCCTCTGTTCACCCATGCTCTGCATGGTTCCCACAAGCATGCCTTATGTCTTGGTGACCCAAGTTCTGTTCTGACCCAGAGCCCCGATTGTGACCCCCAGAAAGACCCAGGTCTCTGCTGTCCCGATTTAGTACTGACACAGCTCATGCCATTATTGAGGTAGAGAGTTCACGGGGAGCAGATAATGTGTACGGGAAGACTCTTCTCCGATAGGTACTAGGGAATCCTGGCGGCAGCTCCAGCCAGGTGCAGCCCTCCCAGTGATGGCAGTGGTTAGCTCCCAACAGCCCCAAACCTAGAGGATTCAATAGCGCCAATTATCAAAGAGATTAAGACTCAGACCTAGAGAGACAGAGACAGAAAAAAGATCAAAAGAAAGGGTGCAAAAGCCAAAAGAAAGGTCAAGCATTATTGAAACTTGGCATCTTTACCACATTTGTTCTCACCTCATTCTCTTCTACAGAAAGGCTTCATTGGAGACCACAAATAGGATCTCAAAGCAAATTAGAAGGAAACTGCAGGTCTACAAGAAGAAAAGTCGCAGTGCAGGATTCTAGAGACATGGAAATCTGGACAGATGGCATTCACGACAAAGAACTGGCAAGAGGCTGGCCCCTCAGGAGTCCCTGACACTGGTGTACAGACATGGGTTTCAAATCCCAGCATCATCACTCCCCACTTGTGTGGCTTTAGGCATGTGTCTTAACTTCTCTAAGCTTCCATTTCATCCCGTGTAAAACACAGACAGTAACACCTGCCTCACGACGGTTGAGGCTTCAGTGGGTTAGTACAGGCCCAGTACCTAGACCAGTGGCAATGGCTGGAGACATTTTTGCTTTTCACACATGGCGGGGGCGGAGAGAGGCACACGACTGGCATCAGTGGGTAGGAGCCGGAAGCCAGGGATGCAGGTTAACACTGGTAATCATCCCACAATGAACAGGACAGCTCCCACGACACAGAACAATCCAGTCCAAAGTGTCAATAGTGCCGAAGCTGAGAAGCTTTTCAAAACTCAGCACAGAGCAGAGGTCAGCAATTATTAGTTCTCAACCCCATCCTTGAGCCACCCCACCCCGCCCTTCTCTTTCTGGACAGTGCATTTCATCAGGTAAGGACCAGAGACCTCCTTTTCTTATATTTTCCCTACAAATGGAGAAAGTAGAGTGCCGAGCACATCATCTGGCTTCCCCGATATCTGATAGTTCCTTTCCTTTCTGCTCTTTCCCCAGAGCTGTGCCTACCTGGCAACCAGGCACACAGTGGGGACGCACAAGACAAATTTGCCAGCTGACTGGCACAGAGGCCTCTGTGCGACCCTGCCCTCAGCCTGCAGACTGGACAGAAACGCAGCTTGAAGGAGGCTGAGCTCACAGAGAAAGGCTGGGCCTACGTGACATCTCTGAGAAGCACCCCTCTCCCATATCCACTTCCAGAGACCAAAAAATGACCATCTGACTTTTCCCAGACTTGACAACAATCCTGTATTCAGAAGGTAAAAGCCAGAATTCACCCCTTCACACAATTATTCAACAAACATTGGTCTCGTACCCTGGTATGCACAGCACTAATGGTCTATGTTAGAAAAATTCAGCGTTATTATTTTTAGAAAAAAATTCAGTGTTATTATTTTCCCAGCTCTGTAACTGTTTAACCAAGACATCGATGGGAATGAATAAATAATAGAGGGAAGGAGATGTTTAAATCTCATAGAGCTTTGCATCTGACCAGCCTCATTTTTAAATGGTGAAAATACCCACTTGATAAAGTGGTAAAAACAAATATTATTCTATTACTCTCTCTTGGTTCATTGAGTTTCTGAAGCATAGTAATTTTTTAAAATGTAACTCTTTTATGAAAAAACTATTCTAAGACACAGTCTGCCTGTGTTACATAATAATGTATCTTCCACAGAGATGGCCCAAAGTGAAGCCACTTATTCTTCATTCCTCAATTCAATAAGTCCTGTTTTTATGTTGCCTGAGTGTGTGAAAGAACACAGGGGAAACAGCCTTGAGAACCAGAAGGCCTGGTACAAATGTTGGCCCCTCTGATCAATATTAGCCATCATAACTTCCAGATTCCTACGGGATGGGACAAGTGAGGTTTTGCTTTTCTGGATCCTTGACGCCAAGTGGCTAAGATGCCTAACCTTTTTTTCCACTTACTCCAGCCTGGGAAGCATAGAAGCAAATGAAGCCTAGGAAGGCCTTTGGTCTCTCTCCCAAGATCTTGTTCCCATGCCCATGGCCTTGCTCCTCCCATCTGCTATAGATTCTTGTCAGATCCTCTGTAGGAGCCTCAAACCACGAGGCTCTCAGCTGGAAGGAGCCAAGAAGAACCTTGCGTGTTGCCAAATGCCCATCTGGCCCAAAGCAGGAAGTCTGCAAGAACACACCCACAGTTCTGAGTGTAGAGCCTGTCTGAGGATAAAGTGCCCTCCCCTGAGCTCAGCTCAGCACTTCATAAAGCCAAGCTCAGACTGCATAAATAAGATGTCTCTCTAAGGCGAGGTGAGGCCTGCAGGATTTATGTGCTCTGAGGCCCCTTGCAAACAAGCTTAAACCAACAGGACCTGAGTCTCCTCCCTTCTGTGAACTGCCTGACTTGGCTCCAAAGGCTAGGGTAAAAGGGCCACTGTGTCTGCCTGAGGTTTCCCCCTGCCATCCCACTGGACGGGCAGGCAGGCAGGAACATGTACGGCCTTTGAGAGGTCTGGGTCCCTGAGCCCTTCTGGGGAAGGACGGCTCAGAAGCAGAGACAAGAGGCTTCTGACATGCTCTGCTGGCTTCTGTGTAAAGGAAACAGGTAGAGAGAGCCAGGAAGGGAAAGAGGAAGGAAAGTCATTTACAGAAATGGCCTGAGCAGAGAAACCAAATGTGGGCTGCTGTCAGCGGCATGAATGGCCCGCTGCATAATTCACCCATTGTGGTTCTGTTTATGTGTCTGTTTTTCAGGTTAATCATCTGTTGGTTTGATGGAGGCCTCCTCCTCTGATCGCTTCTGTTGGCACGTGAACACGATGCTTGGTATGAAATGCAAACCTCCTCATTTGGCAGACGCTGAGTTTGCTAAACTATCCTTCCAGCTGCAGATAAGTTGTGACATTTGTAATAAGTTGCCAGTCATGAGGGGCGCAGCGTATCCTCAGAGAAATTCACGGCTGAATTTCTCACCAGCTTCAGTTCTTAACTCTCTCTGAAAGAGAAAGGAAGTATTCTTTCTAGCCCAAGGAGGAAAACATTTGAGATGGAAGCCTAGTTGCTCACCCTTGGGGCTTTGGTCTAACCCATGAGGTCCCACTAGCCCAGACTCGTCCTCACTGAAATGTTTGCAATACACAGGCCAGGCAAGCACGTTATGGGAGTAGAGGGCTGACCCCACACAACGGAAGTCTTACCTCGGCTTTCCCAATAGTCACCTCTAATGACGTAGCAGATTCTAGCACTGTGGAATGCCAGGACTGGGACCAGACACGGAAGGTATTGGAGGTGATATGCCGTAGGAGGAAGAGCGAGGCTTTGGGGTAAGAGAAGCCTCATTTTGAATGCCAGTTTTGTCCCATTATGAGCTGAGCGGCCTTGGATAAATTAGTTCACCTCTCTGAGCCTCAGTTTCTTTCAGGTTAAGTGGAGATACTAGGAAGCCTAGGAAGGACATGCGTGAAGGACCCGACACACTGTAGTTTCCTGATAAATAATAGCTATTCCTATCATCATTACTGAAGTGAATCCCATCGGGTGCCCACCTCCGTCCGCTGCGACTTCCGGTCAAACCTCTACTTGAAGACTTGCAATGCTACTGGCTGCAGGCATCATCTATCCCACCATTTCACAAAGACGTGACGTTGGCCTGCTCAGGCCAGGCCCTGTGCTGGGCACCCTGGGTTCAACGACCAATAAAATTAAGCCGCTGGCCCCCTCCCAACCCAAAGCTGAGATCATCTGTGGGTGATTTTCACTGTTAGAAAGGATTCTCTAATTTTTTTTTTTGGAAATTTTTTTTTTTGGAAACTTTTTTTTTTTATTGAAGTATAATTGATTTACAAGATTGTGTTAGTTTTAGGTGCACGGCAAAATGATTCAGGATTCCCCAATTTTGAGTCGAAAGTATTACAATGCAACAGTATTCCCTGTAGGTGAGGAGGATTATGAGGAAACTTCACTACCTTCTATGATGGTTCCAGCGTTATTTCCAGGCATGGTCTTTTTTCTTCTTTTTTTGTTGGTGTGTAATGTACACACAGAAAAGTGCATCTAACACGAGAGTACAGTCTGGTGAGCTTTCACAAGCTGAGCGCCTCCATACAACCACCACTCAGAGCCAGGATCACCACCAGCACCCCAGACACCCCATGTAACCACAAGGCTGAATTCTAGTTGTACACATTCCTTTTGCCTGTTTTATTATTTCGACATTGTCTTTGAAAAATTATTTGTGCTGGGTTTTTGTCTTTCCTGGACTATTTTCACCTAGGTTGGGCATACGAAGACAAATGGAAAGGTTTCCTTTTACATCATGAAGGTCCACCTTTACAGTTTTCCTTTCTGATGAGCCTCTGAGGGCTGGGGTGTGTGCGCCTGACCATCTAATAGGTGCTCAGTAAGTTGAGTGAATGAATGATAACATCAGATCACTCAACAGTCAACACACCTGAGCAAAAGGAGGGTCATGGACAACAGGTGCAGGGCAGGGAGTATATGGTGATGGGGGTCTTAAAAGGAACTGTAGAGCAGAGGTCTCTTTTCTGCTCATGTGGACTGGACAGCCCTGGGCCCAAACCTGATTCACTAATGTTCTGATGAGTACCGGGCATTTTTGTGCTACCTTTAAACATATTCACATTTCCTTATTAAAAATAAATAAATAAATAAAGAAGATGTGGCACATATATACAATGGAATATTACTCAGCCATAAAAAGAAACGAAATTGAGTTATTTGTAGTGAGGTGGATGGACCTAGAGTCTGTCATACAGAGTGAAGTAAGTCAGAAAGAGAAAAAAAAATACCGTATGCTAACACATATATATGGAATCTAAGGAAAAAAAAAAAAAAAGGTCATGAAGAACCTAGTGGTAAGACAGGAATAAAGACACAGACCTACTAGAGAATGGACTTGAGGATATGGGGAGGGGGAAGGGTAAGCTGTGACAAAGTGAGAGAGTGGCATGGACATATATACACTACCAAACGTAAAATAGATAGCTAGTGGGAAGCAACCACATAGCACAGGGAGATGAGCTCCGTGCTTTGCGACCACCTAGAGGGGTGGGATAGGGAGGGTGGGAGGGAGGGAGATGCAAGAAGGAAGAGATATGGGAACATATGTATATGTATAACTGATTCACTTTGTTATAAAGCAGAAATTAACACACCATTGTAAAGCAATTATACTCCAATAAAGATGTTAAAAAAAAAAAACTGACCACAAACAAATCAGGTCATCAAACATTTAATGAATGCCTACACTATGCTAGGTAAGAGCGACAATTTACTGAGTACCAATTACGTACCAGGCATTCTGCTTACCTCTGATGACTCAGAGATGAATCAGGCACCCCTGCTGTCCATAAGCAGCGTCCAGGCTAAAGGAAGATAAAGGCCCGTAAACAAACAACTGCAATATTAAGTGCAGTAAGTGCCATAATCCAGATATGCACCAAGTGTCACAGCACATAGAAAAAGGAGCAAAGTTTACAGGAAATGTTACATTGAGAAGATGCCATTTGAAGAGGGTTTGAAGAATGAGTGGCGTTCACTAGATCAAGACAGGGAAAGGACACTACTGGTTGAGCAAACAACAGGAGTAACTGTGGCGTAACAGTAGGGCTATTTGGTAGTAAGCGCCCCTATGGGCACACTGGTTGTTTATAGCCTGTGTCTGCTGGGGTTAGTCATGGGCTGGTTGTGAGATATCATGAGTATCAACCCTAAGTACAAATAGGAAGACGAGAAAGGACAGGCCATGCTGAGGGAATGGTGGCACGTTAGTAGCTCCCTGAACATCTAACCTCTGCTACGGATGGCATGGAGGTGTGATGCATGCCAACACTGACCACTCCTAAGCCCACATCAGACATTAGTAATCAGTAACAGCACTGCTACTTGATTCACCCAGAAACAACCTCATAATCCTGCTCCACAAAGAGCCCTAGGCAACACTACAAATAACAGGAGTTGGCATCATCCTGGGTTGCACATTATGGCTTCCGTTGCTTCACCGTCTCCTCCCTCATAAATGCCATAGAGTCTGGCTTCAGTCCCTGACATTCCACTGAAACCGTTCTATCAAAAATTTCCATTAACTTCCTTCTCACCAAATTCAGAAGTCCTTCCTCTGATTTGGTACCATGCTCACTCCCTACTGGAAACCCTTGCTTCCTCCTCTATGAATCCAGTGTACTGCTCTCTCTCTCCTTCATCCAATGTCTTCAGATTCTGTCTACACTTCCTTCCCACTGTTTCAGATCCGGCCTTTCTCCATGGTAAGCACCCTAGTCCAGGCCTTACTGATGGAACCTCAGAGTCGGAAAAGTTGGCCATCCATCCTCACACACCCTGAAAGGGAGTCACCCTCCCACTACGGCTTCCTTATCAGTGCAGGTTGGCAGTGTTTAAAGCCTGGCTCATCTTTAGGGGACAAAACTGTGGATTATTGAGGCCTCCTCCAACCACCCTGCAGCAGCTTGTAATGCCCATAACCATCTGGCTGATTTAGTCCTTGGGAGCCTCTGTGATGAAAGACCCAGCTGAGCGAGAGGGTAGAAGCTACCAGCTGAAATAAAGTTTAGGGCTTATCTACGGATTTCAAATGATCTATGTCCCCAGAGCTCCAGCACACAGCACTTCTAGCAAGCGAATATAAAAAATGTACAAGCAAAACACACACACACACGTACCATAAAATCTCATATGGATTTGCTACAGACTCCTGAATCTAAGCCATTCATCCATTTTGCAAAAGAAAAGCCACCACAAAATATCTAATATGGGTTCAATACACATGTGGGTTTTTTCCTGCACTGGGATGATTTCAGATCCAGAATGGTCAGGCATAATGTCTAAATCCTGTCCAGATGACTGACTATTTCCCCAAATAGCTACAAGGAGACCCTGGAAAAGCAGTGATGAGTATCAGCCAACCAGTGATTCAGGTGTTGGGAGTAGGAGGTGATTCCAGAGTGCTTACATTGAAGGTATTCCTGTCCCAGCCTCAGGCTTCCTGGAGGAGGGCTGACGATGCATCAGCTGGCACTATTGATTCGTGTTTTTTTCTGGTAGAAAGTGGGGCATTTGTCTTAGATGAATTGAAAATGAACTAGGAGAAAGAACTGTGTTAGAAAAGTGAAGGCATGTGAAGAAATTCTCAAGACCATGGTGCTTCCAGATACCAAGTGGACAAAACTTCTAGTCAATGGGCAAGAAAATGATCAGAAGACCCGTGGCTGGCCAGGCTGGTACGCTGGCAGATACGCCCTGGTGTCCTTGGAGACTTACAGGTACAGAAAAGCATGGAGAACCGGGCACGTAAAATGGGCTGCTGGTCCTCTCTCAGGCAGTCAGACAATCCCATGCTCCTGCCTAGACCACACTTTTGCTTCTGTATCTTCCACACTAGGTGCCCCAGACAAGGAAAAGTACAGGGCAAAACCCTCCAGGGATACTTCCCATGGAAGGAGCATCTCTCTGTGAGAGAGCCTCTCCCTCGCAGAGGCTGTTCCCCACACACCGGGAACCTGAAAACATAAACAAACAGAGGCAAAAGTGACCTGTGACTCAGGGCTGGCTGTCTTGGCTTTGTTAGTCATGACCATCATATGGACGCCAGGGTTTGACAGATAATGAGTAGATGAATGAATTTTTCCATTATTGAGAATTTCTACTTTTTTTTTTTTATTAATAGCTACTCTATTTATTTATTTATTTTTAGCTGTGTTGGGTCTTCGTTTTGTGCGAGGGCTTTCTCTAGTTGCAGCAAGTGGGGGCCACTCTTCATCGCGGTGCGCGGGCCTCTCACTATCACGGCCCCTCCCGTTGCAGGGCACAGGCTCCAGACGCGCAGGCTCAGCAGTTGTGGCTCACGGGCCCAGTTGCTCCACGGCATGTGGGATCTTCCCAGACCAGGGCTCGAACCCGTGTCCCCTGCATTAGCAGGCAGATTCTCAACCACTGCGCCACCAGGGAAGCCCCCACTTTTTTTAAGTTACGCATTCATTCAAAACAGAAGAAGAAATTATTGAAATAAACATTTATTAAAGACTTACTTTATATCAGGAACATTCAAGTTTCATAAAAACCCATGAAAGACACATTTCCCCCATCTTATAAATGAGAAAGCTGAGTCTCAGAGTAAAACCCTGAACTGAGTCTGTCTCCCAACCACCAGCCCCAATGCACTTTCCTTTTTATTTTTTCTCCTCTTTCTTTTCCTCTTCTTCTTCCTCCTCCTTCTCTTCCTCTGCTTCAACTTCTTTCTCCCCACCCTTACTTTTTAGTGTCTTATATTGATACAAGCTTTATATGCACAAAGGTTAAAGGATCAACTACTTCTACAAACCTTATAAAAAGTGTCCTTTTCCACCTCCACCCCTGGCTCCCAACATTTCCCACTCTCCCAAGGCAACTGCTTTCAATTCTTCTGGCTTTTTCTCTTAGTATATACTACCTATCTTTATATAACATGCTTATATTACTTCTAATTTTTTTTCAGGTTTAAGCATTATCTATTGACTTTCCCTAGTAGAAGATAAAGGTTTAACTCTCACAAACATACTCTGCCTCCCTTCCCCACCCATCTCCAGCTGTGCATGTCTGAAAATGACTTTATTCCATACCCACACTTAATAGTTTATGTGGGTATAGAATTCCAAGTTGAAAAGCATTCCCCCTCAGAACGTTAAAGGCATTGTTCTATTTTCTTTTAGTTTCCAACATTGTTTTTGAATAATCTGAAGCCATTATGATTGTTACTCCTTTGTCTTTTCTGTACAGGAGTTCACAGGAGCTTTACCTTGTCCACAGTGTTCTGAAAATTCACCTTTATATGCCTTGATATGAGTCTATTTTCATTCATTATGAGAAGCAGTCAGTGGGCCCTTTCAATCCTGACATGTGCCTCAATTATGAAAAATCTTCTTGAGTAATTTCTTTGATGCCTTCTCCTTCCTTGTTCATTCTTTCTACCTGGAACACCTATTTTTTGGCTCTTGGACCTCCAGGACTGATGTCCTACCTGACTTTTCTCTCCTACTTTCCATCTCTTTGTCTTTTATCTTGTTTCCATGTTCTGAAAGTAACTCCAATTTTAGCTTCCAACATATCTGCTGAGTGTTTCATTTTTGTTAGCATGTTGGTAATTCCCAAGAGCTCTGGTTGTGATCTTACTTTTGTGAAAGCATCTTCTTCCTGAACACAGTTTCTACTCATCTCTCTGAAGATACTTACCAAGTTTTAAAACTTCATTTCTCTGGATTGTCTGTTTCCTTTAGGTTGCTTTTTCTCATTTGTTTGTTTCATGTCTCTTGCATATTGTTTCTTGCCATTCTTTTTTGGTGTCTGGGGATCCTCAACCATCTCCTCTTATTTAATCCAAAAGATTAATTGGAACCTCTGGGGAAGGGAAACTTTGTGACTATGAGCCTTACAGTGGAGTAATCTGGGTGGGCCATTTTTAGGGGAAACACACATAGTTAATATCTTAGTGCTCTTTTTGAAAGGCTGATCAGGTTTCCCAGAGAAAGCTCTTCTTATCACGTGATTAGAGGGTAAAAATCTGGCTGTCCCTGTTCTAGGAACAAGTGGAAGATGATGGCTGGGGAGGTCTCCATATGCAGTGTAATACAGGCTTTCACTTAATCTTGCTGTTTTCAGCGTGGCACCCCGCTCTGTGCTGGATGTCCCTCAGCCCCAAACCCTGTTTTACTCTCCTGAAAGTAAACCTTCCGTCTTCTGTTAAAGTTGGTGCTGGGGGGTGGAGCATTTATTTACCTGACTCCATGGAGTGAAAGAGGAGACTGGAGGGTCTAACTGCTTCTCAAATGGACTTTCAACCAGTCCTCGTGCTTCCGGTTCTGGTCATATCCACACTTTCAGCAGTAGCTGCCAGTAATGCACGTGTGGAGGAGGTGGAGGTTACAAGGATACTTCTAGAGTATCATCTGTTGGGAAGGGGGTAGGAATGAGATCATGATGGGACTGATGGATGAAAGAATAACAAAGGTGTGTTTGAGGGACCTCAGATTCAAAGGGGGGGTTCAGTGTTTGTAGCCTAGTGAGAACTTTGGAGGGCAAGAATATTTGTGAACCAAGAGAACAGATTTGGAGCTTGAGATATTAAACAAGAATCAGAACCAAATGATGAGGAAGTTCCAGTGAGAGGAACCAAAGAAGACCTTCTCCAGGTACTACCACCCCCTGATCCCCAGGAGACTCATCTCGTCTCCTTAGCCCTCAGGTCACATATGGACAGACTTCCCTGAGGATGGTTAAGAATGGCTAGAGCCTTTTCTTCTTTTTTTAATAAATTTATTTATTTATTTATGGCTGCATTGGGTCTTCGTTGCTGAGCGTGGGCTCTTCTCTAGTTGTGGCGAGCAGGGGCTACTCTTTGTTGCGGTGCATGGGCTTCTCATTGAGGTGGTTTCTCTTGTTGCACAGTACGGGCTCTAGGTCCGCGGGCTTTGGTAGTTGTGGCACGTAGGCTCAGCAGTTGTGGCTCGCAGGCTCTAGAGTGCAGGCTCGAACCCGTGCCCCCTGCATTGGCAGGCGGATTCTCAACCACTGCGCCACCGGGGAAGCCTGGCCAGAGCTTTTAGAAAGGAAAAACGGCACTGAATACACAAAGGACAAATGCAACTGGTGCTCAGGGCACAGGAGTTCTGATCTTTCCCCAAGCAAGTTCCGAGCCTCCAGGCTCCCTTTCCTAAGTGCTTCCAGCTTTCACACCCTGACCCTCATCCCCATTTATTACCTGCATAATCAAGGAGATAACCACTTCAAGGGCTGTCCCAAAATGTGTCCTCTATCTGCTAGGACTGCCTAAACTTCCTTAAATAGGAGAAAAAGCTCTTCCAAAACACACTGGGGTCACTGAAGTTTGAAAAGAGCCCAGGCTTTACAGTCGGGTTTTAAATCTTGGTTCTACATTTGCCTCGGACTGTGTGACAGTAGCAAGTTAACTTAGCCTCTCTGAGCCTCAGTTTCTACACTTTTACTGTAAAGAACCACATTCAGCTCACAGGATTTTTCTGAGGGTTACATATATAGGTGTAAAGTACCTCATACGGTTATCTGGCATGCAGGGCACAGTCCATAGCAGCAAAAGTAGCAGTAACTCGGAGTAGTAGCAATAGTAAGTAATGATGCTGCTGTTGCTGACACACAAAAGAACCAAAAACATCAAAAGCACCTTCCTGAGTCTACTAGCTTCTCTGTGTTGGACTTTACCTCTGTCTGTAGGTAAGACACTGTGGGTAAAAGGAATGCACGTCCTACACAGCAGCCATTCGCATCCCCTGGTGTTACCTATGGGTGCAATGTAAACTAACTGCAGTTTCTCTAAAAGTATTCTTTGATTTAAATAAGCATCTTAATTGAATTTTAGTTCACAGAATTGATAAGGTAATTTACTGATACATTTTCTAGATTCTGATGACGCAGACAGAAAATTTTAAAGCTGTGGATCAGTAACACCTACTGGCAAAGTGTAGCATGGCAACCGAGCTCCATTAGACACTGTGAGAGGGGACAACTGCCAGCAATAATCTCCCAAAGGGTGTAAGTAAATGGGGGGTGGTAGATTAGAGACCCCAAGCATGGCAGAACACATTATCTTAGCAAGAGTAAAGTGAATAAAACACTAAGGGGAGCAAAGCATGTAATCAAGAAAATTTCTACAGAGCCTTGATACACTCACACAAACACTCTGGGATACCACAGAATAGCACTTCATGCAAACCTTTCTCTTAGCAAATATTTTCACCTAAATTATTCTCCATTTTTGCAATGGAAATCAATGAAAAACAGTACATATATGTATAACTGAATCACTTAGCTGTATACTTGAAACTAACGCAACATTGTACATTTACTATACTTCAATTAAAAAAAAATAGGATCAACCACAAAAATTCACTTTGCAGTCAGCTTATAGCGCACATCTCTTATTAAGGAAGGGACAATATGTACATTTGGTCTGGAGTAGCTTTACAACATGTAAAATTAACTTCATGCCAATTTGAGATCACAGCTCTAAGAACATATGTTGTCCTACATTGCTATACAAGGAGTTGCTGTTGCTTTGCTTTAAGATTTTAATTTGAAAAATTTCATAGCTTTAGAAAAGTTGAAGGAGTAGCACAATGAGTATCAGTATAGCCATCACCTAGATTTATCAGTTGTTAACATCTTACCACACTATTCATGCCCTCTCTCTCTCTCTGTTACTCCACCTCTAAATACAGCATCAATTATCCTAAGTACCAGGCATTCTTGAACATTAATATAATACCATTGTCATACATTCTATATTAACATTGATGGAATAAACTATTATCTAATATACATTCTGTATTCAAATTTTCCCTATTATCCCAATAATGTCCTTTATAGCTCTTGTTCGTTTTCCCAGGTCATGATCCAATCAGAGATCAAGCATTACATTTGGTTGTCATATCTTTTTGGTCTCCTTTTAGTCTAATACAGATCCTCTGAACACACACACACACATCCTTTTTTTTTTCTTTCAAAACATTTATAGTTTTAGAGTCTATGCTACTTGATTTGGAGGCTATCTTACAATGTGAATGTGTCTGATTAATTTCTCTTTATTATATTTAGGTTAATTTTTGGCAAGAATACTATGTAAGTGATGTTCTGTCCTTCCCATTGCACTCCATCAAAAGCCACATTTGTCCCATTATTGGTAATGCTAAGTGTGATCACTTGATGGAGGTGGTGTCTGCCATATCTCTCCACTGTAAAATTACTTTGTCCCTTTGTAATTAATAAGTAATGTGTGGGGTGTTACTTTGAGGCCATGCGGATATCTGCTTCCCCAAATTGTTGTTGTTTTTTAATCACTGCAGTTATTGTGATCTCTCCCTAACAGATTTGAGCAGTAATGGGAGAACAAAGGCATGGTCTTCAATCACTCACTCTCTCTGTAAATCCCATTTGGCACTGGTTAGTGATAATGAAGACTTTGGTACTTTTTTCCTATAGATGCACTTACAGGGTAAAACTCCATTTAAAATATGCATTACACCAAAGCACAGTGAAAGCAATTACCAATACTCAATTACTCTAGCATCACTTCATCACTGTAGATACTCTTAAATGCAATGCAACAGTGGTTTTGAACATCCTGAAGGTGAAAATTGGTCTATAACCGCAGAGGCTCAGAAACCTTCAGTGGCTCCCATGAACTACCCAGTACAACCCAAACTCCTAATTCTGGCATTCAAGACCCTACAGGATCTGGTCACACCATTCATCCTCTCTCCCATGACTCCCTTTCACATCCCCATCAAATTGAACTTTCCTCTTCTTCTTATATACCCTCTCATGCTCTTCCTTTGCTCGTTTGGATTCCTTTGTCTTGAACCTTCTGATCTCCATCAGAGAACTTACAAACCTTACTTAGCTTTGAAGGCCAAGGTCAAATTTTTGTTCTTCCACAAGCATTTGTTACAAAAGTAACCTCCTCCTTATCTGAGTTCTCTTAGTCCGAGAAATGAGGGCCCTTGGTACATGCTATTGTTCTGTGTGTGTCTTATCTCCCCATAAGGCTGATATCAGGGCTGTGGTTTCTGAACAGTACCCTGAGAATGTGTTCAGAACATCAATGATGTTCAAGTACCAAAATATTTTTGAGAAAATTTGATACCTTAAAAAAATTTTAAGCATTTAAGTAGTTATCATGAGAAAAATTAGAACTGGCTGGTAGTCCTCATAAATATTTATAATTTAATATTTTTATTTTGAATTACATACAGGGGAGAAGGGAAGGGACCACTATCATTCTTAGGACTCCACATACCTTAATCTAGCCCTGGCTGAAAACTCCAAGAACAGAATTCACTTTATTTCTTCCCTAGCCCCAGGCCCAGCACAATGTGCTATGCACGGTAACTGCTCAATAAGTACCTACTGAATGACTGAGAGGAAACTGGGAGTCACAATTGTTTTGCTCCTTTGAAGATGGGATGACTTTCCCTTGTTCTAACTATGCCCCTCGCCCTAGGCGCAGCTCACCCAAAGAGGCCCTCTGTGGCTAACCAAGTCAGAGCAAAGAATGGCCATGGACCTGCAGCCTCAGGCTTGCATATGTGAATTCAAGACCTTCCTTGGCCTGTGGTCAGCACAAGGGCAGCTCCATCCTCTGTGAAAAACGGAACGTCCTGTTCATGATGACAATGGGAGGGCAAGCTCACTTCTCTGGCTATGCTTGGGCCACTCTCACACCACTCAGAAGGTATATGCATATAAGACACAGCCCAGGTGGTCGTGTCCTCTGGGAAGCTTCCTGGGGGCAGGGCCTATTAGCACATCCCTCGGTTCTTTATTATAGCATCTGAACCCTCCACACCCCTTGCTGTGGCCTGTGAGCACCAATGAAGTGCCTACTCTCTGCCAGCCATGGCACTGGAAATTCAACATGAGGGCAGACCCAACTCCTGCCCCAAAGGAGTGTTACCACCACGTCACAGAGAAAATACCGAAGTACCTGGAGCACTCAAGAATAAACAAGGCAATGTGGAATGAGGAACTTTGGAAATTCCCACACTGGAAAAATTACTTTTAAGGGAAGCCAGCGTTTTGCCCAGCACTAAAGTGCACAAAGCACTTTAACATCTCTTGTCTCAGTATGCTCTCCCAGAAGCCTTCTGGGATGGGCTGGTAAGGAGCATTAAATATGAAACAGGGTAATAATGAAAGCTCCCTGCTCTGTCTCTCCTCTTCAGTGAAGTCTCTCCAGGTTCCTACCTCTATTTGGGTTGCTCTGTGAGTATATCTAATCATCAGGCCTTACACCAGGCCCTCAGGACACAGAAGGACCCTTTGCACACTAACTATATGCAAGGAATCTGTCCATTTAGTGACACATTTTCTGAGTCTGACTCTGGGCTCAGTGTAAGAAACACAGAGATGAAAGTGCCTGCTCGTGGGGACTTCTCCAGCTATTGTCCACTTTTCACACCATCTAGTAGCACCTGCTGGCCCATCTGTCTCTTCATCCAGGCTGTGATCTTTTCCAGAAAAGAGGCGTCTCTGTGGCCCCATGGCAAATCTCAGGGTTGAGCATACTGCAACATCATTTCAAAGACAGGCTTCTGTGATGGTAGATGGTCCTGTGGCCCCAACTTGCTCATGTGTCCACGGAGCTTCCCCCTTAGGGGAAGAGTATCCGTCAGGTTGCAGGTGACTGCCCCCGGTGACTGTCTGCAGCCTCTATACAACCCTCTATCGCTCCATCGGTGTGGACAGTGCCCGGGCAGCCCAGGGCAGTTCCTGCAGACACAGCCAGCATGCTTTCCTCTCGGGAGGGTGTGCAGCTGGCATCAACTTCCACATGACCCCTGCCAAAGACATGGGGTCTGCCAGGTGTTGCAGAGGAAGGACAGGCTGCATCTTCTCTCCTGCGGATTCTGTAAACACGCTGCCCTTACCTTGGACTGAATGAGGTTTCCCGCTGGCAGTGCGGTGCTAAAGTGTCCAAGGACCACATTCAGGGACCAAATCCCGATATCCCAGCCAAGGAATCGGCTGAAGATGGGGGGACCAGCTGTCCAGCTTCACACAGGAGGGCTCCTGAGCTCCTTACTACCCCTGCAACCAGGCCCTGGTCTCAAACCTTACAAATTGGTCTGCACAAGCTCCATCCTGAGGTTGCTCTGTCCGCCACAGCTACTAATGAAACACAGCTGAGCCAGTCCCCTGTGGCAGACAGAGCAGAACCCCACACGTGTGATCCCCAGAGCAGCCTCACCCCCATCCTAAGGAGACCCTGCTGGGCCTCCAGTTATGCTGATGCAATGGTTCTTCTGTTCTTCTGGGTCACACGCCCCTTGGAAAATCTGAGAAAAGAGTTGGATGATCTGCCCCCAAAATGCATCCACACACATACATACAAACACACACACACCCCTACATATATATACACACATATATACATATATGTATGCATATATATACATATATATATCTACCCAGAATTATTTCTATAATTTTTGCATGTTTACCTATTCTCTAAAGCCCATTCATGAAGTCCCGGTTAAGAATTCTTGTTTTTAAATCTTCCCAGTAACCTAGCAACCCTGGTTTCTTAGCAAACTTCCTCCTTAAAGTCACCAAAGTAGAAGCCAATTTTACCATCTGAAACTTCCTGTCCCTGTGGGGTCAGGGCTGAGCTCTGTCTCCTGGGCAGGAGTAAAGAGTTAATACAACCCTAGGGCCAAGTGGCATGTGACCTCACACACAGCATGGAGGACGGCCGGTCTCATGGCCGGGCACGCTTGACCCCTGTCACAGCTGTCAGACTCTGCCTCACCCAGATCTGCCAGCAGGACAGACTGCCATCTTTGTGGGAGTAGCTCATGGAGCTTCGTCACTCAGGCATTCTCTCTGGTTTGCACTGAGAGATGGAGGGAAGCATCCGAGTGCCATGGAAATCCCCCATTCCGACTGGGACCAGGAATTTGGGATGAGAGGTGTGGAGCGGCGAGTCTCTGCCAGGGGACGTGTGTGGAAACACACACAGACACACGCGGGTTCTTTCTGAGCCCAGAGCCGTGACAGCAAATTAGCCATTTCCTCAGGATGGCTCCGCCCAGCTCAGACCTTATGTAACATAATTTAAGTGACAGAGTCTTCATCCCAGTTGGCAGTTGTGCAGGGACTGTGTGTCTAGAAGGTGCTGTGGAGAGTTTGGCAGCCCCTGAGGTCTGGGCTCATTATGTGCCTTAACCCAGTGGTATTATCCACGCCTGGCTACTCTCTTAGCCCATCTATCAAAGCAACCAGGCCACAGGTGCGCTGGCTAGAAAAAGAATGCCTCTCGACAAAGTTCCAGAATGAAGGTAACTCCTCTCATCAATCAGGTGGCCCCTGTGTGTGATGGGGGCGGGGCCCTGTGCAGTGTGTGTTATGTGTGTGCACGTGTGTTTATGCATCCCAGGAAAGGCAATGGATATTCACATACATTTCCCAGAACGATTGGCAGCCCTCCCCTCTGGACCATCGAAATACACTGGAGAAGAAAAGGGCTGCTTGATGGGAGAGAAGAGCACGTACTTTAGAACCACAGACACTTGGACCGGGTTCAGGTCCAGACTCCCTCGCTTACTCCCTGTGTGACCTTAGGGAAGGCACTTCACGTCTCTAAGCCTCAGTTTTCTCTTCTGTAAGAGAGGAATCAGAACCTCCTTCTGAGGTTTGGGAGCAATAAATGTGAGGATTGAAGGCAAGGAGTCAGCACCGTGCCTGGCCCATCGCAGAATGTCGATACCCATCTGTTGCTTTTCTGTCCCTTGCTCTAGTCTATGCAACTCCTGATGGAATCATCTGAGTAAAAAATCAGACTCTGGCTTTTTAAACTCTCCATTGGCCACAGAGTCTACCTCTTTTGTGCTCCCACATCCTACGAGAGGCCGGTGGCTGGCGCCTCTCAGAGAGGACTTGGATGATAAAACTGATGACACTGAGTTTCCCCAAATGTAAAGCCACCTCCCCTTCTGCGTTACCAGCATGCTTCGTCTTCTCTGCCAGGCCTCAAGCGCCTGCTTCTTAAACAATCTAATCTATTTTGTTCAAGACAAGAGACAAGAGGGCTTTAAGAAATGGGAAGTTAGTTTTCCTGGGACATTCACATAGGTCACAGTGAAACAGTTTATGTCTCCAATGGCTTTTCTTCTGGGACTGCTCATAGGGAACATAATTTATTTTTTGTAGAGCTTCAAAGGTGGTTGTTCTTTTGTTGTAAATGGGACTGAAAATGTGTTTCTAGGTAGTTACAGGATCCCGTTTGACTGATTCTGATGGGACTTCTAGAAAGAAAGCATCAAGCTTGAATGGGTCCCAGATGGAAAATGGGGCAAACAGCAAGTAGGAAGCTCAGACCCTGAGTGCTGGACCCGCCGTGGGCTAAGGGGGGACCACTGAAAGTGAAAGGGATCCCCTCCCTGTGAGAGACCCCTTGTGATCACAGAGGAGGGGGTCAGAACAGGAAGGGGACTTTCCTAGAACGCCCTCACTAAAAGGGAATCCTGGACTCAAACCCACCCGGTGATTCCCACATTACGGATGGGAAAACTGAGTCTCAGAGATGTGAAGTCACTTGTCCAAGGTTATGCAGGAAGTAAATGTTGGAGCCTGGGTTCCAGTGCTCACACCTGCGGCTGCCTGCGCCCCGCTGACGTGTCACAGAAGTCACCTCTGACTTGTAGGCCAAGGCTCCTCTCACCGAATGACCAAGACTCAGTCCTTTACTCAGCAGCACCCTGAAACCGTGCCAGGAAGGAGCTTCCCTGGACACTGCTTTTGCAGTGACGGTGGGTGGCAGGCCTCCCTAGTGGCCCAAGAGTCACCAATCCTGGCACTTCTGAGTGTGGATAAGGAGAAGAGCAATCACACAGAGAATCTCTTTTCTGAGTGTGCAATTTCCCATTTCCCATTGCTTGTCACTGATCTGACTGGCCACAAGCCACTTCTCCAATGTCTAGGGAGGTTGGGATATACCCGAGGTCACACACCTGTAAGTGGCAGAGGCAAGTGTGGAACCTCCGTCTCTGACCCCAAGACTCCTGCTTGTTCCATAGGTGACCTACCTCTCAGACGCAGTGAATAAGCCTACACAGCCCTGCCGTCACACAGCTGATATTCTAGAGGGCAGAGAGACACCAAACACATAAACAAACAGAAGACGTCTCAAATGGAGATGAATGCTACTGAGAACGATGAAGCAGAGTAAGGGAGACGAGATGACAGGCCAGCGGCTATTTGATGAGGGTGATCAGGGAGGGCCTCTTCAACAAGGCACAACCTGAGCAAAGACCTGAGGGAAGTGAGGGAGAAGGGGGGGAGCCACCTGGCTATGGGGCAGAAAGGGCATTCCAGCCAGCGGAACAGCAGGTGCAGAGACCCCAGGGGAGCGGGGGAGAGGGCTTGGTGTGGTGCAGGAACAGTGAAAGGCCCAGTGGCTGCAGCTCAGGAGAGCGGGGTAAGAGCTGGATTCCGAAGGTGGGAGAGGAGACCGTCCGCAAGGTGCCCTGACAGAGTGGAGGGCCAGAGTTCCTCTCCAAGCCCAGGGCTCTGACCAGGTGTACTGGTGCGGGGACAGAGACACAGAGGGGCTGTGGTCTCTGGGAGGAACGGCGACAGTGGGCAGGTGCTTCAGGACTCAGGAACCGGGGCCACAGTCGCCAGGAGGATGAGGATAGGGCGAGGCCCCTAATATCTGGGCAGACCAGGGAAGGAATTCAGGTAGGACTGGGACCTGGGTCCGAGCAGGGATGGCGATAAGACGGACCCTCACCACAGCCTCCTTCTAGCCTCCACTCTGCTCCCGGGTGGCCACAGAGCTGCTACATGGACCCAGCTGCAAGGGAAGAAAGTGTGGGGACAGGGGGCCAGGCCATCCTGTACCAAGTAAGACACCGAAAAGCAAAAGTCTTGCACCCTGAAAAGTCAAGCGGAACTTCCTCCAAGTAGCCCCATCCTCGGACTGTTAAAGAAAAGGAGGCCTGGGGGCTTCCCTGGTGGCGCAGTGGTTGAGAATCTGCCTGCCAATGCAGGGGACACGGGTTCGAGCCCTGGTCTGGGAAGATCCCACATGCCGCAGAGCAACTGGGCCCGTGAGCCACAACTACTGAGCCTGCGCGTCTGGAGCCTGTGCTCCGCAACAAGAGAGGCCACGATAGTGAGGGGCCCGCGCACCTCGATGAAGAGTGGTCCCCGCTTGCCGCAAGTAGAGAAAGCCCTCGCACAGAAACGAAGACCCAACATAGCAATCAATCAATCAATCAATAAATCTTAAAAAAAAAAAAGAAAAGAAAAAGAAAAGGAGGCCTGGACTTAAATTCTCAGCTCTGCATAAGTGGCCTTAGAAAAGTCACCTGACCCCTCTGAGTCTCCATTTCCTAGCGGAAATAAGCCCCCCCTTGCCTCTGTGGGGGGAGTCATGGGGGCTACACGTGATTGAGCGCCCAGCACACACCGGCACACAGTAGGCCCTCAGTAAACAGTGGCTGTCCCTGCTACCACTGCAGCATGTGGATGGGCTAAAGCTAAGAGAGACACCAAGGCCTTGACTGATGTTAGCTGACCCAGCTACAACGTGTCCGGACAAGGTCAGCTCTGTGAAACAGACTGTGTGGTGATCACTACAGCTTAGGGGCAACAAGACAGCCCAACAGAGAGCAGAGACGAGGCTCCACCCAGCCAAACCTTTTGGGATTCTCAGCCCTGTTCAGCACTACCATCATTTCATTGCTGTGCTGAGAATGCTCTTTCCCACCCTGGAAGAAATAAAGAGGGGAAAGAGAAGGTCTATACAAATATATACACCCATATGTGCACACATATGGATTTATTGTAAGCAATTAAAGTAAATATTTGTGGTGTTTTAGTTATCCTTAGATAACTAAAGGCCAAGGGGACCCTCACATACAGCCCTGGCATCCCTGGTCTGGCCACTCCTAAACAACATTTACAAACAAGCAATCACTCCCTTCTCTGCCCCCTTGAGAGACACTAGCTACCTGGATGAGGTTGGCAGCAACAGAGCTCCTGCCACAATCCTCAGTCCCAGTGGCCTGCCCCGCTGAGCCACCCAGGGTCCCCTCTTCTCGTCCCCTGTGATTCCTGCTCCCAGCCCCTGAGCTTCAAAACCTGCTCAGAAGAAGGCTTGACAAACTATACTAACCAAGGTGAGAACACTGATAATCTTGCAAAATGAGCCTCCTAGGAAAAGGATCTGCACTTTCTCAATCTTACCAGCTTTAGGTAAAGGGGTGATACAGTAATGGGGGGACATTAGGCATCCTGGGAGAAGCAGGCTTCCCCATGGCCAGTGCCTACTCTGGCCTGGCTTAATAGCTCTGCGCTCCAGCAATCCCCAAGGGACAGAGCCCTGAAGATGCCAGTAGAAGGATGTCATCCTCAGATACAATGCCGGGCTCCAGAGAACTTCTCAGGAGCTATGGGATGCCAAGTTCTTTGAGCTTGGTTGCCCAAGACCCTGCCTATCCCCAAGCTGGGACCCTTCTCACCAACCAGCCAAAAGCCCTTTCTGTGCCATTAGCCCAATACAGACGCCAACTGCATTTCATGGCTGAAGAAGCCAGTGATGGGATAAGTAGTGTTTGCTATCTAACTAAATTGTAGAGGAAATGATGTGTGAATGAGAAAATTCTAACACAACCGTGGATCACTTCTGACAGCTTCGATTATGGCTTTGTTTAGTTAAGCACTTGTGCATTCTAACGAACTGTCTTATGGGATTATTAACTGGATCTGGGATTTCCAGAGCTTTTCCACTGCTCTAACTCCCAGTGGAGATGATATGTCTTTGGGTATCTTGATTACAAAGGTTGGTTTTCCACTTAAAAATCCTGAGGCTAAAGTCCAGAATAAACCAGATTCAGACATCTAAGCTGAAACAGGCAGAGTAGCTTTTGGTCTTTCCACGAAGTTGAGGACACGGAGAAACAACTTCTTGAAATTACAGGGATACAGAGTAAGACTGATTCAGGGGCACTGTGATCTGTGGCTTTTCATTAGTAAAGGAGTCCAGTTGAGAAATAAGTCAGAACCAGTAGATCAATTGTCCAGGAGCTGAGAGCTAGTCATCTAGGATAGGGAGGGAGCCCTGGACCCACCAGCTCCTCTAAACACAGACCAGGAAAAACTGGTAGAAGCCCCAGCTCACTTCCCTCAGAACATGCCAGTGCCTGCTCTCCCAGCTTTGGCTGCACCAGCACTGCAAGGCCGCTTCTGTCCCATTCCCTCCCCAAGGACACTGCTGTGACAGCTGAAAGATCCTACCAGCTTCCTTGATGAAACCAAATCCAGATCTTCTACTACCGGCAATGGAGGGCATGCACCACACAGGGAATAAAGAAGTTCCCTGGAGCCCACAGGGCACTGCCATATGCAGTTGGACAGACAGTGCCCTGCACGTGGGCCCCTGCAATTCAGCCCACACCTGCTTGCCAGCCAGAGGGTTATGCATCAGTCAGGGCCCCATAGGAAACTAGCCAAGAGAGTTTAATAAGGAACCATTTACAAAGGTGGGCAGGGTTGAGGAAAGTCAACAAGCACTAGGGCAGCCTGGGCTAGCAAGAAGGGGGCTATTACAGACTCAGGCTGCAGAGGGTTAGGGGAGGAAGTCCTCATAGAAAGGAGCAAGAGCTGTGGCTGCAGGGAGAGGGGAAGAACACAGCCACTGCACTCCCAGCAGGAGGAGGCTTGGAGAGAAAATGGCCCAGTCTTGGCCTAGCTCTCCAGCTGGTGCTACCCACTGGCTACACCCACCTGGGAGCCAGGGGCATGGAAGCCTGTTTGATGCAACCCACAGAGGTCAGCCTCCTGCGACCCAGGGCATCATCAAGAAAAGTGGGGAGTGGATGTGGAAGGGCAAAGGGGACTCTCCCAGGCCAGGAACCCATTCTCTGATTCCCACGAAGGGCCACGTGGGCTGAGCCTGATTCGCATCTTCTTTTCACTCCCCACGACTGCGTTTCATCTTCCCCTTGGGGGGGGGGGTTCTCTCACGGATGGTCCCACCACCAGCAGCACATTCCATGCACTTTCCCATTTCTATGAGTCTCAGCCCCATCCCTGTGTGCGGGATAAACCGTAGGAAGAATGGGTGGTAACCCATCCATCAAACTGCAATCAGGAAAATCTGGAGGCCAGGTCTCCTTGGGATCATTGGCAGCCTGGGAACCGACTGCTCTCTCTCCTGGGAGCATGCAGAGTTTGTGGGTAAGGATGGACCCTGCCCACTGTGCAAGGGCCAGCAACAGTCCCCAGTGCCTGCCAGGGATGGGCTTTTACATTCTAGAAGAGAACCTGGGACAGGGCTGCCAGCCAAGCCCCTGACAGGAGCCACCAAACGAGGCCTCCAAGGCCAAGGGGTAGCAAGGACTGTGAGAAACCACCGACCAGTCCTTCCTCCCCAAGAAGTGGGCCTCCTGGAGAGAGCCCCAGGTCAGTGCTCTTAAGTGATATTTTAACAAACACTCCTAAATTGCTCACTACGTGCCCAGCAGGCACTGTTTGTTTTAAAAGCTTTATAAAGATATTCCCATTTATTCCTCACAAGAGACTATGAGGGAGGGATGATTATCGTCTCCATTTTACAGATGAGAAAAGTGAGGCACAGAGGGGTTAATTAACCTGCCTCAGATCACACAGGGAGCACATGGTAGAGCAAGATTCAGACTCAGGCAATCTGGCACCTAGGTGTGTTCTCTTAGCTTCTGAGCTAGTGGGAGCACACCCACTCCCACCCCTGCCAGCCACAGACACGAATTGCCACCCGGACAAATGGCCTGCTTCCCACTCTTCCCAGACTGGACATTTAAGGCATCTCTGAAAAGACCTCTGCTACTCACCAAGCAAAAGTGAACCATCTCAGAAATGACCCAGGGATCTCTGGCTTAAAAGGAGAAGTCATGGGCTGAGTTCCTGAGAGGCGGCCTCTGAGATAGAGATGAGCATGGGGGGGGGGGGGGTGGTTCGAGAGGGAGAGCTCTTAGGATCCACACTTCTGCGAGGGAGGGGAGAGGCAGGATTGGGCAGAGCAAGAAGCCAAGCTGGAATATGGTCTCAGCAGAAGCCAGAGCTGACCCCGAGGGGAGTGTTAGTGATGGGGCGATCTCACAGAGCTGTCATGAGTTGGGGTGAAGGCGCCCTATGTCAGCAGTCATTTCATGCAGAACCGCACAAGGAGGCACCATGGCCTGGGGCAAGGCAGCCGTCTCAGCCAAAGCGCCCCCTAGACAGTGGGGCTTTCTGCCAGCAGCGCTCCCAGCAGATGGGGAAACAAGAACTTTTTTTCCTGGAGGGGATCTGGGAAACACATCTCTGCGCCTATCATAAGTTGTAAATAAGAAACTGCTGCCAGCCCTCCGGCACCCAGGAAGTCTCTCCATATGTCCTTGTGTCCTGGTTACTTGGCTGCATCAACCAGGATGCGACTCCGGAGGCTTCAGGAAGCCCAGATTCCCTTACCCTAAACACAAGGCCTACCACTTCCTGGCTCTCTTCTGTGCCCCATGATGGGTCCCACATGGGCTGACACCCCACTCCCAAGCTAGACGTTTTCTAAGGGTCTTGAAAGATCACAATTTTCTGGATACTCACAGGGATAACAACTAGCCAATGTTAGATATTACCAGAAACGTGAAAACAGAAGGAACGTCTGTCCGGAGCTCTGATGACCTGCAGGTCCAGCTCTGCCCTCTGGCCACTGAATGGACCATTCCCTGGCTCTTAGGTCCATGCCCTGGGCTCCCCCAATCCCTTCAGGCTGACCTGTTCTCCAGTTCTTATGAACTCTGCAGGCCTCACCAGAAAGGCAAAAGGGATACTCTGAGAGGCCAAGGGGAGTTCTGCTTGCATCTCAGAAGAAATGCCAGGCAGGACAGCCACTTTTGTGAGCTCCTACTTTACCCCTGAACTGTCTAGGCCTCATTCATAATCAGAAAATGTCAGAGAAAATCCCCATGGAGAGAACCCAAAGAATTATTCAAAGCCACCTTCATCTAATGTAATTTACACCATAACTATAGTGGCTTCCGATAGCACCTTAAATGAAGGGAACTGATTACTGGCTCAGACAAGCCCTCTGGGAGGACCAACCAGCACCCCCTCAGCTGGGGAAGCCCAGACACTTCTCCATAGGGTCCCAGGGCAGCCTGAGCCACCCAGGCAGCTGCAACTGTTCCTGTGGTACTGATGCCCTGATGGCGACTTCTCCACCACAACCCCTGTTATAGGAGACCCAAGATCAGCTGACTCAAGAGTCCACCATCAAGAACACTTTCTTGAGGTCCTAGAAAAGGCAAGAACCAGAGAACAGGGACATAGGTGGTTGAAAAGTGGGGAAAATCCTAGAGCCACATTAGCCACCCCCAGGAGAGATGGCTTCTCACCCTCCTGACCTGAGAAGGGAGGTTCCAGGACTCTTTTGTTACAAGAGTCCTCCTTCTGAGGTGCTCCCCTCCTCATTCCAAAGAATAATCAGCAGATCAGACACACATCATCCCTGCCCTGCAAACTCTATGCCCACTGCTGCACCCTCAAGAGAGGGCTGCCCATCTCTGAAGCCTCACAGTTGACCTACGTCCCTACCACTCTTTCAACACAACTTCCAGTGGCCAGTCAGGGCATCTGGATAAAGACAGAGATGAAGCCAGGCTGGAGGGTCCTCCCATCAGAGGGGAGTAGGGGATGAGAGTCTTTGCTGATTTTTTGCAGCTGTTTTTGACCCACGGTCTCAGCTCATGGCACAGACAAGAGGTATATCCACAGAAACACACAGTCCACTGCCAGGCTCAAAAAGCAAACAGATGACCTCCCGATTGGTCCATGCCACATGCTAAGCTCCTCAGGACGGCTGCAGGAAAGCTCAGAGCTGCTAGGATCCTGATACAAGCCACTGGGGCTGCATTCTTTTCGGGATGTTGAAAAACAAAAACAAAATAGACAGCCCACTGCACCCGTGGAACTCAGGTCTCTAACAGTCTCAGAGTGACGGCTCCTCTACTGAAAAGGACACTTGGCCATTGGCACACAGCTAGCAGTGTACCATCTGCACCTCGCGTCTGGGAATCCTAGAGCACGCATTTGCCGCGCAGACAGCACGGGTTAGACTCACTTCCTTCCAAATCTAGGTTCTGCAGCCTCCCCACACTCACGCTGAAATATCGACAGAGCTGTCAAATCCTAAACTTCTTTCCTCATCCTCAGATTTGGCAGATGAGATTAGAGTAAGAGACAATGCTTAATGCCATCCACCAAGAGTTCAGACAAAAGTCCTCCTTTATAAACTGCTTGCCAAGAGAGTAGCAATTTATGTGCACTTTCTTACACAAGCCCTGGCATTATGTCCACAAGGTAAATTCCGTCTGAGTGAAGGTCCACGAGCACTGCTTCTGGAGCCAGGAGTCCTGCCTTCTGTACTCAGTTTTACCACCAACACAGTCTATGAACCTGAGAAAGTCATTTCACTTTCTTGTGAATAACAATTATCAGAATAGGTACTCGACTCCCTTCATATATATTATCGCCTTTAATATAACAACCCTGTAAGGCAGGTCTTATTATCACCCCCATTTCACAGATAAGGAAACTGAGGCTTATGGAAGTTAAGTAGCTTGCCCCAAGTACAGAAGAAGCTGGAGGTCTTCAAAGCCAAGAAGTCTGGTTTCAAAGCTGACAGTGTTAACTACCTTAAACACTGCCTGCCTGGGAAAGTTGGTGGATGAGCCAGGATGCATGGCTGTAAGCAATAGCAACAGCACTGGCTGATTCAAGCAGAAGAGGAATTAATAAAAGGACATTGGGCGACTCATGGAATTGCCAGGAGAGCTAGAGGACCAGGTTCTCGGTAATGCCAGCAAGTACATCACCCCAAGTCTTGCTTCAGTAGAGGACCACCCGCCAGCACTGCCCACACTGCTGACACTGGGTGCTGCTACCCACACTGCAGCCTCCAAGGCCCTGAGAACCTGAAGCTCCTGGCACTCCAGCCATTGCTAGCCAGCCACCAGCTCTTGACTCAAAGCCTGGGAAGGCACATCTTATTGATGTAAGCCAAGCCATGGGCCTGGGCCTAGATCAAGGGAAGCCAGGAAATCACTTCTCTTGTAGGAGGCTGCCCTGATCGGTCTCTGTTCCCACCAAGACTCAAAAGTAGGGAATTCCTCAAACATACGAAGTGAGTTCAGAAGCTGGGTAGTCCAAAATGACAAATGTCCAACATATGAGGAAATTGGACAATGAATTCTGTAAGGTTCTTTTCAGTAGCTGGGGTCCATTTAATTTGACAAGCACACTGCAGTGGAGAGTATTATAATTCCCATTTATTAGCCCATCGTCTGTATAAAAATATTAAACATTGTTATTAATTGCCTTTGCCTTGCAGTGCCTCTTCCATCCTATGGGAGAATACTTCTCCACTGACACTGGGTTTGAGCAGTAACTGGCTTTGACCAACGGGATAGGATATAAACTCTGCCCTAGCTGAAGCTCTGGGAGCCATCGCATGGAAGACTCTTGCTTCTTTTTCTCTTCCAGGAAAATGGCATGTCCCAAATGGAGGTTGTTTCTCCAGCCTATGCCTCAGAATGGGAAGAAGTTAGCAGAGCCCTATAGCCACCACAGTTGACCCACGCAGCCTCCAACATTAATAAGAGCAACAAATAAATGTTACTTGTTATAAGTCATTGATCGGGGTGGGGGGTTGTTCGTTATAACAAAGCAGTCTGATACATGTATACTGAGAATCATCCACCCCATTGCCTACTAAACAAAGGGAATACAAAAATAAACAGGGCCCAGTCCCTGCCTTCATGGCACTTTTCCGTGACATGCTCAAGTCATAGTTGGCACAGAGGGTGGAAATGTTTCAAAGGAGGCATAAACACAGTCCCCAGGGAGCACTAGGAAAGGAGACAGAGATTCTGCCTGGGGCTTCCAAGAAGGCTTCCTAAGGGATGTGAAACTTGAACTGGATCTTGAAGGTTAAGGCCAATGTTAGCAGAGGAGAGAGGAGGGAATTCCATGCAAGTAGGAAAATTCAGAGATACAAGAAAAAATATATATGTATGCAAGAATAAATTCTGGTGTTGCCGGCGTATAGGCAGTTGAGGAGGAGGAGTGGTGGGAAAAACAGCCAAATAGAGAAGCAGATTTCAAATGCCCTAGAATGCCATGCCAACAGGTTTCAACCTCATACTCAAGACTACGGGAATGATCAAAAGTGTGCGGCAAATCTATATTTTAGAAATATCACCCTAGAATTGGCAGAGTGGAGGAGGAGCGAGAAGCAGAGAACACAGTGAATAAGAAGACGGTTAGATCAAAACCAGTTCCTGAACTGGAACAGGGATGATGAGAACAAAAAAGTTCACAGAGCATTTCCGAGTTCATCAGTAAGACTTGGTTGGATGAGAGATGAGGCAGGAAAGATCGAGAGATGGCACAGAATGTGATGGCACGGATTTAATCACTGAATGCAGGGTGGAGTTATTCATGGATACGGGAGAAGCAGAAAGGGGACCAGGCATGGGAAAAGCTGATGATTTGGCATTGAACACAGCACATGTGAGCTGTCCCTGGGACAAACCCATGGAGGGATCCGGTTGGTATCTGGAAGAGATGGAAGAAATTCCCACCTGCTTGGAGTCGGGGAAGGGTTTGGAAAAAGCTCCAGAGATAGTGTTGACATTTGCACTAAGGCCACTAGGTGTTCACTAAGCCAACAGATGGTTGGAAGAGGGGAAGAGAACAGCATTCCAGGGCTAAGACTAAGGATGGAACCCCTAGACTAAGGATGGAAGAAGAAGCATCTGCTTCTGCTTCCACTATGGCTTTTCTCTGCATAAAGAAAAAGAAAACCTAGCACAGAACCTGTATTTCACTCTCTGGGGCATTTTCAGATCAAATGCCCCTTACTGGTCTGCTGCTGGGCTGGCGGGGGGCAGGGGTTTCTTGCTATGCCTGCAGATAATTTGTTTGCCTTGCAAATCTCTAGTCTGATGCAGTCAAGTCATTCCAGGACGAAAAAGGGACAATAATTATTATTCTTATGTGGTTCTGCAATTAACAGATTTTTCCTAAGTAAATGTCCACATGAGTGTCATTCAATGGAACTGTAAACAGAAGCCCACAAGCACTGCCACCACTACCGCAGTTTACCAATGAGAGGTACCAGGCCATGAGCAATGAAATATTTAAACTCCTTCAAGATTATATATATATATGTATGTGTATATATATATATATATATATATATATATATATATATATATACACACTTTTTTTTTTTAACTTAAGTCTAAATGTATTTATAAAACCAGGTTTCATTTTCTCTGTTTTGCTTTCTCAAACAGAGTTTTCTGGGCCTAACAAATCCCCCCCCACCGCCAATCTTGCATGACCCCATCAAGCCAGGCATCTGTAATAGGCTGTCTCCTATTTACTGCCTGATGGACACTAATTACTATCTATTTGCTTTAACTGTGAGTGGTAAAAGCCTGTCAAACTCAGGCACCCTGGCCGAAGACACACAGAAGAGTCCCTATAGTTGCCCCTGCCCAAAACACTGACATCTCTAGATGCCAGGCAGGCAGGTGGCTGAGTATTTCTTGGGCACTTTCTACATGCTGGACATTGTGCTAAGCACTTTATCTGGGTTATCTCATTGAATCCTCATGACACCCCATCAGATAGATCCTATGATTACCCCCATTTTACAGAGGAGGAAACTGAGACTTAGAGAATGTTACGGAAAGCCTATAAAGAGCAGGTGCCATATGAATAGAGTGTTGCAGGATAATTAGCGACTAGCCAGGGGTTCAAAGAGAGGAAGGCCACCCAAGCAAACTGAACAACATGGATGAAGCCATGGAAATGAGGAAGACTACAGCTGGCCCTTGAACAATGAGAGTTTGAACTGTGCAGGTCCACTTATACCTAGATAGTTTTCCATAGTAAATGCTACAGTACTACACGATCCATAGTTGGTTGAATCTGTGGATGTGACAGAACCACAGATAGAAGGGCTATCTATAAATTACAGGTAGATTAACCTGTTGTTCAAGGGTCACCTATACTGTGCGTTTGGGGAAAGGTACAGAACAGGACGGCTAAGGCACATGGTACTTAGGTAGAATTGCCTAAAAATAAATCTGGGTAGGTTAGCCAAGGCCAAATTATGAAGGGACTCAAATTTCATGCTCAAGCGTTTGGGCCTCTGACTCCAGGGACTGGACAAGTAACAAAGGAGGAAAGTGGGCAGGTGTGAGACAATAAGGAGTGGTGAGGACGGTGGCAAACTGGAAGGTACACACCCTTCAGTATGTAAAAGTATTCAAATTCTTTTTTTTTTTTTTTTTTTTTTGGTAAGTGTGAGCTGAATTTGGCTCTTAGAACATCAGCTTACAAACACTGATAGAAGCTGATAAGATGATTAACGAGGGAATGATGTGGTTGGATCTCTTATTTTAGAGAGTTCCTCTGGCCACAGTGTGGATGACAGGCTCTGTGGGACAAGACTGAGGGCAAGAAAACCACTGGGGAAGAAGATGCAGGAAAGCAGCAAGAGATGATGCCAGGTAGGGCCCGGGTGATGGCAGTGGGGGGAAAAAAGTAATGGATCTGAGAAGGAAACATTAAGGAGAAAGAAACTGGCAGGACTTGAAAGCAATCAGGATGTAGGGGAGGAAGAGTATGGGGGTTTCAAATATAATACCCAGGTTTGTGGTACAGACCACAGGGCAAAGATTTTTGTTAAACCCAGGGGGTAAGGGAGAAGAAGATAATGAGAGTTATTTTAGACAAGCAGATGGGCAAAGCTTTGACATTTCTGCTACCAAGAGAGGCCCACAGGGCTGATATGGGTCTTGGTCAAGATGCCTTGCTATCTCCATGGCTGAAGAGCTGATGGGCCCACCCAAGATGTGCTCTTCAGCTACTGCAGAGGACAACCTCTGCTGTACTACAGGGGTGACCAAAACCTCCTGGAGGTCCCAAGACTGGTGCCTATCCCCAGGCTGTGCCAGGACACCCACTGATGCATGAGGTCACCAGATACTAGGTGTGACGGTAAATTTCACGGGGCCATGACTGGGCCATAGAGTGTCCAGATATTTGGTCAAACATTATTCTGGGTGTGTCTGTGAGAGTGTTTCTGGATGAGATTAATATGGAATTTGGCAAACTGAGTAAAGCGGATTGTCCTCTTCTATGTGGGTGGGCCTCATCCAATCAGTTGAAGGCCTGAATAGAACAAAAAAGCTGACTCTCCACAAGTTATAGGAAACTCCTCCTGCATTACTGTTTGAGCTGGGATATCAGTCTTTTCCTGCTTTCAGACTGGGACTGAAACATTGGCTCTTCTTGGGACAGGAGCCTGCTGGCTTTGGAACTGGAACTACACCAGCAGCTCTCCAGCTTGCTGACTATAGATTTAGGGATTACTCAGCCTCCATCATCACGTGAGCCAATTCCTTATAATACATCTCTTTATTACACACACACACACCCTGTGGTTCTGGTTTTCTGACTGATAAACCATGTCAAAAAGGAGCAGGCCAGAACCCTGGCCCCTTGTCATCAGAGCTGGCTGGGCCAGCACGGGCTGCATGGAGAGTTACCTGAGTCTGAATGGGTCTAGTTCTCTCATGTAGGTTGGCCAGGAGAATATAAAACAAAGACAGGAGATGGGAGCTCCCCATTTACTGAGCACCTATTGTATGCTGGTCACACTGCTGGTGGCTTTTCATAGATAATTTATTTAAGCCTCACAGCAGGCTTAAGAGATGGGCTCAAATATCCTCACTTTATAGACAGAGGAACAAGGTTCAGGGCTTTAGCCAGTCACACAGCTGGCCTAGATGCAAATATGATTCCATCTTACTAAAGAGCTGTGTTCTCAGCACCCTCTACACTGCCTCCCTAGCAAAGTGCCTCCTCTAGGGATGGAAGAACAGCCAGGAGTGGAGAGAGGATGAATTTGACCATAGCATGCAAACTCCAGCTTGCGTAGTCCAGTCCCAAAGTCCACAGGTGCCAGCCCTTCAGGGGACGAGATTGGCCAGGTATGGGCTCATGGAGGGGTGCGATTTGATGTGTGGGACATGCATCCCACCCAGGCACTAATGAGTCATGCCAGCCTGGGATTCCTGGGGGAACTTGCAGGTCTGGAAGGAGTTCAGCCCTGCCCTCTCTCTTTGTATCTCTGTGATCCAGGGGGCCCTGGCACCAGGATGTGGTGCCTCCTGTCCCAGAACTGTCTGGGTACCCATGGCATAGAGTCACCAGCTCTGTCTCCACTCTGTGCTGAGCAAATCAATCTAACTTATCCAGAAGGGGATTAAGCTGGGCGCTACAGATGCGGTCAGCAATCTCCTCTAACAGGTTTACCTGTTCTGACCAAACACCAAGTGCACGTGTCTGTAAGCGTGTGTATGTATGAGAGACTGTTTATAGGTGTGTGCCTGTGTATGAGTGTGTATGCCTGTGTAGCTCTCCTTGGTTTTCACACTCAGTATGGCTTTTTCTACAGAAATATGCCTGCATCTTCCAGAAGGTCCTCTGAGTCCAGTCCCTGGCACTGCAGGACTCTTGGGCAGGGCAGCTGGGAGATGGCTCTGGTACCAGAGATCTACTTAAATCCCACATGAGCAGCTTTTCCTGGAGCCCAGGCCTTCCTCATTTGTCAGGCACTCCCCCCTCCTCCCGGGGGCAGACTCATTCACATGCAAAGCCCCTCACAGAAAGGCCAGGCGCAGCCAGAGAGGAAGGTTACAGAGTCCAAGCTCGCTCTGCTCGCACGCACCACAGGCCAATAAATCGAAGACAAGGTGCTGAGGCAAGGGATACGACTTTATTTGGAAAGCCGGCAGACCGAGAAGATGGGAGACTAAAGTCTCAAAATAACCATCTTATCGGGGTTTGCATGCCAGTTTCTTTTATAGCACAGAGAGGGGGAGGAAATGAGGAAGTAAAGTAAAAAGGCCATAAGTTTTGCAAATATCCCCTGGAATGGCCAGCCTTGGGGAGGGGATGTGTTAATTTCTTCTGTCTTGGCAGCCATCCACAGGTGGACAGGGTCTGGATGTTTCCCTGATCAAAGGCATTTTGGTTTAATCAGGCAGGGGGCAGGGTTCCCCGAGGGAGGCCATTATGTATAGACAGTATCCTTTTAGTGAACAAAAGCAATGGGGAGCAAAGGTTAAAGTAAAAGAAACAGATCCAACATGTAGTCAGATTTGGCTCTTCCTTGTTACAGGAGAAGCCTGGAGAGGGCAAATTCCAGCCCTAAAATGGGCAGGGCCGGGAACAAGCTCCCTGCCATCTTAACATCTGCTCAGTAACTTAAGGCAATTTTTAAATAAAGTGGACAAACGCCCTCCCTCCGCAGGTAACAGGAAGATAGAAACTTTCTCTCAGCTGCTGCTGCCGGGGCGGCCCTATTTCTGCCACCAGGAGATGCCTTCAAGGTGTGGACTCTCTCAGCGATATCAGGGCCGTATTAACTGAACCCAAATCCAAATAGCACTCTGAACAGACATACTCAATGTGCAAATGGGCAAGACAGGCCCATAAGCTTTGCTATCCGGGGTGCCTTTTGCAGTTTACCCTTCTGGAAGCCAACCTGCTCAAACAAATTGTGCTGCAGGCGTCTTATTGAGGAAAAGGAGTGGCAGACCATTGGCCATTTAGTTGTGGAGCTCTCCCAGGCCGCATGGAGCTAGGATTTGAGACAGAGGTCCCGACCACCGTTCTCTGCTGCCCACCACCTGGACTAAATCACCTGTGGGGTCCTTCAGAGTTCACAACCCAAGGCCACACTGGTCAGTTGTGGCAGCCTGCAGAGAGCACGCACGCTCTTGTCAATCAACACTGCAAACAACGTTGCAATCAACATGGCACAACCGAGCATTGCTGGGTGCTGACTGGAAGCTCAGCCTGGAGCCGCCAACTCCCAGTTCCTGGGAAAGCCCTGATGAGATGAAGCAGTGCTGGAGGGGGCAGAGCCGGGGATGTGAAGCCAAGGGGCAGGAGCCTAAGAGTGCCTCTGGGGCCTCGAGGAGGTGAGGGTGTGGCCAAGTCACTCACAGAGGACGGCACATGATGCCCACGTCCACTCCGAGCTGGGCACGCTCTGAGGACGTGACTCCAGCCAGCTGCAGCCCTTGCCCGGGGCCATCGCTGTACCTCTCACGCCTCCTGAACACAGGCACTGGGGCAGAAAGAGAAAACACTACACGTAGATTTATCTCAAATGTGTACAAACCCACTGCTGCCTTCAGCAAAGACTAGGGAGGCTGGAAGCCAATCGTGGTTTCTAATAAACAACTGAGGCATTACAGTGTATGGGCTTTGAGAAAATCTTGCAGAAAGCCCCATCCAGAGGCCTCTCAGAGCCCTTCCCAGCAACATGTGGGAGGGGCTTGGGAGTCATCCAGCTGCACCATGCCTGCCCAGCCCCCCTCCTGCCCCCTCACCCCTCCTGCCCTGCAGGAAGAAGCCCTGGCTGGCCTATGCGTGCCTGTACAGGAGCATTCACCCTGCATGCATATCCCTGCTGCTCACTCTCCATTTGCACCCTCTCGAGAGTCCACTCTTCGCTCTTCCCTGCCAGGCTCTGTTCCCTGGAAGGAGGCTCCTGCCTATAGCATCACCCAGCCTCCCTTGGTAGGGCTCAGCCAATGGGAGGCATAGCAGAAAATCAGAGCATAAGACGAGAATGGTGGGGGGACACATCTCTGGCAGTAGCCATGTCCTTCTGTGACTATCGCTCCTGCCAGGCTGCATCACTTCCAAGACTCAGGCTCTTTCCTACCTTGGTAACACTACTTCTTCCCTTGTTCCATCAGCCCTAGGTGTGGCAGAGCTTCCTCGCATTGTGAGTCTCTGGACACCTCACCATTCTTGACCTTTAACTCCATCCTTACCTCTTCTTCGTTAAGGCCTCTTTATGTGAAACAGTGGGGTAAGTCCTGATTTGTGCCAGTTCCCTTCTGATAGGTATGAATGTATCTGTCTATATGATGCACGTGTGTGTGTGAGTGTGGGTACAGGCAGGCTATATACACGTTCAGCCCTGTGCGTGCATCCCCGACACACGCACATGACTCAGCTTTTCCCTGAACTTCCAAGGCTGACAGAAGGAAACCATCTGTGGGCGTCCATCTCTGTATCCCAGAATTCCCTGTACCTACTCCCATCCTGATGCCGTTTTGAAATGTTTAGTCTAGGTCTCTTCCTGACCCTACTCGATGGTAAACTCCTTGAGCGCAAGGAAAGAAGGGGGAGTGGGAGACAGTACGAAGGAGAAAGGGAGACGAAAGGAGAGAGGAGCAGGAGAAAAAGCTATCATTCATTGAATACCTGCTATGGAGTCATTTCTCTATTCTAAAGACCATGTAGATAATCAGTCTCATTTTACAAGTGGGAAGCCAGGGCTCAAAGGTCAGGGATAACAATTCAAAAACCACATAGCTAATGAGCAGCGGAGAAGCATTCAACCGTAGGTGAGTGCAGGCCCTGCCCCATCCCAGGCCACCGTGCTGTTTTGTTGTCCCCCCACCAGGACCACAGTTACAGCCAAATAGTAGGTGCTCGGTCAATGCTTGTAAAACTGAACTGAATCTGAGAAGGAAATCCAATGGCATGTTAAGTCCAAAGAGAAAGTTCACAGTCCTGGAGACGGCCAAACTGCTCAAGGCCTGAGCTCAGGTCATCTTGAACAACACACAGATGGTGTCGGTGGCTGCAGTCCTACAGAAAACACCAGGGCTTCCCCGGAGCTGCTTCGAGGCTGGTCCTTAGTCAAAGCCAGGGTGTTGGTAAGTTGCCAGACAAGGGCTTTCTGATGGTCAGATACATGGTTGAGAATCCGAGCATCAGGAGAATTGGCTGCTAACACATCCCTCAGCCTACCCTCTCAGCAAGGCTGGGGCGGGAACTCAACGGCAGATAACTTGCAGAGAGTCTATGTCACTGATAGAAACTAAAATGCCAGGTAACTAAGTAGACAGCAATGAGGATGTTTAATAATTATAATAATAATAATAACTAGACATCCTTTGAAGGTCAGATGGCTCAAAGTTTGGGATCTGTTCAGGGGCCAAAGTGGGGCCTGGGCACACCTGCTCCATCATAATGACCAGATGTCATTCTGGTCCCTTGTCTACCCCTGCTACTCCCCAGCCACTAGTTAATTTCTAGGACCCTAAAAATCTTGCTGTGGTCTGGCCTCAGAAGTACCTGCCTATCTTGCCAAAACTAGCAAGAGCTGCTGCTGAGCTGCCCGCAGGAAGAAGCTCCATCTTCACAGCAACCTTGAAGTGTGATACATATGGTGAATAGAGGAAAAACTGAGGCTAGGCCAATTTGCCAACAGTCACACAGCTGGCAAGTGATGGAATGGGATTCAAATCCAGGTCTGCCCTGTTCCAAATCCTGCCATCTTTGCCACACCCAATGATGCCAATGCCCTCCAATCCCATTCAAATGCCATAGTGCTCCTTATCCCCAAAGTAGAAGCGTGTAGGTCTCCCTAAGGAGCCACTGGGAGCGAGGTGACAGTGGCTCAGAGACAGATGCAAAACATCTCCAGATCGGCAGAGCCGGCCCCCACGGAACTGAGTCAGGGCTCACTGTGGGCACCCTGATCTCTCCACGACGCCGGCTCTCCACAACAGCTATTTATAAACCTCATTTGTACAAACAGGACAGCATATTCTGGCTTTTTTTTCTGCACTTTAAATAACTAAGTTATGGATGACGGAAACAGAATGGAAATGTTATCCAATCCCAGGCTTGCCCTGGCGCACGTCTATACATCCGATAGCTTCTCCTGCTGCCGCTTCTAATAGACTCCTCTCCTCTCTGCCTCATTATCTCCTGCTCTCCTTTGTGCTCCTAAACAAAGGCAAGGTGGGCACACAGCCAGGACTTGCTTACCCCCCACCTGGCAGAGGGAGCAGGAAGGGACCAGCCACGCTCCCAGGCCCCTCAGGAAATGACAGTACAAAGACCTAACATGGATTGAGCCCTTGCTAGATGCCAGCACTGTACGTTGTCTCATTCAATCCTCATCATTCCCCATGCTATGACCCCTATTTTACACATAAGGAAACAGGCTTAGAGAGGTCAAGCAGCTTGCCCAAGGTCACACAGCTGGAAAGTGATGAAGCCAAGACTCAAACTGGGGCAACCTGACCCTGGCATCCAGGCCTTTGACTATAGCCAGTTGGTTCAGGCCCCTGGCCACAGCTAGTCAGCCCTAACAAACTCCAGTGGTGATCCCTAACACCAAAGTAATGGCTCCCAAGGGAGGCCAATATTCAAAGAGGCAGAGGATGACCACGGGATCTCCCAGGGCCCTCTGCAAGCCAAATCTGGAGGCACTGAGCCCATGGCAGGTGTAATATGAAAGGAGAGCTCTGACCAGCCATTTGGTCTCGCCCTTACCCTTAGTAATGGTTTTTAATCATTCATTTAATCAGTCATTCAACAGACATTTGCGGAAGATCTACTCCATGCCAGACCCGGTGCTGGGTGCTGCTGATGCAAATGTAAAGATGACACAGTGTTGTCCTCAAGATGCTCAGCCAGTCAGGAAGACAGATGAGAACATGGTGGCCGAGTCAAAGGCACCCACACGCCCAACGAGGTGCAGAACTATCCCTGCCCAAGAGGTGCGATTGCCATCCTACTGCCATTCCGCATGACTTGAGAACTTCCATCTTTTCCCCAATCCATCTTCCTTTCCCCTGGCATTTCCCTTGTTTTAATTAGTAGACAAACAGAACCTGTGCAATCCTTGCCGGCTTCTTGATGAGTTCTCCACGCTGTGCTTACAAATGCAACTGCAGACAAATTGTTCCTGCCACCTGTCCAAGGAGATACGCTGGTGGCCTTTAAATGTTTGATTCTGTTGATGTTCCTTATGCGGCAGGGCCACACAATGAGTCTGCCCGAATCTTCTTCAGTGTGGGAGGAAAACAGCTCAATGCAGTGGAGACAACATGGGGTGGGGAGCCAGCAGGCCTGGTTCAGGTCCTGGCTTTGCCATTGCCTTCTGAGTGACCCCAGGCAAGGCTGTTAACTTCTCTGAACCTCCATGTCCTTGTCTTTCAATAGCGGAGATTGGATGAGGCACTCCGCCAGGTCCCTTCCAAAGCCCCAGGGAGCATCACTGCGGCTCTCAGTCCACAGCCCGGTGCTTTCTACGTAACACAAAAGAATGTGTGAAGAATTCTGTTGGTGAGGCAGACCCTGGCCCCACCAGCTGGAGACTTGGGCACTTTGGTACCTGGGTAAAAGCGTGAGATTCTGAGCAGGCAGACCTGGGCATTCCTGGTTCTGCCACAGAGCAGCTCTGGAACACTGGGCAAGTCAGTGAACGTAAAGGAGCCTCAGTTTACTCATCGGTAATATGATGACAACAATACTTTCTCCGTTGGGTTGATGTGAAAATTCGTTTGAAATAATGTGATTGTTGGCATATGGCAAAGCTCTGGGTGCAGTCTCCTGAGTCATTTTTTTCTGTGTTGCCTCTGTTGTCCTACGGGGCCAAGTTCCGATGTCCTAGGGCTGACCCCTTGTTCCCCTGGGCTCCAATTTCCAGGGCTGGACCCTGAGCTGCTGCCACCCCTGCTCTGCCCCAGCCAGATGGCTAGGCCCAGCTGCCATTGGCTGGACCTTCTGAGCTCCCACAGAAGGTCCTGCTAGGTCCGCCTGACCAACTGGTATGCAGTAACTTCCTCTTTGGAAGTGCGGGTGCTGCCTACTGGCAGATGTGTTCCAGACCTCCTCTGCCACCTCGGTGACCCAGGCCCACCCAACCTGACCCATGAGTGCATTTCCTGCCTGGCCCACTTCTTCACTCTGTTTCTACCCTGGGGACCATGTACCATGCTGGGCTCTGCCCTGCTCCCTGGGCCTCACTCAGAAACATGCGTTTCCGCCCATTCCCTCACTTCCTGCAACTGCTTCTGGAGTGCCCAGAAGAATCACATGAAATCACCAGGAGGGCCTTTACCATGTGGAGAGTAGTCCCTCCCCAAGGAGCTCCAAGCCCCTCACTCATATCCTGTCCAAACACATACACAGTAACTCATGGGTTGGTCCAAGCAAGCTGGTCTTTCAATCTCCATTCCCTCTCCAACTATTCTGGACTATTCTTTGAAGGAGTCTGTATAGGGAAAGACCTGAATTATCAACACCTTGGGCTAGACTGGGCCCATGGAAAAGACCACCCAGCAATAAGAATAAGAAAAGGTTTCATTTATGGAGTTCCAGGCACTTTATATATATTACCTTGTTGAACTTGACCCAACAACTCAGTGACACAGGTACTGCTCTCACCTTTATTTTACAGAAGAGGATCAGACCGGTTAGCAAAGTTCCCAAGATCATAACACTACTAGGTACCAGGCCAGGCTGTCCAGCTGGGTCTGCCCCAAGGCCCCAGTGCTAAGCCACGTTGCTGTCCCACCTCCCAAGGGAGGCAAGGCAGGCTAACCTGGCAGGGCAGGGAGAAGAGGAAAGGGAGCAGAGCTTCCACTTCCTTTGTCTTCCATCATCACTCAAGACCTGATTGGACACTGCTGTTCTGGTCTCTGCTAATTCCTGCCTTCCCTACATCAGGTTCTTCCTCTATAGCTCTTTAGTCGAGAAAACCAGCCAAGACCTTCAGCAACTCCAAACCTTGGAAAGGAAGATTGAGACAAAGGGAAAAGTCCCCCGGTCCCTGCATGCCACTTAGATAGATCACAGCTAGAGAGATTCTCCAAAGACAAGGCTTTACAGGGTTTGCTAATGGGGTTCAGCAAAACGATGTTTTGCTTCATACATGGTGGTCACACATAGGGCTTCTTTCACCACCACTGTGGCTTGTTCAATTCCTTCAAGGCAGAACTGTGTGTCAGGAAAGAACAGGGCTTGGCTAAAGCCAGTCAGCATCATTACCTAAACTTCTTTACTTTCCTGGAATGCATGCGATGCCCACGCTCCCTGGATCTCCCAGGTCGTCTCATGCGGTTACATTTCACCCTCTACAATGAAGGCTCGCTATGGGTCAGGCATTGTTGTAAGTGCTTTATCAATATTAACTCAGCCAATCCTTGTAACGACCCTGGGAGATAGGTGCTACTATTAGTCCTATTCCAAAAATAAGGAAACTGAGGACAGAGAGGTTGCATAACTTGCCCAAGGTCACACAGCTAGTAAGGGGCAGAGCTGTGATTCAAACCCCGACAGTCCAGTGCCACAGTCTGTATGTTTAACCACTGTGCTACTCCAGTCTGCATTTGCTAGGGATCATTCCATATACAAACAAAGGCAGATATATCATTATACTTTTATAACACTTTTAAAATGGATTGCCAAGTCAGAAAAAAAAAAAAATCCCTTCTCTAACCATGTTTCTTAGGAGAGAGTTTAGAAATTGTGGTCACCCAAAGACAGGTGATCACGTTTTTAAGGGGAAAACATATTGGAGGTCTGCGTGGTGTCTAGACAGAAAGCTGAGGAGAAAGGATTTGTCCATGTGCGTCTCCAGGGCTGCCCAGGGAAGAGGAGCATGATTTGAGGTGACAGCTCCTAGTGATTAGTCAGAAATAGCCCAGCCGTGGAGGAGAGCCAGCCACGAGGCTGGCCAGGCCTGGAAGAAAGAGCTTTCAAAGCAATGCTGCCCAAAACCAAGTCCTTGGACTTCCTGCAACAGGGTCACCTGAGGATTTTGTTACAAACACAGATTCAAAACCTTACCCCAGACCCATGAATGGGAATCTCTGGGGAGGGAGGGAGGAAGGAATGGGAGGGGTTATAACCCCCAACCCTGAATCTATAACAAGACCCCCGGGGGTTCTGAGGACAGGGAAGTTTGGAATCCTCTGCTGTAAAACCTGACGTCTCTGTTTGCTGTTAAGTGTCTGTGCCCCATGCATCCTTGGGAACTACGACTCGGCCACCAGAATAAACCATGCCCTACAGCCCAGCCCCAGATACACGGCGGAGTATGATCTGATGCTGATATAATATATTAACATCAATCATGAGCGCTACTGGTTATTAGCATTTACTGTACGCCAGACACTGCTAGTGCTTTCCCGATCTTATTTGTGCATATTCTCATCACAGCCTTGTGCTGTAGTTGTGGTCAACCTTGATTTGCTGATGATGAAATTAAGGCTTAGAGAGTCTGGGCGACTAGCTCAGGGCTACACAAAAAGCAAGCAGCCGAGATGGAATTCAAACCCGTTCTGTCACTTTGACTGTTCCGGCTCTGAGCACAAGGTCAGTGCTGCAAGCAGGCCACCCTCTGCCATCATCCCCAGGGCCACACTGGGGCTGGGAAGGCCACCGGGTGACGAAGCTGCTCTTCCAGATGCACATCCATTTCAGCCGATCCCCCAGGGGCATCTGTCCCCCTGTTCTGACACCAGCCAACGTGCTGGGCCAATACCAGCTCCATTAGGCCCGAATCTGCAGGATGGGAGAGGTCAGGATGTCATCACCTGAGACAAACACTTTGATGCTGGAAAAAACAAGCCTAAGGCCCCAGAGCCTGAGGGGCTCCTCTGGGGACCTCACACAGCTTGCCTTCTGCTTACGGAATGGTGTCCGCTGACCTGAGGGGGAATCCTCACTTCCGAGATGTGTGCCTCAGGAAAGCTGCTCACCCTTTCCGCAAATCTGTAAATGGTGACAATGTCCACGGCCTCACTGGGTGTCTGGGAGGATTAAAGTTGACGCCATATGGAAAAGGTGCTTTCCTGGCCCCCGGCCTACACACTGTAGGTACTCAGACCTCCCCCGCTTTCTCCTCCCGTTGCCTTCTTTAATTTCTTGGTATCACCCCCATCTGGACAGTGCTGCCAGATCTCCTACCCCAGCCCTCAGGACAGAAATTCCAAGAACCTGGGGGCTCCTTTGCTGGCAAGGTGTACCCCACATCTGCCCACCCTCCCACCGTCAGAGCTCTGGAGGCCCTCAGCCTCCCTGTTTACTCAGCCCAGGATGCAGGCTTCCCAGCGGCAGGGCCGTAACTGTCTTGCTCTGTGCTCTTTCCCTGGGCTAGAAGAGTGCCCAGCAGGGAACCAGGTGCTCAGTTCATGCTGAATGAATGAATTCGATCACCTGACAAAAGGGAACTGTGCATCGGCTCTGCGCAGGGCCCAGTGCTGACAACAAACCCATCTGGAGCTTGTGCTTCTGCCCTCACATCTGACACCCAGGCTCCCGCTCAAGGGCTGCAGACGGATGGAAGGTGCCTTCCTACCCTCCGTGCTCCTCTCGCCCCGAAACGCGGCTAAGTCAGCAGTGGAGCCTTACTCTTCTTCTCCCTTCACTTTCGTCCTGGGGACAAAGCTCCCCGAGAGAGATGCTCAGACCATGGCCTCCTGGAACTTGCCATGTAGGCCCAGAGTTGGAGCTAAACCTGAGGAGGAAGCAAGTAGCCGTCTCTTGGTCTGGCCACCCCTCCAGAGAGCTGTCCTGACACATTCTTAATGCTCACATCCTCCTGCAGGAAAATCCACTTTCAAGACAGGAAGAGACACAGGCCTGAGCCACAGAAGCCTCACGCTCAGCTCTCAGAAGGCCCCAGGAGGCCCCAGCTCCAACCGCGGAAACACCAAGCAGCCGTGAGGTTGGATTGCTAGGAGCACAGCGGGAAGCTGTCCACAGGGGAGCCTGAGAAGGGTTCCAGGCCCCCTGGTTCCCCACCAATGAACTAATGGATCCATCTCAACTACTTCAGTTTATTTACTGATCATTAAAGACTCTCCTCAAAAGCTGGAAGAAGAAAAAATTTCACGCCAAGCTGGTGGGTGATCCCCGTGTTGGTGTGACGTGCTAGCTCGGAAGTGTTTTCTGCTGCTGTCGTGGTTCGTCCGCTAAACTGCATTGATGCTGTGTCCCAGAACACGGGCATAGGCAAGAACGGGGACCTACCCTGGCCCCGGCTCAGGAGAGAATACAGGTATTTCCAAAGAATGACTACAACCTCTTCAGTAGAAGGTAAACAGAATTTGGTGATCATGGGCAGGAAAACCTGGTTCTCCGTTCCAGAGAAGAATCAAACTTTAAAGGACAGAATTAATATAGTTCTCAGTAGAGAACTCAAGGAACCTCCACAGGGAGCTCATTTTCTTGCCACAAGTCTGGATGATGCCTTAAAACTTATTGAGCAACCAGAATTAACAAATAAAGTGGACATGGTTTGGATAGTGGGAGGCAGTTCTGTTTATACGGAAGCCATGAGCAGGCCAGGCCATCTTAGACTATTTGTGACAAGGATCATGCAGGGATTTGAAAGTGACACATTTTTTCCAGAAATTGATTTGGAAAAATACAAACTTCTCCCAGAATATCCAGGTGTTCCTTCTGATGTCCAGGAGGAGAAAGGCATTAAGTACAAATTTGAAGTATATGAAAAGAACAATTAATGTGAAAGTGTTTGCTGATCTATTTCAAGCCTCCTCCTGCCCCCCAAAAATTATGTATTTTTTGTTGTAGAGACTTTTGTTGACTTTAGATCTATGGATAATTATTTCTAAGCAAAGTACTTTTATTCCCCATTAATCTTAACTAGACTGTATCAGATACCATTTGTGAAACATTTCTTTGCTGTGACTGCCTGAACGCCCATCAAGAGTCAAGAATAGGTGACCAGCACCTGCCTAGGGTAGAACATCTACCAAGACAGCCCAAAGTGGGAGAGTGCCCTGGTAGCATGAGCTGAAACCAGAGCCTATAGAGCTAGGAGCTAGGCAGATGGGTCCAAAGGTCAGAAATGGATTATAAACAGAAGAGCTAGCATTCAGTTATTAAAATTAGATCAAAAGAGGGACTGCGGATTACTTTATATCACACTTCTTAAAAAAATTCTGTTCACTCAGACCAGGAGTCAACAAGTTGAAAACTCCAGGATATTCCACAGGGATAGTAAAGAGACAGGTACGAGACTACCTTTTCAGTGGTTAAAGGAGAAGGTCTGAGACCTTATAAAACTTTGTTTCTGATCTTCAGTGAGATTGCATGGGATGTTACAATGATAGAACAAGAACTGGCCGCTCTTTACAAAAAAGAATAATCTAATATCAAGCATAATGGCTAGAATTAAAACTTCAAAGAGGTAATAAATTGAGAATGAATATTGCTAGAAACCAAAATTAGTAAGTTAGAAACTAAACTTCACAGAATTAAAAAATGAAAATTAAAACATGTTTTACCCACCACGTTAGGGAAGATTTAGATTAAGTATCCAAAAAAAAGAAAAATAGCATTTTCTGCCTTATAAATTGGTACAACCTTTTTAGAGCGTAAGTTAGCAATATCAATTAAAATTCAAACCCAGAACTTCCACTTCTAGAAATTAATCCTGAACAAAGAAATGGACCCAAGAGTATCTGTTGCAACTTTTTTTTTCAAACTTGGAAACAGCCCAAATGTTGATTAATAAGAAATACCAACCAATATGTCTATAAAATGTAACATGTGCAGCAGCTAAAAAGAATGAAGTACTGACAGAAAAATGCCCAAAACTGCTAAGTAAAAGAAGCAAAATTGTGTATAATACTTAAAATGTTTAAAAAATGTTCATGTGTGGGAAAAAGCATGCTGCAAACTGTTAAAAAAAAAAAAAAAAGAAAGAAAGAAAAGCCGGAAGAAAAGCTATGTCTGGATCTTAGGGAGCAAAACAAAACAGAACAAAACCAGAGCACCAAAGTGTTAGCAGGTGCTGCCAAAAGAGGGGTCAGAAATAAAGAAGACGGCGTCTCAGGCTACCAAGGAAGTCGATGGTGGACCAGAATTTTCTTTACACAAACGTGATGTATGGCTTTGAGACACAGCACCTGGCAGAGACGAGGGGTACCTCTATTCCCAGTACCAACCCCAGGGAGGGTAGAAAAGGGCACTGGGCCAGGGACCAGAAAGCCATGGTGGCACTGCAGCCCAGCCCTTCCCAAGCTGGGCAACCTTGGATGAGGGGCTTAACCTCTCTGGGTCTCTGTTTCCTTCTCTGAAAACTGAAGGAGTTGGACTAGATTATCCTAAACATATTTTGTGGTACCATAAACTCTTTTCACTTCCATGTCAACATTTCAGACAGAGATAGTCAGTTCTGTCATCTTCTCCAGCGCTGAGACGGTGTCCTTGTAACCTTGGCAAAGGACCCTGGAAGGTGCGTGATAATTGTTTCTCTGCCTCGTTGCTATGGAAACTTGCAACTCTTGCATCCCTGGCGCTAGGACAATAGCCTGCCTGGAACTCCTGGGTGGTTTGGGTTTGTTTTGTCCACATGCATTGTAGGCACACTGAAGTGTTCCCAGAGCTGAAGGTGGTGGCTTGCTGATAGGAGTCACTGACGCTCCCCCTTTAATTACCAAGTTTCACTAGAAAGCTTGGGATCGCGACAATCGCATTAGCAGCACTGATGCTGCACTGAGGGGCTCCCACAATCAGCGCACCCCTAGGCCCTGAAAACTGATCCCTGATCTGCCTTCTGCAGGCTTCCCTTGGCTTGCTCTGCGACTTTGGGGTGACCCTTTATTACTTTCCTGCCACCTCTAATGAGACATACACTTCAAAAGGTTGCCCTCAACAAGCACTGAAAGATACAGCAGCCCCTCTGTGTGACTCTCTCTTATCATGAAAACACATCAACTCAGCAGACACGTGTGTCAGAAAGCAGGTCTTCTAGTGCCCAAACAGAAATGTGTAATTGGCAGAAAGGCTGCTGATGGCGGTGCTGTATACTCAAATTCTGTTTTGTCAGAGAGGGAAAACGGGTTAGAAAATCCTCCCCGTCTATAGTAACCCTATAAAATGCATCAGATTTGCCCCAAGGTTTGTGCAATGTTACAACTCTCTTTTCAATAGTGGTAGTGAATTTGGAAACCAGAAATGTGATCATTGAGGCATGCCGCCTGGCTCCTGATGAAACAGAGCAAGCAACAGGCTTCCTGGCTTGCCCACATCCAGTCCTGAGACCGCAGCGTTCCCCACTGGCTGGGATTAATGGGGGGACACTGTGGCTGCCAACATTTCTCACTGTCACACTCTGCACCTACAAGCTCTTTCACCCTCCCTCCCCAAACAGGGCAACCTGCCACCGCCTGAATAATTGCCTGCATTTCCACGCATGCTTCACACGCAGAATCAACCCCAACTCCTCTATCTCTCTCACCTTCCCATACCTGATTGGTCACCAAGTCTTCCTCAGACTCCACCTCTATTTCCTCCACTACTGTGCTAGTTCCCACCCACGGCCTTTCTCACCTGCACTCATCCAGTCATCTCCCAGTTGGACTCCTTGCCTTCAGCCTTACCCTCTCCAAGCCATCCTCCACCAGAGTGGTCTCTCTAAACCACAGATCTCATCATGCCACGCTATTTACTGTTCTTCCGTGGCTCTCCAAGGCTTGCACCATCAAGTCGTAATCCATGAGCCAGACATATAAGGCCCTTCCTGCACTGGCCCCACCCCCAGGCCACCAATGTGGGAACAGTTCTTCATCTAGCCCAACCCCCCTCCTCTTAAAACCTTCCCTCACCCTCTCTACCCTACCGGATAGAGCAAGTCATAGCCACCTCTGTGCTACCATAGCAACCTGGGCTTCCTCCCCTTAGCTCTCCTAGTTCCAGGACATCTGCATGTTTCTTTAGATATCTGTCTCCCCTCCAGACCATGAGCTCTTTGTGGGCAGGGACCCCAACTTAGTCATTCTTGCAAAGAGCGCGGTGCTGGCACACACTTAACAATTTTTCAATGAATGAATGAATGAATACATGAATGGAAAACTTGCCATATGCTACTTGCTTTTCACATGCAAGTATAACTTTTCACATGTAGAATAACTCTTTCCGCACCCTAGTTACAGAAAGCAAACAAGCCAAGCTCAAAGAGGAAGAACCTGGGTATCAAGAAGAGAATGTGGAGTGAAGAGGTGAAGAGTTAAGCTGCTTGGGTTCAAATCCTACCTCTACCATTTTCTAGCTGTGTGACTTCAGTCAGCTTTCTTCACTTCTCTGAGCATCCGGAGGAAGAGTAAATAATCTGACCTTCCTCATAGGTTCTTGTAAGCATTAAATGTTACATAAAGTACGTGGGAAGGGTCTGGTGCAAGGCAAGTGCTCAATCAATGTTAGTTACTATCATTAGGGAGGCACCGGTTTCCCAGGTATTTCTGCCATTTAGAGAACAATGAGCTCTGCCCAAATGGCTGCCGTGTCTTAGATGTTTCTAGAGCCTTCATTTCAGGAAGTTGTTGAGTTAATTCCAGCCTTGCTGATCTGTGAAAAGTGTGGGTCCTCAGGGGCAGAACCCAAGGAAGGGTCTGTGGGAAGATGGCATCTCTGGCTAGGTGTCCACCATTGGAGCTTCATCCCCATCTCCTAATTGGGCCACCTCAGCCCCCAGTCCTGTGCCCACTCCCCTGGCTGGCTGAAATGACAGGGGCTTGGCGCAGGGTAAAGGGGGCTCAGTGGGGACTCTGGGAACCCTGCAGTCAGGAGTTTGTCATGCCTTCAATTTCAGGGTGGTGATGTCCCTTCTCTGCTACGGCCTTAGTCTGTTCAAGCTGCTAGATCAAAATACCTGCGTGGCTTAGAAACAAGAGAAAGTTATTTCTGACAGTTATGGAGACAGGAAGTCCAAGATCAAGATGCCAGCCAGCATGGCCGTGTTTTGGTGAGGGCCCTCTTCCTGGTTCATAGCCGGCACCTTCTCTCTGTGTCCACACAAGATGGAAGGGGCTGGGGATCTCTCTGGAGCCTCTTTCGTAAGGGCACTAATCCCATTCCCGAGGGCTCCACCCCATAACCTAATCTCCTCCCAAAGGCCTCACCTACTAAGACCATCATCTGGGGGGTTAGGATTTCAACATATGAATCTGGGGGGGACTCAAACATTCAGACCATAGCAGCTACCCTGTCCCCGTCGTCTGCACCACCTCTGCACAGAGTGGTCACTCACAAGTGCTGCTGGAGCCTTTTCCACGCTGGGGGAATGGGGTGAGGCAGGCCAGGGGTGTGGGGAAGGGGACAGGGAAGAGTGGCACGGGGAAGGGCCTGGCTTTAGCATTCAGCACGCCGGCCCCGAGGCTCAGCTTCGCCCCAGCCACCCACTGACCTGCACAAATTCCATCTCTCCCAAAGTCCCAGGCTTGTTCATCTGTAAAGTGAAGGGCCCTGGGTTAGATCACCGTCTCCTGCATCCTGTGGCTCAGGGACGTGACCTGGGCTTCAAATGTGTTGCAGGGTGGTGGGGGGACAGGAGAGGGTGCAGTATTGTTTCCCATTTCCTTCCCCCTACCTCCCATGCTGGTGCTTTGGGCTCTGGTGGCTTCCGGAAACACCCATTCTTCTTCAGACAGGAAAAGCCTTTTCTAAATCATTTTTCCTCTCTCTAGGTCCAAGCCAAGAAACCTGGAACAATAAAAAGCCAGCCCAGTCTTCTGTCATGATTGTCTGCAAACCTAATAAAAATGGATACCCTGGGCTCTGGAATGGTGAACACGGGTCTTCCTCATCAGCCAGGAAGGTCCTCAGGCTTCAGTATCCCCTCCAAAGACAAGAAGCCGATGGCCAGTGGGCCCAACCAGGACACCAAGACCCCATGGATGTGGGTGGCCCAGCCTCCTCTGGCTCTCAATTGTCAGCCTCGGAGAAACCAGGCACCGTTGTAATGGAAATGGAGGGGACCCAACCTCCCGTACATGTGGGGAGGGGGTGACTGTGTTCTGTGTGCCAGGAGTGCTGGGTCCTGCTGATTTATTTACAGAGACATACCTTCCCTGTTATTAACAATGAAACACTTGGATATCTACAGAGGTCTTGCTCTGTGTCAGGCACTACACTAAGTGCTCTGGCTGCATCAAGTCATAAAGTCATTTGGTTATTCAACCAAAAACTTAGTGAGCACTCAGCATGTGCCCAAAGCTGTGCTAGGCACTGGGGCACAATGTGAAGGCATGGTTCCCTCACTCAGGGAGCTAACAGTCTAGGGTTATGGCTCTCAAACTTATGTGTGCATCCAATGAGAATCACCTGGTGTGTAACTCTGGGCCACACCACCAAACAGAAATCTTCACTTTTCTCAAGCACATTATCTCTAATCCACACTTTGTGAAACACTGGTCTGGTACTATGGGAGAAACCTATTACCATGCTCATGTTACAGATGAAGAAACTGAGGTTCAGAGAGGCTGAGTAACTTTCACTACATCACACAGCTCATAAGGGGCAAACCTGAATAGGGACACTGCTCTATCTGATTTCAGAGACAGTGTTCTTAATTACTACTCTACCCTGCCTTCCCAAACCTTACCCAAAGAATTATAGCCTTATCAAATCATTTCACTGCTGTGTAATCCTTATGACTACCTAACCATATGAGGTAGAAGGTGTTACTAACATTCCCATTTTACAAGTATAAAAATGGGGCTCAGAGGTAGAGCAACTTGCTCAAGGTCACATGACTAGCAGGTCCCAGAGCCAAGCTTCAAAGTCAGGTCTGTCCCACTGCAAGGCTTATGCTCTTTCCGAGACTAAACTTCTTCTTCTTTTTTTTTTTTTTTAATTGGAGTATAGTTGCTTTACACTGCTGTGTCAGTTTCTGCTGTAAAGCAAAGTGAATCAGCCATACATATACATATATTCCCTCTTTTTTGGATTTTCTTCCCATTTAGGTCACCACAGAGCACCAAGTAAAGTGCCCTGTGATATACAGTAGGTTCTCATTAGTTACCTAAATATTTTATACATAGTAGTGTATATATAAGACTCTACTTCTGAAAATTCTTTTGTGAAAATAAGGAGCAATCAAATGTAAAAGCAACAACGAAAACCAGCCATGGACAAAAGGGAAGGACAAAAATGCAGATATTGTTAGCAGGTTAGACTTGGAGGAGAGGAGCTGTTTCTCCCACGGTCTCTGGGGATGTTCACAGGCACAGAACCCCTGAATCACCTGTGCCCTGTGGAGCTCAACCCATGGACTGAGAAATTCCAACCTGCATGCACATGCACAGCCATGAGGATATGCACTTGCCACCATACGTGTGACATGTGCGGCCACATGTGGATATTCATGTGCACACGCTGTATCCACGCCACACTCCTTGAAATCCCAGCCCCTCCGGAACACACCACGAGAAAGTCACCTTGTGGCAGGTGGCCCTCCACTGGCCCAAACGGCCATCACCACAGGATTAAACAGCCTCTGCTGAAAAGTGTTTTCTAGTCAAAAGAGGTTTTAGCAGCTAGAGTGCATGTATAAAGGTCAGTTCCCCACTCAGGGGACAGCCAAGCCCGGGGAAGGGACAGAAGGCTGGGGAGGGACTGCCTAGGGGATGACATTTGGAATTATGCATTTCCCTAAGCTGCCTGCAGAGCTGCCGTGCTCAAGGGAAGGCCTGGATCCCAGAGGACTTGGTCTTTTTACATTTACATGACAAGCCCCTCTGCACAAAGCAAGCATCAACTAACCTGCAAGGAAGGGGGGATGCACGTCACAGCACCCCAGGAAAGCACAGAGCTAACTCCTCCAAGAGCTAGGACACCTTGGGGAAGGCACCAACTGCTGGGCCCCTCTCCCCAGCCTTTCGGCCAGACAGCCAGTGCGGATTCCCTTCCTTCTTTGACTCACACTGAGCCCTGACATTCCTGAGGAGGCTTACAAGCCCAAAGAGACCTTGCTGCCTAGCTACCCCTGGACCACAGCATATTTGCAAGATGGGGTGCACCGGGAGGAGGCCCGGCACACCCATCTACTTGGTGAACACCAGTTCCACACGACCCTGTCAATCCAGCCAGGGGCCAACCCTCGGACCACTCAGACTCCCCCTCTCCCACACCCTCAAGCACCCGGTCCTGCTGCTTCCGCCTTTTTATTCTTTCCTCTTCTCTCTGTCCCAACTGACAAAGAGTCCTTGGCCAGACTTTAGTCAGGCTCCTCAGAATCCACTTTCCAATTATACCTGGACTTTCGAGCTCCCGCGTTCATCTCTGGATCATCCAGTTTTAGCATGAATCCTGCTAAATCAGTTTAGCCAGGTCCCCCCAACCCCAACCCTCAGGATCTGATCACGCTCAGTATCTGATTGGTTTCCTCATCCTCCACCATCCCCCAGGTGATGTCTGATCACCTCAACCTGCCTTCAGCAAGAATCCGGGTCAGTTTAGCCAAAATCCCCCCTCTTACCCCTGATGCTTCCTCTCAGTACTTTTCCATCCACTGACCCCACCCTGCTCCTTGGCTATAAATTCCCACTTGTCCTGTTGTATTTGGAATTGAGCCCAGTTCTACAGAGAGGTCTCTTCCCCTACTGCACCAGTCCTGAATAAAATCTGCTTTTTCCACTTTAGCTACTGTCCAGCTCTGTCTTTTGTTTTTCACAACCACACCCACCCCTGCTGCCATAGGCCCTGCAGCATCACCTCTTGCATGTCCTGCGCATGAGGATCTCCCAGCGTTCATCATCTCGGAACATACTTTCTCTAGAGCTGTCCAACACAACTCAAATCCTGGCACCGCGATGTTTTAAGACGTAGCATGACTCCAACTGCCCACTGGATAAACCGTAAATATTGACTTGGCCATCAAGGTCCTTCACAACCTAGGACCAGCCAACCTGCCTGACAGTATCTATGGCCCAACCTTTCCAAATACTCTGACCTCTAGACATGTAAACACATGTGCTCCCCCAAACAGCCCATGGTATCTACTGCAGTAGGTATCCTGAATGTTACTGATTTCTTCTCAGGTCTTCATCCCTCTGTCTTATAACCTCCTAGAGGGCTTGGCACAGAGCAGGCACAGAGTGAAATTTTAGATCAGACAGGTGGGTGAGTAGATGGTGGATGGACAGGCAGACGGATGGATGAGGAGTCTTGTATTGGCTTTTGTCATTTTCATCTGATGCCTCCCTGGGAAGCAAGCAGCCTGATCAGACATTTTCAAACAGAAAGGTTGCTTGCCCTCTACTTTTAAACTGATGAATATGAAAGATGAGAATAATAATATCTACACTGTAGAGCTGTTGTGAGGATTAAATGCAAAAACATACAGAAAGTATTGAGCCCTGTGCCCGACACACAGTAGGTGCACAATACACAGCAGCCACTGCTGGAACCAGCTCCTATGTGTAAGTCCCTTTGCCTTCCAATGGGCAGGACGCAGGTGCTCCAGCCTCTCCTAATTCTGGTGGAGACAGATCTTTCCCGCAGGCTGGAGTGAAGGTGGAGGGCAGCCACAGAGGAGCTCCCGGCCTACTTTGTGTAATTTTAGGCTCAGGCAAGGCTCCAGACAGTAAGTGATGCAAAGAGCATGCATAGCCAGCTGCAGATAATGAGGCCCGGGGGACAGGGCGCTCGGGGTGGCTCTGTCCAATAGGGGCTGCTCCACCTGAAGGCGCAGGGCTCTTACCCAGCCTCCGGCGGTGCCCATGGCTCAGGTTTCTGCAAAGCTGCCTTCTGCCAGGCATGCCTCCTGTTCCACAAAAAGAAAAACAAAAGAAAAAAAGGAAGGCAGCCTCTGACATCCCAGGCTATAGGGAAGCTCCTCTCCTGTACCCATTTGGAAAGGCAGGGGAAGTTGAGACAAAGCTTCTCCATGTAACACAAAGGCCTGCATGTCCAAGCTGGTCCTTTAGCCCCTGCTACCATGATTCTTAGGTTCCTCACAGGTCTCCCTGCATCCATACACTCCCCACTAGCCCATCTTCCACACAGCACCCAGGGTGAGCAGTATACACATAGATCCCATCCTCACCAGCCTACAATCCATTCAATGGAGGCTCCCTATGTCTTCCAGAGAAAGTCCAAATTCCTTGGCATGGCGTTCAAGGCCCTTCACAACCCTTCCAGCGTCTCACCCTGCCCTACATGCTGGGATACACTTACAGGCATCTGCATGTGCTCTTCCCTCTGCCTGAAACACCCCAGAGTTGCTCGGCAAGGAGGTGACGGAGCCAGGACTCCGGGCCTCCTCTTCTGTCTCTGAGTGCCACACTCCTTGGGTGGGAAGGGCTTGGGGATTCCAGAGCAGCCCGGTCCCAGGCTGCTGAGATGCCAGGACAGACCTTTCCCGTTTCTTACATCCCGAATTCTCTGAATTTGCCCTCATCATACTCATCACTGTGTGACTCGGTGAGCACCTAGTCGATGGTTACCCAAATAAAGTCAGCACAGGCTGCAATCTGCATCTCCAAGGGTCTGAATGGCTCAGCTGCAAAAGGGAACACAAGCTGACATTTCCAGTTAACGCTGATCTCACCCTCAGTCACTGTGCACCGCGTGGCACACCCGCAAGGGACTGCAGAGGCCGGAGGCCAGGGAGCGAAGGCAGACCCTGGCATCCCAAGCAGCAAGGAAGCACCTCTCCAACACCCATTTGGGAAGGCACTGAGAGCTAAGGCAAAAACAGCTCTATCCAACGCAAAGACTCATGTCCCAGCTTACCCTCTGGTCCCTGCCATTCTGCTCACAGGAACCTCTCTGTAGCCTCAGCTCCCTCTGACATCTGGACCTCCTGGGGCCCCTGGGCTAGGGTGCTCCCCATTTCTCAGGAGGAGGGCCTCTGAAGGCCTCCTGGCCATGTGCTCAATATCACCGCTCCCCTCCATCACTAATGACTCTACACATCCAAACACGTGGCCATGCAACTATATTCTGGACAAAAGGATGTAGGAGGAAGTGGTATGTGTAACTTCCAGGAATTGTCCTTAAAGGAAAAGGATGTGCACTTCTCCTCCTTCCTTCTTCCTGCTGGGTGGAAGGCACATATAATTGCTGGAGCTGGAACAGCCATTTTGGACCATATGTTGGAAGGCTCATATTGAAGATGATAACAAGCTAAAAGGAGCCCAAGCCCCTGACACTGGACTAGCCAGACCAGCCCCAGACTGCTTAACTCCAGGCTTTTTGAATGTAAGAGAGAAGCGCACTTCTATCCTGCCTAATCCACCGTTTTACTGAGTTTTCTGTCAACTCATTGCTAAATCTAATTCTAATTGATATGGCAGGTGACCTAAAAAAGGCTTGGTTTATTTTTCGAGGCATTTTTCTCTGCATCAGTGCCAAACACTGCAGATGGGACCACTCTGTCCCACATGCTTGGGCTTCTCTAAGGGGCTGCTTCAATCTAAATGGAATATGTGACCCCAGACCTTAACCTGAACTTGTCACTGGCAAAGGCTCTCTTGATTCTTGTGGTTTCTTCTCCACTCTTCTACCTGCCCTGACCTTCCAGTTTGATATCCACTGGCCAGCTTTTCTGGCCTACCTCTATCCTGTTATTCCCAGTTTCTTCTCCATGTTGCATATAGATAGTGTTTATTTCACATGGTGGTTTCCGAGTGACTAGCTTCTTGGGACTGTTCTGGGTACAAAACTAGTGGCTGGGCTGGGACCCTAACCATTGCCCCTCCCCTGCCCTCACCCTCTAGGAGAAGCTAGCCCACACAAGTATATCCTTGTGGACTCACCTCCTTCAGTCTACCCTGAAGCATGATGGGGAAACAGAGTCAAGGGCCTGTCCTGGCTGATTTTACCTTCTCAAAAAGCCCAGCTGCCAGTCAGGCCTAATCTGGACACAGGAGTTAGCCGGGGGAGAGGAAGCCTCGCATAATGCTGGGACAGAGGCCACTGAAAAGGCAGGCTTGGCCTCCAAGACAGGACTCTGGTGGCAGCCCCAGAGAGCAAGGAATCAGCCAGCATTACAGAGTTGCAAACCAAAGTGTCCCCCAGGAAAGACCCAGAAGCAGGGAGTGCTTAGCTCTCAGCCCCTCAGGGGAGTAGACTCAGATGATCCCAGCCCAGGTGGGACCCAGGGTAGAGTGTCTAGATCTCCTTGGGCTCCAGTCTCCTAGATGAGCAGGTTGATGGGCCTATACGCTTGGGACCTCTCAGAGGAGGAGCTCAAGGCAGGCCCTTCCCATGGCTTTCCAATGGGACACGTTGATTTTTGGCACCCTGCCACTGGGGGACCTTGACCAACCCTTGTGCCATGTGGAGCCCAGAGCTGAGCAATCCCAAGCCCCTCCCCTGTCTCACCCCTACACAGCTCTTTTGAAAGCCCCCCTGCTCTTTTCCTCTCCTTGCTTTCCTCTCCCCACCACCTAGCCTGCGCTCCTCTATTCATCCATAACTTAGAAATAAGGCGTTTCACAATTTTCACTAGATCCTCAGATTCCAGGTGCACAGGATACTTCATGACACGAGAGAGAAGGACCGTGGGAGTGCTGTGTACTCTGGGAGTCAACAGTCTAGAGCAACGCTGTCCAATAGAACTTCCTGTGGCAGAAATGCTCTATTCTGACACCGTGCAAGATAGCAGCCTCCAGCCACGTGTGGCTTTTGAGCACTTGAAATGCAGCTAGTGCAACTGAGAAGCTGAATTTTTAATTTTACTTAATTTCACTTAATTTAAATTTAAATAGCCACATGTGGCTAGTGGCTGCTATCTTGAACACTGACAATCTGGAGGAGTCAAATAAGCAAATAGTTGTTCAAACATGGAGATAATTGTTATTAATTGCAATAAGCACCATGGAGGGAATGAACAAGCATGTAGTGAGAATGTATGATGGGGGAATTTACCCTTTCCTGGGGGGTAAGGGAACACTTCTCTGAAGCAGTCACATTTTAGTGGGTGACCCAACTGTAGACAGAAAAACAAAACTCCATACAGGAAAAAAAAAAGCCCCAAAGGAAAGATACCAAAAATATTTTTCAATTGCTTTGTAACAAATTCATTTTCTTTATATGAGGAAGAATATACTTTTTTTTAAAAGTGGGTCAGCTCAACACTATATATTCATTCCTCTCTGAGGAAAAGTAAACTAAATACAGTTGCTGTCTATTTATACGTGGGCCAAACTTGATTTTTTTCTTTTCCTTATGCAACAGAGTCTGTCAGAGAACCAAGTGTTCCCTAGCCCATCCCGGGGAAAAGAGGACAAGACGGCTTCAGGACCACTGCCTTCGCCGTACGCCTCATCTTCCATCATTAGAGCCGTCAGGGCCTGAGATCATCAGTGAGGCCTTGCCGCACCCACATGCCTCACGCCCGGAAATTTCTAACACTTTTGACCTCTTTAGCTTCCTTAGAATAAAGGTGCAGCGGCCTTGCCTGGGAGGCCATTACAGCTTATCCCCTCTGGCGAGGACAGAGCAGGTTGAAGCTTTGGAAAAGCTGGTGGATATAGTTGCCTGGAGAGCTGCCCAGGTGACTGCTCATTTCCTGGACTGGAATAAGAGCCTTTATAAAGGGAAGTGACATGTTACAAATGTATTCACCAAAGAGAAGGGAAAGGAGAAAGCAGCCAGGGGCACTGGGAGCCTCCTGTCTTCTCCCAGGAGGCAGGAAGTCAGGCCTCTGCCCTCTGGCCAGGGGTTTCTGGGAAATGAGCTGTGTCATTCTGAGGCACTTGCCTCACTCACCTGCCAGGGCCAAACTGTGGCAAGGAGCCTAGGGCCCTGAGAAAGTTAGTCATCCTCCCATTGGCCCCCGTAACTCTTGGTTCAGACATTCACAGTAGCTGTTGTCATGCTGTATTCACGTATGTTCATGCTTCCATCACCTCAGAGAGGCCAGAAGCTTCTAGAGGGCAGGCTCTAATTCATCCATTCCAGCATCCTTGTGCCCAGCTCCGGGCCTGGTGGAGAGTAGGTGTGCATAAATGACTACTGAACCAAGAAAAGCAGCATATGGGCAGCGCGGTGTTCAAATCCCAGCCAGCCTCCTAGTGTCTGTGAGGCCAGTTACATAACCTCAAAGAGCCTCGAAGTTTGGATTAAATGTGAGGAAGCATTTTAGGCCCAGCCTGGATCCCAGTAAGGGTTCAATAGGCAGGGGCTTACTGTGGACAGAGCGGGAGGGAGTTGAGACCCCGCTAAGCACAGAGTAATTTGCAGAGACCCCTCGCCCTGGCTTGAAGAACTTGCCTTTGGTCAGTCCAGCTTCCACACGATGCTGCTGGCTTCCCTCAGGGAAGATAAGGGCCTCCTCCTTGATTAAATAACCAAGTACCAGCCTCACCTCATCTCCAGGCCTCTGCCCCCACGCCCAGTCTCTGACGCCTCACCACCCCCCCATTCCTGAGCCACTCCAGACTGAGATCAGCTGTTTTCCAGGAGCCATAGCTTCCCATGCAACGGGCAGACATCATGAGCACTCCCAAAGCCCTGGACAGTTCTAGGTACCTGGGTTTACCCCACCCCCGGTCACAGCTCTTCTAGTTCTAGTTCTGGACCAGCAGTTCTCAAAGTGTTGACTCAGGACCATCAGCATCCGTGTCACCTGGGAACCTGCTGGATATGCAAATTCTGGGGCCCGGCCCCACTCCGCACCCACTGAATCACAGACTCTGGGGGGTGGGGCTCAGACATCCACATTTTAACAAGCCCTCTAAAGATTCTGATAGATTTTTTTTTTTTTTTTTTTTTTTTTAGAATAAGAATCTTGGTCTTTTGAGTCTTTTTTTTTAAAATTAATTAATTAATTAATTTATGGCTGTGCTGGGTCTTCGTTTCTGTGCGAGGGCTTTCTCTAGTTGCGGCGAGCGGGGGCCACTCTTCATCGCGGTGCGCGGGCCTCTCACTGTCGCGGCCTCTCTTGTTGTGGAGCACAGGCTCCAGACGCGCAGGCTCAGTAATTGTGGCTCACGGGCCCAGTTGCTCCGCGGCATGTGGGATCTTCCCAGACCAGGGCTCGAACCCGTGTCCCCTGCATTGGCAGGCAGATTCTCAACCACTGCGCCACCAGGGAAGCCCAAGATTCTGATAGATTCTTAAATTTGCGAACCACCCTGAAGTTCTGACCGGTTCCCCTTTCTTTATCGCACCTCTTCCCATCCCCAGATTGGCGTCTTCCTCCTGTGCCCCAGCCAGGGTTGGTACTAAGGCCCTGAGCAAACTTTCCTGCCTGCTGCCTGAATCTCAGGGTGGCCCCATCTGTGTATATTTTGCCTTCCTGACCCAGCACCCAGAGCCAGCCTCCAGTGGAATCAAGACACTGCTCAGCCAGCACAGCTGCCCCTCTAAAGTCCATCTCCACAGCCCCAGGGCATGGATGGAGCGAGAGCTACCACCATGCCCTCCCAACCCCACAGACCGGAGGGAATCCACAGAGAAGACAGGAGGGAAAGCGCAGCGATGGGAAATGCCTTTGACATTCATTGTGAGGAGAACTGAGAGAGACCCATCGAAGACCCTAAGCAGAAGGGAGACATGTGGAGAGGACTGAGGGGCACCAAGCTCCCCCCGCGGTCCCCAGGCTTCCCCAGGCACTGCGAACCAGTTGGTCCCTCCTGAGCCCTGCAAAGCAATCCTCCTTTTAAGTTTAACTTTCTGCTGAGCAGCAATTGCTCACTGCTGGGTGCCAAGGTCACCTGCCACACCCCTGGTTGCAAGTCGGCAAGTGTGGCCCAGAAATCCACTTAACTCCTAGAAAACGCATGGGCACAGCCCTAAGGGAACACTGAAGAATCTGCAGAACAACACACAGACACTTCCCGGCCCTGCCTTGCCTGATCCTTTTGTAATTATACGTTTATTACCTCTCTCTCTCTGCACTGTTGGCCACTGTTCAGCACTTCACAACCACGAATGGGTCTGCCCGTTAAGGGCCAGAGGACGCATCCTCCGGGTCACCACCCCTCCGCTGACACCGACACTGCTCCCGTCAGCTCAGGTTCATCTCTCTGCCCCAGGGCGGTACCCCAACTGGAAGTCCTACAAACTCACTGTGACAACAATGGCTCTAGAGTAGCTCCCCTTCCTGCCCCACGCCCTGCCTTGGCTATCTCCCCAGTCGGCTTGCTCCCTTTTGCCGCAACCCACCCCCAAACGCCATCCCGATGGCCCCCTCAGCCCTGTCTCTTTTCCAAGAGCAGCTGGGTTCTGCAAGAAGCACGATCATTGTGAGGAGAGGGGGCCACAGAGATGTCGGGGTCCATGCTGAGGGAGGTGCACGGTTAGACTCGGGGTGCCTCGGTCTGAAATATCTCAGGCAATATCTATAATCTGTGTCTCTAGTGTTTTCCAACATGCCTTCTGTGAAAGACATAATCTGCAGCTGTTAGCAGGTGTTATGTGAAAAAAGGGGTGGGGGGAGACTTCTGTGATGAAATGCATTTGGGACACCCTAGAAGTGAACCAGGCTTTCTTACTACAAGGTGGCATAGAGCCTTGAGTGTGGTTATATATTTAGGTCACTCATAAAGAAATATTTTTCAAATGTATTTAGCCCCAGCATTCTACTGCATGGACCTGGCACGGAACTAGCGCTCCACGGGACACACTTTGGGAAGAGGAGCGCTCTCAGCAGTTGGGCTGTGAGAGTGTGTCTGGTTCCCTCCCGTGGCTTACACAGGTCCATCTCTCCCGCACATACCCTGTACGTGGAAGGTGTTCGTGGAGAGGCAAGAGTAGCCAGACTGGAGGCCTGTAGGGCCCTGTTGCTGACAGTGTTCGTCTGAGCCCACCGTCCCCCCAGCAGCGGGGTGAGGGGCCTGGAAGGAGCGAGCAGGGAGTGGGGAGCAACAGGAGCTGGTCCTGAGCAGCCTGGAAGTCAGGAAGCTGTAATCCTTGAACCTACTCTTGCAGGCACCTTCCTAAGCACTGTGAAATCACGGTCCCATTAAATCCTACCAACAACCCAGTGAAGTATGTATCATTATTCCCATTTTACAGATGTGGAAACTGAGACTCAAAGATGCTAAGAAACTAGCAGGATTTAAACTAAGATTCCCAATGATGAGTCCTGAAGGGAGCCCTGGCTGCCCGGGGAAGGGCAAAGGGCAAGGTCAGAGCCCACTGACTGACGACATCCTGTCCACGCCCTGCCCACCACCACCAACCACACCAGTGAAGATGCCAAGGACCTGCCCTTTCTGGCAGCCCGCAGGCTTCAGGGGCCTCTTTTATCAGCTCTAACTTGTGAGCATTTTCCTTACATGGTGTAAACATTTGCCAGGAACAGGGTTCTTATCTTCCGCAACCCCAGCTTAATCCACCCCAGCTTAATCCACGCTCCAGCGCTCAGAAGAGTCAGACCTTGACAGAGTGGCCCAGGAGTGGGCATGTGTCGGCGTGTGGATACACAGGTCTGGTGAGCATCCCCTGTAACAAAACTCACCTGAGGTCTGGTTTCTCACTTAAACCACCCCGTTTGTTTGGGGGAAATCCAATTATTCTCTGTGAAGTAATTCCCTGCACCCCATCATTTCCAACAGATTTAGTCCCATGCATGGATGGCAAAGATATTCAGGGGCAGCTTCTGCACCTCTGGACGCATTCAAGCAGACCTTTCCCAACCTCCCAGAAACCCATACTCCTACAAAGAAGAGGGGGAGCAGGGGAGAGACACTTTTGGTGCCAGAGGGAGGAGAGGGCTCACAGACCCTCTGGAGACTCCAAAGACAAGCAGCCTTTTGCCTCATTTGCCCCATCCGTCCACTAATTTTATTCAGCACCCACTCTGTGCATTGAAAGATTTCAGAAGCTTCCCTGGTCAATAACATGTGCCTGTCTCATGGGGTCTTTATTAACAAGTGAATGGAATTTGAGCTAATATTTGTGGGCATCAGCTACAGGACAGTTTTACTTCACTGAATCTTCACTATCGTGCTCTAAGATGGGAACAGTATCCCCATTTTCTAGAGGGGAGACTGAAGCTCAGGGAAGTTAAATTACTTGTAAAAGGTCACATAAGCCCTGCTGATCTGTCGCCAGGAGCCAACCTCCTTCCTCCTTACCATGCTGCCTTCCTAGACTTTTTAAAAGCACCAGACAGCCTCATCTAGGATAACTCCCATTGTCAGAGTCATGTTCAGAACAGGTCCTGCCTTAGCACCAGCTAATGATGGTGGCATCTGGGACAGAGTGGAGGCCCTAGCCAGCTGTCAGGAGGCCAGGGTTCCCCGGAGTATGGGTACAGGTTTGGCTGCCCCACAGGTGAGCCTGGAGCTGGGAGCGACTGGATTGGGAAACCCACGGTCCTGACTGTAATCCGCTGCTAAGCATTGAACAATCACAGGGAAGGGAAAGATTTCCCTCCCTCCCCTATCTGAAACACAATCTTCCTCCCTCCCATGACTCTTTCCTTTTCACAAGGCTTATCACTGCTTCATTACATATCTATATGTCTACTTATTTAGAGTCCTTGACCATCAGGGAAACAACAATTTAATTGTCACTCCAGTTCACACAGTATCTACAGGACTAGCTCAAGCCTGACACACAGAAAGCTCTCAATAACTATTTGCTGAATGAATAAATAAACAGAAACCCAAGGTGGTCCAAGAAGATGCAAGATGGCACTTGACTACCTAAACAAGGCACATCTCCTGCCTTGGATGAATTCAGGGCACTAAGGGAACTTGCCAGTGAATGACTGGACCCATTTTCATGGTCTTTAATGAGTTCTGGAGAATAGGAGAAAAGTCAAGAGATTAGTACCATGCATCCTATAGCTCCAGTTTCTAAAGTGAGAAAGGAAGTAAATTCTAGACTACAGACATGTGGAGGCACCCATGAAAGATTCTAAGAGAATGACACCAGGGATGATTTGGGCAGTAGGAGCCCAGATGGCCTGCTATAGTGGACTGAATAATGCGCCCCATCCCCCAAATTCACGTCCATCCAGAACCTCAGAATGTGACCTTATTTGGAAATAGCATCTTTGTAGATATAATTAGTTAAGATGAGGTCATGCTGGATTAGGGTGGGCCTGAATCAAATGACTACCGTCTTTTTGAGAAGAGAAAACAGAGATGCAGAGACACACAGGGAAGAAGGTCACGTGAAGATGGAGGCAGAGACTGCACTGATGCATCTCCAGGCCAAGGAGCACCAAGGATCGCCTGCAACCACTAGAAGCTAGGAAGGAGCAAGGGCGGCTTCTCCCCTAGATCCTTCAGAGGGGGCATGGCTTTATAGAACACCTTGATTTTGGACTTCTAGCCTCCAGCACTATAAGAGAATAATTTTCTATTAAGTCACCCGCTCTGTGGTACTTTGTTACAACCCCCCCCTAGGAAACTAATGTACCCACAGAGGACACATCCTGTCAGATTGACCTCATTTCCTTAACAGAATGACCAGAGCAGCAAGGCAATGGTGAAGCCTTCCTGCAAGGCTTCCTTGGCTAGATACTCCTCAGATCTAGGGATAGACCCCATGGTCAGATGGCATAGCCTGGTTAGGGAGCACGTCTCCTGGACCAAGTGGACTCTTTCTCAAAGAGATGACCTCTTCTCCAAAGAATTCCACCACCTGCTCTCATGCAGTTGGGGTAAATGTAAGAAGCAAAGGTGAAACTCTGTCGTGTGGTTATGAAGTCAACTGCCAGGGCCAAGCAGTGTACATGCAGGTGGTAAAACCCTAGGGGACGCCATTCACACTGTCATTTGCACCTGGAGTTGTGCCGTACACACCCTGCACCCCACACAGGGCAGCCCTGACAGCTGCCTGAAATGGCACCTATAGGGATTGCAAAAATGTCACTGGAGTACATCAGCAATGTGGTACCAGTTAACTCAGGTTTCCATGGGCAATTATGGCATAGACAGAGCTGGCGAAAAGTTGAGTCAGTCTCACTTCTATGCAAGATAGTGTCCTTGAGAAAAAAAAATTAATATCAAAATAAGACTTTTCACTGGCCCAGCTCCTTGCCTCTGTTGAGCATTTTTACTTTGCGTGTGGCAGTTGCACGATGCATGTGGCAGTTGCACCATGCAAATGCAGACCACACCACCAACTCCCGTGGTGCCAGCAGCCAGCAGCTTGAACTTGGCAAGACAGTCAACTGACATTCTGAAAGGAGTAAAGCACTGTTTGCAGGGAGCAAACACTTTATGATGTGTCAGTGTAAGCTACCGTTATCTTTAGCGAATATTAGTGACTAACACTATCCACTTATGAGTGACAGAAAAATGTGCAGTAATCTACAGTCCCAAATAAGCTTAAATGTTATGTTCAGTGCATGTCATAGACTAAAGAACAGAAAGAAAAAGGTATACAGATTTTATTACTAGGAAATCCATTTCTCCACGGTCCCAACAAATACATGTTGAAAAAATATTTCAAGAATATTACATAGAAGATGTGTCACACCATTAGCCTGCCCAGGAAGCCAACAGGTCTCTTGTGTCTTTCCCTGATAATCTCAGGACGCTGCCACTGGATGGCCCTTGGAAACTGTCTAGTCTAGCTGTTTTCATGCTGTTTCAAGGAGGCCAGGATGCCACAGAAGTTTCCCCAGGTCCCTGCAAACAAGAGACACTCTGAGCCTTACTCTAAGCAGAAAGACTGTCATCTTATCTGTTTTATTTTCGGACCCCTATGTAGGTTTCATTTTTAAAAGGGTCATGTTGGCTTTTTAAAATGCAATAATTGTTGATCTAACCCAGTACCTTCATTGTTAATAGCATGGACCCTTTAACCAGGAAGTTTGGGTTCAACTCTTATCTTTGCCATTTAACTAGCTGTGTGACTTTGGGAAAATTACTTAACTGCCCTGTGCCTCCATTTTCTCATCTGAAAAATGGAGAGAGTAACAGTATCAGCCTCACAGGGTTGTTGTGAGGGTTAAATGACTAGTACTCATAAGACGCATAGAATAATGCATGGCGTGTTTTAAGCACCTCCTAACCGTTAGCTGCTATAATTATTGTCTTGCATCCTCACTATACAGAAGGGGAATCTAGGACCCAGAGAGGCAAAGCAATGCATCTGAAGTTGCCAGCTTTAGACCCAGGGCAAGTTGATCTCACACCACATGGCCAGCTCCAATTACCACCCAACGTCCAGGAAGATGGGTCAAGGTTCCCGGGGATCATCATTGCTGGACCCTGCGAACCCATTGAGTTCTACACTTCCCAGCTCAAAATGGGAGCTGATTATTTGCCAAACTCAATTAAAGAATGAATTCAGCTGTGAGTGTTTTTGAGCTACTTGAAAGGTCCTCAAAGTGGGCCTGGATGACTGGAGATGAAGGCAGCAGAGGCAGGGCTGGCTGGATGTGGGTCTCTACCACCCTGCCCTGGCCAGTGCCAGCCAGTGCCATCCCCCACCCCCTGTTGGACAACCTCACCATGCAGGTGCCCTCACTTGACCACAATATGTTTAGAAAACACTATATTCCCTGTATTCTAAGATGTTCATTTCTTTTTTACATTTCAATGTTTCTGAAATGGTGATGAATCGTACAATCAATGTGTACTTTAATGCCATAGTGTTTCTTCTTTTTCCTCTGAAAAACTATCATTAAATCAATGATCTGTCTTACGATTGGTGGCATGCTAAAATAAAGAAAAGACCATACCTTGTAACAGATGCAGTGGGACCCTGGATTTTGTCTAGGAAAAGACAAGGGAGGAAAGAATGCCTAAGTCTACTGTTAAGTGCTTGCAAATGCCCCGGCTCGTGTGCTTCAGTGAGGCTGGGCCCTGGGCGAAGGGAGAATTTGTCCCTGTGGGTAGAGCCTTGGGTGTACCCCAGGCCTGGGGCAAGTAGTGGCAAGAATGACCACGCATCATGCCTGGGCCTTGCAGCATTTCCCACCTTCTCTGAAAACATCAGAGATGAAAGGCTCAGAGTTTCCTGGCCTGGAGTCCCAGCAACTGAGAAGCTGCTGAATTTACCCAGCTTCCCTGGCAGGAAAGCAAGGGGAGGTGGCGGAAAGGTGGCAACGATTCCTGCTGCTCCTCCGTGGCCAAGAAGGCGGACAGTTTGGCTCGAGAAGACTTACTTCATGGAGAAAATAATACAGTATCTGCACTGTAGGAGGAGGGGTTCCTGGAGCCCCCGCCTATAGTCCCCATGATCAAGGACAGCGCCAGTTCTCACCTCTGTGTATGGACTATCCTCCCTGCCTTGCCAGAGTGGCCGTGAGGCACGGTGATTAAAGCCACAGCCTGCCTGGCTTTGAACCCTGGCTCTACTGCTTACTAAACTATCGCTTTGTGCCTCTGCTTCCTCGTTTGAAAACCGGAGGTGATAAGAGCACCTCCCTCACAGGCTGTTACGAGAAGTAAATGAGTTAAAATATATAAAATGCCAGGAATGTGACCTAGCACCTAGCAAGTTCTATTTAAGCGCTAGTTTAGAGACTTGCTGTTTGCCTAGTAAGCCCCCATTCACCTTTTGAAAATTCAACCCAATAATCACCTTCAAGGAGCCTTGCCTGCCTACCCCCTCCCTCACTTTCTTTTCCGCTGCCTCTGTTTCTGGGGTATTTATGGGTGAGGTGACTTCGTCCAGGGGCAGGGGGCAGCCAGTCTCTCCCTCTATCATCTGTGTCACACTAGAATTGTCTGCTTATTTCCCTTGTTAGAGGGGGAGCTTCATAAAGGCAGGGGCTGCATCTTGATCATCTCTGCGCCGTCACACTTAGAACAGAACCTGGAACTGAGTACAACTCGTGACTGTTTAAAGCATGGAGAGTGATGTCATGGGATGGGATGGGATGGGATGGGATGGGATGGGATGGAATGGGAGGGGATGGGAGAGAATGGAATGCAATGGAACCATGGAACAGAACAGAATAGTCGTAACAAGATCTTTTCAAATCACAACAGAGACACTTGCTCAAGGTAGATTCAGGAAAATAAATAGACTTAATCTTTCTGGAAGGCAATTCACCAATTGGCGCCAACATCTTTAAGGCCTGGAACAAGCAGGTATCCCTAGGGACATTGGATCAGGGCAAGCCCTTTGAGTCCTGCCCATGGGAGAAACTTCCTTCGGAGTCAGCAGGAGCTCTGCTGGAAAGGGCTCTGCCCCACGACCCAGCTCCTGACCCTCCCTCAGGTTTCAGGCTCCATGTCAGGTGTGGCGGTCCAGGAAATGGAGACCAGCTCACCACGTGGCAAGTGCTGATGGGGACCATTGTCTTGGGCCCTCAGGCCCGATTAGGTCTCCAGGGAGCAGAGCTACTGAAATTCCTGCCAGGCCTTTCTTGGGGAACCCCTCATTGGCATAACACGCCACAACTCTGCCACCAGGGAGCCGACAAAGTTTACAGCTCAGCCTCCCGAGGGTCCTGTCCTGCAGAGGCCCCTCGGTTGACACTTCTGCCATGGAAAACCCATTTTATTTAACCTTTCTTTCTGTTATGGCATTTTAAGGAAAAAGCCACTTAAGACCTGCAGTGGAAAATACATTTTACTAGAACGATGCATAACCCAAGCACCGTTTGTCTTTTCTTATCAATGCTTGGTTCATTCATCATCTTTCTTAAAAATTCATGAAGAAACAGCAGACTTGAAACTGCTGGGTGCCTTTTTCCGGGAGTTGAGGAGGGAAAGGAAGGAAAAGTAAAGGGGATCTGGACTCCTTGTGAGCGTAGCCACATTCTCTTCATGGCAACCCTGAAAGGGCCTTTCTCACCCTCCACCTGCAACCCCACCCAGGCAACTTCATATCTGGGACCAAAAAATCAACCCTTCTGCAAATGAAGCTCTACGTTACAGGGAGAGGAAGCGTACAGTTCTGGGTTCAAATCCCCACACCGCCATTTCTAAGTCAGTCAGTTACATAAGCTTCCTGACATTCAGTTCCCCAGTCTGCAAAATGGGTATAGCAATACCTACTCCACAAGATGGTGGTAAGGATTAAATGAGAAAGCAGATGAGAACATGTCTAGCAGAATCAGGCAAAAACCAGATGTCCAGTAGAGGATGGTTCCTTCATAAATTCAACCCCAAAGTATACAGTTTTCTGAAGGAATGCTTTCTGGTCCAGCTTGGCAGTAGGGGTGGAGGAGGTGATAAACCTTAGTGCGGAACTGAGACCAAGGATCTTCCCCAAAGTCCACACGGTGGGCAGGGCTCTGACCAGGCCACCTGAGTGCCCTCACTCTTAACCTCTTCTCTTTAATAAAGGTCTTCCAGGAGGCAGAACCGGGGCCTCAGGAGTTGTTCTGGAAACACCCAACATCACCACCATCCCTGCCAAGCTGGCCTCCATCCCCCAGGGCACACAGCACGATTTCAAAGCTCTATGTAAGGCTCCATGTGGATTTCTGCAAGTAGCAAAATAAGTAGGTAGATAAGAAAATGATGTACTATGTATTCTGAAATTCCATGAGGAAAAGGAATCAATCACATATTAAGTTCATCCAAATACTAAGTGGTGTACCTTTAATCCCCCTTTTTAAAAAAAAAAAAAAATTATTTATTTATTTATTTATGGCTGTGTTGGGTCTTCGTTTCTGTGCAAGGGCTTTCTCCAGTTGCGGCAAGCGGGGGCCACTCTTCATCGCGGTGCGCGGGCCTCTCACTATCGTGGCCTCTCTTGTTGCGGAGCACAGGCTCCAGACGCGCAGGCTCAGCAATTGTGGCTCACAGGCCCAGTTGCTCCGCGGCACGTGGGATCTTCCCAGACCCGGGCTCGAACCCGTGTCCCCTGCATTGGCAGGCGGATTCTCAACCACTGCACCACCAGGGAAGCCCTTTAATCTCCCTTTTAATGATGGGCACCTCGAGGCTGAGGGAGGCTGTTTAACCTGGGTCACAGGGAGGAAAGCGGCAAAACACAGTTGAAGTCGGGTCTGCCTAGCTTGGCGCCCAGGCCCTCCCTCCAACCAGCCTGCCTGAGGCTTCATTCCGTCCCCTGTAGTCCTCAGGTTCACAGATGGAGATGCAAGAACTGCCCTGTTTCTTCTGCATGCTGTGCTCTCCCTGCCTTCTACAATTTGCCATCTTTTCCTGATGTTTTCTGCTCAGCATCCCCCCGCAAACGAGAACCCCCAGCCCACCAGCTGCCTCCTGGACCCCCGTCCCCCCCGGCAGGAGTGCTCTCAGGAACCCCTCAGTTCGCAGGGGTGTGTCCAAATCCATCCTGGGGTCAGCATGTGGCTAAAGGCCTCGTGCCTCTGGGGTCTGGGGACCTGGCTCTTTCTGACTTTGCTCCCACAGTGCAAATTTAGCTCAGCCTGTGGCTTGTTCTTTCTAGTAGCTTGGTTTCAACAGTCTAAATAGGGCCCCTTGGTAGAGGACCAGGCAGGAGCTGGGAAGACAGTTCTGCTGCCTTTCACCACATAACTGGACAGCTTCCAGCTGAGAGCCCCACCATGAAGGGCCCCCAAGTAGCTGCCTACTTGTGAGTTTGAACATTGAAGCTGACAAAGGACTTAAGGGCTCAGATTCAACTGACACAGTGTCTTGTATGTGCAGGCAGTGAACTGGGCACACCCATGTGTATTATCTCATTCGACTGTCACTCCATCCTCATTTCCCACGTGAGGAAGCTGAGGCTCAGAATATTTTCATGGCTTATGGTTGAGGGTAAGGGTCACAGGGCTAGCAAGTGGGACTCAGACCCAGGCTCTGAGGCCAAGCCCAACACCCCCGCAGCCCTGTCTCCCCAACATCACGCTTCTGTGGAAACTATTCTGAGAAATCGAAGCAACTCCTTTCTCTCCAGAGCTATAAATATCCGGAGACAGGGAGATGAGACGAGAAAACAGACATCCTTTCCCAGGATCTGGGAGCAATTTCTTGCAAAGCTCCCAAAAGTATTTTCAGTTCTGAAAGCAAAAAACTGCCAGTGCAGACGAAAGAAAGAAAGAAAGAAAGGGCAGAGGGCAGAACATAAAAGGCTGTGCTGATCTGATATTGGGTGCATCACGGCCGTACTAACACCCTAAAACCAGCAAGGACCTGCTGGATGCTGACGACGAGCGAGGCATAGGCTCAACGTGGGTTGGCTTGCTTAACCCTTACAACTGGCCCATCAATTAGGTACTGACATTAACTCCATTTTACATTTGGGGAAACTTGGGCACAGAGAGGTGAAGTAACTTGCTCAAGGTCACAGAGCTTGTAAGCTTTAACCCCAGGGTGTGTGACCCCAAAGCCCAGGTTTATAACCACTGTGTAGACAGCCACTAGCTGAACAGTCCAGCTTAAGACACAGTACATCTGACTCTCTGCCAGGACCCCATTCTAGGTCCTAAAAGGACAGGCAGTAATAATACTGTCCTTTCAGGACCTAGAATGGGACTCTACTCAATAATCTGTGGTGACCTAAATGGGAAGGGAATCTAAGAAAAAGAGTGAATTTAGGTATATGTATAACCGATTCACTTTGCTGCACAGCAGAAACTAACACAACTTCGTAAAGCAACTATACTCCAATAAAATTAATTTTAGGAAAAGGACAGGCATATTCTTGGGAGTCTACACTCTGCTGTACCCAAATCAGCTGGGAACCCAAATCCAGCCCTGCATCCCCAAATCCCCAGAAGGATGCCAGGCGAGCACTTGGAGGGGCAGAACTAGAATAAATATATAACCGTTCCACCACTCTGGTCCCTTGGGTCTTCTCTTCCACGTCTCCTTTCTTATCTTCCCCATGACCCCATGCATTTCCTCTGCCTCGTTTCAGGGTTGGAGGATTCATTTGCTTCAGATGCAAACCTGAAAACTGTCTCTGCTCATCAGAGTGATGGCAGGGCAGGCAGTCCCCCATTCCAGAACAAATTGGTTGCTAATCAAGTTGTTTGGAATTTAATGCCAATTTTTCTATGAAAACCATGCTAACCCAAGGAAAAGTCTCCAGCCAGCCAACCCACATAGCATATTTACCCAGAATGTACTTGGCCAACACTTACCCTAGTCTCTACCATCCAATACGGTAGGTACTAGCCACAAGTGGCTATTTAAATTTTAAATATGTTAATTAAAATTAAACAAGTCACACTAGCCAAATTTCAAGTGTTCAAAAGTGGCAGCAGGATATACAATGAGCTATAAACTAATGATCTATACATTTTTCTGTATACATGTTGTAGTGGTGTGCTAAAGCTGGTTCACCCTAGTTCAAAGGGCCCATTGTTAAATAGGAATTTGTGAGTCAAGTGTCAAACTGTTGGTAGCTTAAAATTAACTATTAAGAGAGTATTTACATCATTAATTTAACAAAAATTACAAATGAGCAATTTTGCTTTTCCCAAACTGCAAGTATTTCTATTATACTGCAACAAAAAAAGTTTAAAAAAAAAAAAAGAACATATATAAATGTCAAATAAAAATGTGAAAAGATAAAAAAAAAAAAAATGGCAGCAGACTACTGGATACCATATTGAACAGAACAGATCTAGAACATTTCCATCATCACAGAAAGTTCTGCTGAACAGCCTGATCTAGGTTCTAGCCCCAAATTCCGACACTGCCTAAGATAATAAATTCCTTCAGAGGTTAAACCACACCACCCCTCCCAAGGGAAATCATGGTAAATGGCAGGTGATGGAGAGAGGGGCTTTGGAATCACACAGCTCCCAGTCTTTCCCAGCTCTGACACTTCCTAGCCATGTCATTAGCTTCTCTGTGCCTCAGTTTCCTCACCTGGAGCATGGAGACAATGTCCTCTGCCCAGGTATCTATGAGGATCGAGTGAGATGGTGCTCAGCACACTTGGAGCTCCCTCTGTTCGCTGCTAATTCTATCAGCCACACAGCAGTGCCTGGGAACACCAACTCTAAGCTATCACCAGTGACTGCGCAGTCTGGGCCAGAGGTGGTGATGGGCTGAAATGGGACTCCTGGCTGCAGAGGTTGGTGGCCTCGGTGGTCTGTCCTGCTCTCCTCTCTCCATCTCTTGTCATTTCAGTCCCTGCATTGGAATGATCTAAGGCCACTTGTAAATCAGCCACCATAAGGGTGAGTACCCCGATCACACAAGCGCTGGGAGAGGAAGGGCAGGAGGAAGAGAAGCCCGGAAATCCCCCAAGGTGGCCCTGGGAATAAGAGAGAAGCCCTCGAGCGATGGAAGGATCTTTTCATTCATTCAATAAGCAATTATTGAGCATGTTAGGTCTTTATATTAGGCACCGAGGAGACAAAGATGAATAAGACATAATCCCTGTCCTCAAGGCCTTCACAAACAAGAGGGTAAAACAACAGAAAATGAATCAGTGTACGAGTGTGGAAAGTGCTGTGATCATGGAAAATCCAGTGGGCCTCAGGAGCTTAGACAGCCAAATGGTGGGTAAAGGGATCTTGGGAATGGGAAATAAGAAAGGTCTGGGAGGCTTCCAAGAGGTGGCGTTTGCACTACATCTCCAAAGACGAAGTGTAGAGAGACGTCCCAGGCAGAGGAAACTGCAGGAACAAAGATATATGGGGCATGAATACCTCATGTCACTACATCAAACAGTTCCATGGAGTCAGGGGCTTATACAGGGACATGATGGAAACTGAGGATGGAGGGAGCAGGTCATGAAGTCTTAAGGCGACAGGCCATGGTTCTGCCCCATGTACTTTCTCATTCCAAGACATGCCTGTTTCATTGTGGCTCAGGAGAGCAAGAGGCTGAGCCAAACTGCAGAGTCACATTTAAAACTACTGTTCTGGGGCTTCCCTGGTGGCGCAGTGGTTGAGAATCTGCCTGCCAATGCAGGGGACACGGGTTTGAGCCCTGGTCTGGGAAGATCCCACATGCCGTGGAGCAACTGGGCCCGTGAGCCACAACTTCTGAGCCTGCGCGTCTGGAGCCTGTGCTCTGCAACAAGAGAGGCGCGATAGTGAGAGGCCCGCACACCGCGATGAAGAGTGGCCCCCGCTCACCACAACTAGAGAAAGCCCTCGCACAGAAATGAAGACCCAACACAGCCATAAATAGAAACAAAAAAACAACTACTGTTCTGAGCTGGCATACTCCATGTCTGCTCATATTCCAAAAGGGAGCCCATTGTCATTACGTGTAAAGAATGTTCATAAGTTAGGGATCATTTATACATTTTTTAAAAATTAAAAATGTATGCAAAGTATGAGCCTTGATTGGATCCTGGATGATACCAATGCTAATGATGCATGAGTTAGCACCCTTTTTCTTAAAGGGTCAGGTGGTAAAATACTTCAGGCTTTGTGGGACATACAGTCTCTGTCACGACCGCTCAATTCTGCCGCGGTAGCACAAAAGCAGCCATAAATAATACGTACAAGACTGAGTGTCTCTGTGTTCCAAGAAAACCTTCATTTACGAAAACAGGCAGCAGGCAGGATTTGGCCCCTATAGCGGACAGCTGCTATAAAGAACATCCTTCTGCCCAGAAGGGAAATATGAACAAGGATTGTAGATAATGGTATTGTATTGACGTTAATTTTCCTGAGTGTGATAAGTATACTGTGGTTCTGCAGGAAAATGTCTTTGTTCTTAGGAGAAACATGCTGCTGTATTTAGAGGGCATAAAGCCTATAATTAATTCTCAAGTGGATCAGGGAGATAATAAGTATATGAAGAAAGAGAGATAAGGCTAACGTGGCAAAACATTAAGAAGAGTGAGGCCAGGTGAAAAGTATATGGATGTTCCTTGTACTAATCTTGCAACTTCTTTATAAGTTTGAAATCTTTCAAAATAAAACATTTGGAGGAAAACTAGAAACTTGAGCAGCTTCAGAGGAACCAAAGGTCTTCATGAACAGACTACTCTGGACTCCCGCATCCTTCAGAACTCTCTGACCTGACCAAGGACAGCCTTGTCTTCCTGCAGAGTGGACGCGGCACACTTTGGATCATGCATCTAGTTTTTCTTGATTAGTTCTGCAGTACCAGGGAAGGTCATTTGAATGCAAAAATGGGTATAGGTTCCTGGCTCCTTCGCAGGCCCCCTTTTGTCTGAATTCTTGTCTCCCTCACCCAACAGCCTGGAGACCAGTTTGCTTTTGACACTGAGCTTCAGAGGCTGTGGAAGAAGCAGCAGCTCTGAGAGCCATAAGCACTCCCAGTCGTGGGATTTTCTGCAGAAGGCAGACTCAGGAGCAGCCGCTGTGGGAAGGAAGCCTTTAGCGTTCTCTGTCTGATCAAAGGCCACCTGGACCCCGTAGGTGCTTGGTGTGATGTTTCTGCTGAGCCAGGAGCTGCTGACACTGTTAAAAAGGTTGGCAGCAGCACTTTCCCAAGTAACCCAGATCCCAATCTCCAGTGATCCCACTGCAGAGTGATTTCCTAATCCTCAACTTACTAGTAATCAATACCATGAAAAACACTAACCCTTCCATTAAAGTAGGCATCCATTGATTTCCATTGGGAAGGTGTTTTTGGAGGCCCAGAATCTCAAAGAGCTTCAGGTTTGATTTTTCATCTGTCAAAGCAATACCATAAAGTACAAAGTGCATAATTCCTGGAAAGGGTTGAGGGGAACATAGTGGGAATGACCATTCAGCCCTCCCACCCTCCCACTCTCCTGCCAAGCATGGCCTTGGAGCAATGCCAGTCAGTGGAGTTCTCTGGGCCTCCTTGGGCACCAAACCTGGCCAGCACCAACAGGGGATGCCCATCACTGCCTCTGCAAGCCAGTTCAGGCCCACATCCTCTTCTGGGAAAGGAAAAGGAAAACACAGAAGTCCTCCACTAATGATAGATGACATCGCTTGGGAACCAGGGCTCTGAGAGACTCAGCATACACTTCTTAGTGTCCTCAGGATCTGGGGTCCAGAGATCTTAAAGGGTCTTTCTATCTCCAAAGACTACATCCTATGAAGATAAGCACCCTGTATATCTTCCACCACCACTTCTCCCAACACCTGCTGTGGTAGGCCACACTCATTTGCAATTACTCACTACCCTCACCCTTGTCTGTAAGAGAATTATACAACCTCCCTCCTCTTGCCTTGTGACTTACAAAGGCCCCGCCCCACTATCAGGCTCTGCCATGTGACTTGTTCTGGCCAATGGAATGTGAGAAGACATGAAGTATGCCCCATGTGAGCAGAAGTTTTAAATGTGACTATGCAAATGTGACTAAAGAGCCTCTTGCTCTTCTCAGCTACAATAAAATGGGCATGTCACAGAATGAGAAAGTATATGGAGCAGAACCACAGTCAATGCACAGTCCAAATGCAACACAAGGAAAACCTTTATAAGCCACTGAGACTGGGGGCTGTTTGTTATGCAGCCAAACTTAGCAACAACTGACTCATCACCCTTAAATACAGGAGTAGCACGTAGGCTGCAGGGAGTCTGATGGCTCTTTACACCTTTATCCTATGGCTCCTATCCACCACCGAACAAAGCCCAGACCTGGTTCCATCTTCACTGAGACTCATTTTCCATCTGTTTACACCCGAGGCTCCTTAAGGAGTGAGTCTTTCCAGCAGCATCCTTAGTTCATGACTCATTCCTGCCAGTGATTCCAGTTGGGGGAAGGAAAAGCAGGTCTAATGTTTCAGTAACACTACTGGGGATCTCAGAGTGAATATTCCCCCTTTCCGTCTCCTGGAGAGGCTCTATACCAGGGGCCAGTGGACACTCACTGCTTGAGACAGGGAGCTCGATTACAGGAGAGGGCACTGAGCTAGGAGTCTGGAGTGCTGGACCCCAGTTCAGGGGAAGTCACTGGGCCATGCTACCCCTTAAAAGCCATGAGTCTCCAAGGGCCTTGGTCACTTGGGAAAGTCCCTCCCCTGTCTGAACTGATCAGTGGTTTCCAAGCCCAGCTCTGCGTTCCTCAGATGTCTCAGCAAACCGCTGAGGTAAGAAGAAGCCTGTGGCCAGTAGGCCCTCACCCCGTTTCAGTCAAATCAGCTCTGCTTTATTCTTTTGAACATATTGGGTTTTTAAGTAACATTCTGCTTGGCCAGGAATTCTATGATTAAATGCATTCAAAAACCACTGACCAGGGACTTCCCTGGCAGTCCAGTGGTTAAGACTCCATGCTTCCATTGCAGGGGGCACGGGTTCAATGCCTGGTGGTGGAATTAAGATCCGCAAGCCACATGACACAGCCAAAAAAAAAAAAACCACTGACCAGGTGATCTCTAGCACCTTTCCAGCTCTGACGCATTGTGAGCCTCTCTGATGCCCAACTTCTTGTGCATTCTGCTGCCCCCTGACTCCTTGTCACTGTAGTCAAGGATTTATTAATACCCAGAGGGCAGCCAGTGATGACTGACTGACTGACAAGCAAGAATGTAATGAGGTAGATCCTAAACAACTCAACCAAGAGTCATAAAACAGCTGCCTCTAAGTTCTGCAAGGCGATTGGACTTTGGAAGGCTAAAGATAAAAGAAAAAATTCAGTTCAAGATGCCACCATGGAAGTGAGCTCAGAGTTTTAGATTTTTGCTCGAAGTTTATCTTCTGCTTGAAGGTCTGCGTAAGACCACCACCTGCCCCTACCACTACATCCCAACTGGAAAAGGGTCCTTTGAAGTGAGATTCATATTTTCAGATCACATTATATTCCCAACATGTCCTGGAAACTATCTCAGGGTGTGGAACTTTATAGGGGGATTTATTGATCAGGATTCTCTGATCCTCATTCAGTACCACCCCCACCCCCTTTTTTTCTGTCTCTCTCACATCCTCTTTGAATTCTTTTAAGAAACTGTGGTCTCAGGGAGCTCATAGGCCATGGGGCATCCACCCGAAGGATAGACAGTCACCTGGTTTCCCAAAGCCCCGGTGGGTGGACCAACGCTCTGAGCCCAAGGCAAGGGGGCGGAGTCTTAATAGTCAGGACTTCACTACACCAAGGGCCACTTCCCATCTGCCCAGGCAAACTGTGCCTCCTGAAACAACTGAACAGTGCCCCCTGTGACAAAAATCCATTCTTCCACCCAGCACCGACCATGGGACAAAGAGCGGGCTGACACCAGGACAGAACCCGGGGTGACTGTGACCTACATTCAAGTTGCTGATAAGTAGGCAAGCAGAGCAAAGATGAGAAGTGGGGACCAGAAAACAGGGCGTGAGGTTGCTGGAGCAGCCAGAGGAGAGAAACTGAAGCAGAGACGAGCTGGTCCGTGGAGACAGGAAATGTTCCAGGAAAGAGAGAAACTCCGGTTCAGGGAGATTTACATAAGAGGGATGTGAGCAGAGCAGAACACTCAGGAAGTAAGGGGCTGCTTGATGGGAAATGCAGCTTGGACTTTTCCTGGCTGGGGAAACACAAAGAAAGGGCCTAGATTCCTCTGCGAGCAGAGGAGATGTGAGCTCAGACGGGCTTCGAGTCAGAGGAAGAGTGAGCCCAGGAGTGTGACCGGGAGAACCCCATCGCCTGGATCAGTATTAGCCCCAAAGAGCTCAGCACCGGGCTGAGCACGTCGTGTGAGACTTAGTGCGTTAGACCGAGTCTACCAGGGGCCTCCCCAGCAGCCTCCCTGCTGCATTCTCGGCCCCGCAGTCAGAGCAGCCTTTCACCACGGCCCATCTGCAGGTCTCCTCCCTTCCCACACGCCCTGGCTGGCCTGCCATGGCCCCATCCTCCTGCCTCTCCGGCAGCTCAGCCCTGCCAGCCTTGCGAGACCTGCCCCTGCCCACAACTCCAGCCCTGTCTGCCCTCCTTCCCCTCACTCCCTAGGTTTCTCCAACACACCAAGGTCTGTTCCTCCTTGGGGCACTCTGCCCTCTGCCTAGAAAGCTTTTTTCCCAAGATTCAACTAAACAGCAACTTCTTTGCCGTCAGATCTCAGCTTAACAGTCTCAAAGCCACCCCTGGCCACCCAAGCTCGGGAAGGATCTCCCCACCAACACCTTGCTCCTCTCACCGTCTTCCGTTTTCCACCTTGTTTGCACTTCTTGCAATACGTGTTGACCCACATTTAACATCAGGCTCCAGACTGAGGTGTGCCCTGTGGGAAAGGGATTGTCTAGTTCTCCAACACAGCCTTTGGGCCAGCCTTATGCATCCGGACCTCAATAAATTGTCACTGAAAAAATTGAATAAGCATCACTTACTTGCCTGTAGAGAGTTAGTCTCCAAATTGCCCCCCACTACTTCCCTCTAACCATATTAAACCCATGCCGTACCAAAGACATGCAGTAATAGTGATAGTTAACATTCACTCAGTGCTTTTCATGTGACTCAGTCTTTACTGGGTCGCCTCACTGAACCCTCACAGCAACCTAAGGAGATAAGTCTTATTTCCATTTTACAGATGAGAAAATCAAGGCTTAAAATAAATGTAATTTCTTACCCAAGAGCACATGGCTAGTGAATACCAGGGTCTGGATTCAAACCCAGGCAGACCGATCCTTGGCCCACATGCTTAGCCACCACTAGGATGGCAACTCTAGGCCACCAAAGGGAAGGTCCCAAGGGTGTGTCTTTGGAGAATCAACTCCTGACTCTGTGTGATGGAAGGAGGAAACCAATGAGCCAGAATATGTGTTTCCTTAGCATTCCAGGAAACGAGGTTACTTGCTGAGAAGCATAGCTCTTCAAAATTAGTGCCACCCTCTGAGTCTGGGCCCCTGTGTTTCCAGAAGCCCCCAGTGTTCCAGTCCTCTCAATGACTAGGTCAGATCAAAGTCAGAGGAAGTACGGGGTGAATGTCGTGTCCCTCTGGGAAGAGGCACCTCTCCCCTCGCAGGGAGAATGGGCTGTGGAGGGCGGGGTGCTGGGCAATTTTCGGATCAGGGGCCCTTTGCAAGGGACCATGCTGGCTTTGGTAACCTCGTGTCAATTAGCCGTGTCCAGGCCAAACATAATATCTTGACAAAGAATGCTTCAATTCAGTGCAAATAGACTTTCTCCACAGAGCCCGTAATAAGTAAAGAGGTTATTTCATCTAGAAAGAAATCCAATGACCTGGAAAAAATCTGGTGTGCATTAAAGCAACCATTTCCTTCACCCACATCTCAGTAAGCTCCTACTTAACGTGCGGACAGCCTTGTCCGTCTGGGCTGCTGACTGTGAAGTTGTTTATTTCTGGAGTTCCTGCCCTGGCCCCCTGCCCTGGAATGACACAGTGAGCTGTGTGCCCAGTGATGGAGATGGTGACCCCAGCAGTGGGCATTGGAATTCCTTAAGAGGCACTTTACGAATACAGATTTCCAGGCTCCGCCCCTGGGGATTCTGATTCAGGAGACCTGAGGCGGGGCCCAGGAATCTGTATTTTCCCATGCAGGCAGGCCTGTGGAGCAGTGTTCGGACATGATCAAGCAGTGGTGCAGACACTGTTGCCATGTAGTGTCTTGCAGGGATCCAGGCTCAGCCACTCCTTCCTGTGGGTTCCTTGACCATGAAACATTCAACCTCGATTTCCTTATCTAGAAAAGGAATACACAGTATATGGCCTGTTTGCCCCTTGGGCGGCTCATGGGGATCAAGGGAGATGATATGAGTAAAATAAGAAAAGAGCTAACATTTATTAACTATTGACCACGTGCCAGGCACCAGATGAAGCACTTTGCCTGCATAACTCCGTCTTCATAAAAAAAAATCGTATGAGGGAGTTACTCTCATCTCTGTTACCTCTGTTTTAAAGATGAATAAACTGAGGCACAGAGAGCTTAGGCAACTTGCCCAAAATCACAGAGCTAGGATGTGAGCTTGGGCCCAGGCTCCTCTCCAGTCCCACCAGTGAAACCTGGTAAGTGCTGGGCACGTGTAAGACAGAGGTTCTGGATCCAGCTGTCCTGCCCCATCCCTCACTGACAGCATCAGGGTGTGAGGTCTAAACCCAAGGGACCCGACAAAAGGAGCCTTGAACATGAAACATGGCCGGCCAGTGCCCTTCTGCAGGAGGACAAGGAACAATGGCCCTCACGTGACCCACCCACCCCTGCCAGCTGTCATGGGTGTGGAAGCATGCACCAGTTTCTGCCGACGGGAAAGAAGGAAAACACAATGACAGTAACAACTCCAGCTGGGGCACAGGTTGCCATCTTGAATTGCCAAGGCCAGAAGCCAAAAATATTGAGAAGTCTTTTTTTTTTTTAATTTATTTATTTATGGCTGCGTTGGGTCTTCGTGTCTGTGCGAGGGCTTTCTCTAGTTGTGGCAAGCGAGGGCCACGCTTCATCGCGGTGCGCGGGCCTCTCACTATCGCGGCCCCTCCCGTTGCGGAGCACAGGCTGCAGTCTTCCCAGACCAGGGCCTGAACCCGTGTCCCCTGCATTGGCAGGCAGATTCTCAACCACTGCACCACCAGGGAAGCCCGAGGAGAATTCTTAAAACAACAGCCCTTTATGCTTGTACATTTGACAAGGACAAGAGAATGCTACCATTTATTGAGCACCAACTCTATGCGAAACCCTTTCAAGCTGTCATTTCTTTTAACCCTCACAGGACCCCTGTGAAGCGAGGCTTTTTCTGAGCCATCCTACAGGTGAGAAACCTGGGTCTCAGAAATGCTGATTAAGGTGTCCCGGGGCCAGAAAGCAGCAGACAGGGGATCTATTTGGATGGGCCTAGCTCCAACGCCCTACCCTTCCTGTACCACAGCAACTGCCACGGGGCACTTCACCACCATCACAGTGACCGGCTTTGACAAGGCTCACACCTCACAACCCTGTCCTGGAAACTCCCCACATACACCTTTAGATCCTAAAGATGGAGCTCCCTGTCCTGGGAGGGGGTGGAGTGGGGCAGAGCATCCTGGAGCACGTGGGAAAACTAAGAAGCCTGAGTTAGAAGGGGTTTCAGCCTTATGCTAAGCGGTGAGCCCACCTCAATTATCAGTCAGGCCAAGATGAAAAGTCACAGTTAACCAAGCACTACTTAGTACCAGGAACTTGCTCATAGATGATATGATTATCTAGTTTCACCACCACCATGCCAGGCTGGGTTTTAGCACTCTGTTTTACAGATGTAGAACCTGAAGGTCAGTGAAGGGGAAGGGAAAGAGGGGGGCAGGAGCGCTATTTGACCCTGTCTTCCCCCAGCAACCTGGGCCAGCCTGGGAACACGTGCTCGGCTGGGTCGGCTAAAGGCTGCCAGGAACAAGGAACGGCTGTGAGCAAATCCACACACTCCGAAGGGAAAGCTTTGGATGTGGCGAGGACAGACAGGTTTTCTCTCCAACAAGGGCTCTGTGTGACTGAAGAGGATGTCCTGTTTCCCATCTTGTATCCTCGTCATTGTCCCAATAAACCCATTTGGAGGACGCCCAGGCCTGAGCGTGGACGGTAACTTTCTGAGGCTGACCTCCATCCTTCACTCTCCAGGAGCCTAGTGCATTGACCCCACCACGTTCGAGGCGCTGTTCTGGGGCTTTCTGTACATGTTTCATCTGGTGCTCATGGCAACGTGAAGGGTTGGTGCATTCTATCAAGATTCTCATTTTAGAAGATATTGCTCAAGGAAATTAGGCCAGCTCCCTGAGTCCCCCAGCTAGACCCAGGTAGGGTTGGAATTCAAACGCAGGCCCCTGAGCCTGAGCTCTCCATGTGACACCAGAGGGTTTTTCAACAGCTGATGAGAATCTAAGCAAATCAATTATTCAGGGTGTGGCTTCCCAACCCCCATGGGAGAGGGAGTTCACTATCACATGACAAGCTCCACCAGCACAAGTTACAGGGAGTCCACCTTTCCCAGTGGTTGCCTATGGCATCAGCTGAGGAAATGGCCTCCCTGTAGGACAACTGCCAGGTGGGTCAGACAAAAACAAAACAACACAAAAAACCTGGCTCCCTATTTTACAGAAAGGGCCAGAGAAGACAAATGGCTTCTGAAGGCTACAAGTGAACCCCTGGCCCTCTAGGACCAGAAAGCAGTTACATCTGCTCCCTCAGACTGGGAGAGTAGACAGAGCCTGCAGGCCAGGTACACAGTGGATGCGCCTTCCCTTTAGTCTGGACTTAAAGGCCTGATTGGGATAGATAGTCCTGAACTTCTGTATAATCATGCTTTGCCTTAAAACTCTCAAAACACTAGATCCTCCCTCAATTCCTAACCACACCAAATTCTGACTAGACTGCACGATATCACACCCTCCAGAAAAAGGCATCAGACCTGGCTTCTGGCTTGGCCTTTCACCCGCTGAAAGGAACCAATAGCATCATGGCCACCAGGATGCCACGTGGGGTTTACTTAGGGTCAAAACCTGTTTCATGTCATGAAAAGTCCACCCACCAGCACCGACCGCTTTCCGAGATGGCTCAAAGGAAGCCAAAGACACTCTGAGTGCAGGCAGGAGCCGGTGTCAAGGGGGAAGCCCTTCTGTAGGCTGACCAGGAGAGCCACACGAAACAGATGGAGCCAATCCACGGGCTCTCCCAGCAGAGGAGTCATTTTAGAGAGGCAAGGACAAGCAGAAGCATTAGTATAAATTACTCTGAGTGTTCATAAAGGCTCACCGCTCACCACTCCTGGGAGGCTAAAGAATTGTTTGCTCCAGCCTGGTAGACCCAAAGCATGCAAATTAATAGTCATGATTTATCATGGGGTGTTTTTCACCAGCATTCTTGGACCAGATTTCTTTAAGTATTTGGGTTCATCTATCTAGCATGTGCCCAGTTGAATTACTGTTCTACAAAACGCATCATAAATCCACCATTTAAGAGAGGTTTATATAAGCCAGCCTGGTGTCCAGGGTCCAAGCTCATTATCATGAATACAATTAAGTCCTGGCAGGGCATCAGCTGGTGGAAGCCAGTTCCCTGCATCTGTGAGCCCCTGAATGGTCGCGAACAGTCGCTGAGGGGGGCCCCTCAAGGCACCTCTCCCCAACTCCAGAGCCACTTGCCCGCCCTGGATCAGCCTCTGCCTTTAGGATGCCACACCTCTGCCTTTAGGATGCCACACCTCTGCTCAAGTTGTTCCTTCCCCCTGGCATGCCCTCCCTACCCCACACCTTTGCCGTCCAAAATTCTAAACAACCTTCAAGGCCCAGTTCAAGGGTTTGCTCCACTCAAGTTTTTCCTGATCATCTGAGGCAAGACCCTCCCTCTTGCCTCTCCAACCTAAGGTAGGTGAAGAGGCTAGATGAGAGATGGTAGACCCTAGGCCCAGTCCCTTCTCCTTCCAGGGACCCAGCCTCATTTGATAAAATGACCTCAAAATTCCTCTCAGGAGAAAATTGAATGTAGTTCTCATGCCTTGGAATTCATGCCCTGTGTTATCTTCTATGTAGGTCATAAGTTCCTCATGTCCTCCCCAGCACCCAGCACGGTGTGTCCCACAAACAGCAGATGCTATGAGACTATGGAAGGGAGGAAGGGAAGGGGAAGGGAGAGAAGGGAAGAAGGGAGGAAGGGAAGATGAGCCTCTCAGCGAAGTAAGGGTCCATGTGTAAGTCATCAACTGTTCTCGAGAAAACAAGTTATCCGCATGGTCACTCCTTTGAGGAGGAAATGTGGTATAGGCCTCAAATACTGAAAACAATATCAATTCATGGAGAACAACACTGGGAGGGCTGACCTGACCCCCATTTCATAGAAGAGGACACTGGATCAGAGTGGTGTAGCAACTAACCCAGCGTCACCCAGAAGGAGATAGAGTCAGGATTTCAGGCTCTTCTGTTCAACCACCTGGCTATCTATTTTCTATTTGTTTCTGGAAGGTCAAGCCTCCTGGCATGTATGAGAGCCTGGGTAGGTGAGAGTACATGCTGCCCTTCTCTAGCCAGCACAATCCTCCTGCTATGACTACATGGGAGCTGGTTCCAGGGCACTGATTCTGGGGAGGGGTCTTTGGTTGGGTCCCCATCACTGCTCACCAGGCTCTGGTTCCAGGCAGAGCCTCATCCTGGCTTCACTGGCCCGGGTTTGGAATAACTAAGAGAAAAATCTAAATGACAGAGCATCATATTATTCCAATGAATTTCCCCAAAGAGATCAACCACAAGATGTTGTTGCTTTAACCAGATGTGGTTAGAGGACAGGACAGTGTGGGAAGGAGGAAGTCTTAACATTCATTGACATGTTCACCTACTCTGTGCAGGCACATGCTCTGTCACACCAAGCATCTACACATGAGAACTTCGTTTAAGCTTCACAATGACCATATCAGGAGAGATTATTATCTCATTTTACAGATCAAGAAATTGAGGCTTTGAGAGGTTAAATATTTCACCTAGGGTCACACAGTGGAGCTAGGATTCAACCCCAGGCCCACCCAACTCTGAAGCTCAAGCTGGTGTCTGGCTTGTTCCCTTAGCTGGGTTAGCACCTGGTACTAATGAGGTCAGGGCTCTGGGTGTAGGGCCCACATTATCTGAGAATGAGAATGTGCTGAAACCTAGATGCTCTTTTTTTGTTGTTTTTTTTTATTGTTTTTGCTTTTGCACAGAGCAAATCTCTCTCCTTTGGCTGTGGCCTGAGCCCCAGCTATCACGTTGTGAATGAACTCCCTTAGTCCAGAGATGGAACAAGGTGGGGATGCTGGCTGAGGGCAGGCCTTCGCCACTCCTCCACGGCAAGCCCCTGGCCCTGGCCCACCACTACTGGGTGTTAGGGGTGTGCCTTCTGTAGACAGAGATCGAAACTCAGGCTTCAGCCACGGTCAAACTATCTTTTCTGCCTTTTGGACTGTCAGGCTGTCATCTTGATGCAAGACCACTTATGGGCAGCACTGGCTGTGTGGTCTGGACTCAGTTTCCTCATCTGTAAAATGGGGATGATCATACTTATCTCACAGGTTGGCGGTGGGGATTAAATGAAATAATGTATGTGCTGTGCTCAGTAAGTGCCTGGCCATACCAAGGGCTCAGTAATGTTAGCCATTACTCTGATCATTATCATCACCTTTCACACTCACCAGGCCCTATTGGACTCAGAAGATAGCTGGAGAGGACCACTGTGGAGTCACTGAACCATCTATCACTCTAGGCCACGGAATGGAGCTGGGCTCTGGCTGGGGCAGCCCTGCTTATCCAGCCCTGCTCTGGGTAGGTATCCTCGAAAGATTTCCCTCCAAAAACTGCCTAGCCAATTGGCAGCAGAGTGACCACTGAATGACAGAAAAAGAGGCCATCCACACACCCCCAAAGACTCAGCCCTTTCCAGCTTCTGTTTCCTTAGAGACAGTGTCATTGGTTAGGGGTCTATGTTCGCTCTCTCCCCTCCAATTCAGGGAGCCTCACTGCAGCCCACAGAATCCTGGATTCCAAACACAGAAGCCAGGAATGCCGGATGATTCAGGGACAGGCCCTAGGAAAGATGGACCCTGTCATCTTAGTGGAAAGGGGAGACGGCAGGCAAGCTTCGGGCCGGCCTCTTTGTCAGGAAGCTTCTTGGTTTGGGAGGTACTTAAATACAAGCAAAAGACAGGGCCGGGTGGTGTTGGTAATAGTCAAGTCTCCCAAGAAGTGAGAAACTATGCTGTATAATGAGGAGAAAGACTGTAGCAATGTGGGAGAAGGAGCAAAAAGGCCTTGACCTCAAGACAGGACCTTCCCCATGACCTTCTAGCCCTCCCTAAAATGAAGGTGCTGTGAATGCCTCACGTGAGGCTGCTTGTGGGAATGGTTTTCTGCTCAGCGCTGACTTGAGGCAAAGCGGAGACCACAGGTGCACAGGCCACAGCCTGACACGGAGGAGACTCCAAGATGTGCTCTGGAATGTGTCGAAATCCTGCAGAGCCTGACGACACCCCTGGGCCATGGAATCAGGGACTGGGAGGAGGTGAGCCAAGAAAACTGGCAGGTGTGTACAAGGACCCAGGGCAGAGCATCCTGCAGGCCACTGGCTTTGAAAAGACAGATACTCATGAGAAGAAACCGAAAAGAGTAACAATGAATAATATCAAATTCAGAAGCCAAATGCTCTCCTTGCTTTCCCTGGTAACTGCTCCCCAAAACTCCCTTTTCCAGGGACAGAACACGTGGCCCAGTGCTCAGCTTTCCTGTAGGTAGAAAGAACTTTAATTAAAAAGTAAATTGCAGCTTGAGTGTACCTGGTAATGTGTGCGATGGCCTTGAGCCAATTAAGAAGAGGTTTCCCTTTTATCCTTTCCTTTGCCAGGAGGGATTGATTGCTTGGTTTTTAAAGAAAAGAGAAAAAGCAACAAGACTTCTCGGGAAGAGACCCCACCTCCCAGAGTCAGGAGGTGAGGGGAGCCAGGGTCACACGTGGCAGGCAGGCCTGGGCCTCCATGTGCAGGACAAATGGGCACTGCAGTCTCCTTGCCGGCCGCCACCTCCCTCGGGGACACCTACTGCACAAGCAAAGGCAGTGATTGGGAGAAGAAAGGAACGCACAATCCCAGCCCACATTTCCCTACCAGCTACTTCCCCAAATCAGCCTCGGATGCTATGTGCCCTCTTAGAAATGGAAAGGGCTACATCAACAGCAAAGAACTTGAGGCTTGAACCAGCTGGCTCCCTGGAGATCCAAAAGGGATGGAGTGGCCTCTCTTTGCCCCGGGCCTCAGGAAGGAAGGAGGTGAGGGCAGCGCCTTTGGACAGCTGGGAAAAGGACAAGCCACATCCAGAGCTGTACCCAGCTTGAGTTTCCTGGCCAGCGGCACCCCAGCAGACACGCAGGGCTGGCTAACAACTGGCTATGGGCAGACAGGATCCCAGTGGGGAAAATGTGAGTCTGGGAATTTGTTGGGCCAAGTGGTGGTGATGACAGAGAAGCATCCTGCCCTGCTGCCATGGCATGGGGCCACCCTGATCAGCCCACAGCTGGCTCTAGTGAGTGCCAAGGCGAGGTCCAGCTGCCACCAGCTCTTCAGGCTTGACCAGGGCTTGGAGGTGACAGACAGCAGGCTACTTGGCCAGGCTGTATGGCTTGCTCACTCCAAACAGTGACTTCCAAACCTGTATAGTCATGTGATGTGTGTCCAAAGAAACTCCTATGTGAACCCTAGTCTATAACACAGCTAGAGCAGAGCTGCTCTGGAAGTGGGGATAGAGATCTGGCCCAAGCCCCTGGATCACCGTCCAGGTACCCCATGGGCATAATCAGAAACCAGGAAGATTAGATGAGGGCTTTGGAACTGACACTCAGGACTCCAGTGTGGGAAGGAGTAGTGAAAGAGGTGTGATTAAGATTAATTGATAATCTGTCCCTTTCTAAATAAACTATTAAACCCATTCCTGTATGCTCTGAGGCCATGCCAACAGACAACTTTATAAATCAATGCACTAAGCCCTGAAATGCCCAAGAGCTAATTTCCACATTTTAGCCTGGTTGCAGTTAGGAAAGAGTCCTAGGGGCGGGAGGCTGTCAGGATGCAGCTGTAACACGCTGGATCTATAACCAGCCCATGGCTGAGCTGTGACTCAGTAACTGCACATGTACATGGCTTCACAGGACCTAAGAACTCAACAAAAGATGCTCCCCAAACCTCAGAGTGGTGGGCTTCCTATGGCAATGAGAGGAGGGCCAGAATGGAGGGAGTTTAGAAGATGGAAAGTTCTGCATCAGTCAACTTTGGACAAGAAAGCGGAAGGGAGATTAAGTGGATTAGTGAGATAGGGAGACAGAGAATGGATGGATGGATGGATGGATGGATGGATGGATGGATGGATGGATAGACAGACGATATCTCTGTGAAACAGAGCCCTCTATTCAACAACCAGATAAACTCTGGCTTCACCACTAAATCACCTGTGACCTTCGGCACATCACATTCTGTGCTGGGCCCAGGTTTTCCAGTCTGTTCCCAGACCCCTTTGTGAAAGCACCTTGGCAGGCCCAGGGCAAACCTCATCTGTTACTGATCTTAGAGGCTGATGAGGAGGGTGCCACCCTATTCCTTCTCTACCTTGAGGCCTAACTCTGGGTTCTCCTTCCCAAAGGTTTTACAAAACAATCCCCAAGATATTAACCCCTAAATATTCCCGGCTGTCTCCTGCCTCTGAGCCTTTGCCTAGACTGTTCCCTCAACTTGGATTCCTTCCCTTCACCATTCGGCCACTGAACTCTTACTCATTTTTCAAATTCAAATGTCTGCAGTGCTATGCCTGGGCAGTCCAGCCACTGAAGGTTACAGATTAATGAGACTTCCACACAGGAGTAATATTTGAAATATTTATTAACTGGAATAGGATGGGCACTGCCCAAGCAGAACACCCAGCTAATCCAAACAGATACTTGTCAAGACAGCCCAGATGGCCACACAAGCATGTCTAGTGACCGCCCACCCTTCCTCCACCTACCATCACGCTACATCAGGGCTGTCTCTCCCCCTGGCCTAACGTGGACCTAACCCACTCCTGGCTCAGTAGGGCTGAAGGCAGAGGGCAAGCGACTCTAATACCTGCTGATAAGCATCTCTAAGCCGCAGGATCTTCTTCCCACTCCGCCCTGGCCAGGGCAACTGCAATGGGGTTTCTGTGACCTTTACCCTCCTCCAGCACAAGGGCATCCTAGTAAAAGGACACCAAGGATCATGTCCTCCTCCACAGTGCCACCCTGAAGCCTGCTTCGTGGCTCCCTATGGCCCTTGAAGAGAGGAAGACAGTGTGTTTGTTGACAAGAAAAATTTATGTGTTGCGTGAGTTTTGTCTTAACTGCTGGCGTCCCAGGAGAAGCAGGCTTGCTGAGGCCCAGCTGTGGCAGCCAGAAAAGCCTCATCTTTCCTAAGTTGTTCAAAGACACAGGATAGAAGTGCCTTGAGAGGTGAGGCAGAGCTGGGGGATGGGGGACAGGTGGCACAGTCCACACTGGTACTGGGTAGACTTGGCACAGGGCAGAGGGGGAGGCCAGAGCAAGAGGCAGGACCCAGGTGGCCCTAGTTTCCTGGCTGTTCCCTGGATTCAGAGAATTGCTGAGTCCCACTAGCTCTGACTGATGTGACAAATTCATTTTTCGTCCAGCTACAAATGGGCTCTAAACGGAGCCAGGTGCTGATGGTGTGTAATTCCTGCCTTCCGGGGATGCCTGCCAGGATTTTCTGCTTTTCTCACCCACCTGTAATAACTGCTGACCTCCCTACTACTTTGGATCTGAACACGAATCCAAGCAGAGCCATGAGCAGCTGAGACCCCAGTTGACCTCCCGCCCACCCAGGTGACCCCTCCCCCTGTACACACTCCTAACCCCACCGCAAGCCCGGGTCACCTACTCCAGCACCCAGAACAGGGCTACAGAAGGGTGCAGCTCCTTGGTAACTCAAGAGGGGCTGTTCACTGGGTGCTTGGTAATGCCAGTGGGCTCCAGCTGCCCACCCTGGCTAGACTTGCAGGTGAAGGTGGCGGTCTCCATACAGAGGCCTATAAAGAAAGCATGTGTCTGTTTCATGCTCAGCAGGACAGAAGCATCCAGGCTGGTCAGAGACTTGTGCTTATTCCCAAAGGGGCTGCCACCCCCCATATGCTGGGAGCCTCTCTGCTTTGGGACTGATTGTTCTACAGGTGAGCAGTCATTCATTCAACAAGCGTTTACTGAAAGCTCACCGAGTGTCAGGCATCCAGGTATGTGAGATGCTGAGAACAGGACCAAGTCCCTGCCTTCAGGACAGCTGTAGTCTCCAGGAGGAGAAAGACAACCAATGAACAGATATACCAAGTCATCTCAAGTGGGTGCACAAAAGAAAACAAAGCAGAAACAACAGGAAAGAGAAGCAAGCCTCTATGAGATGAGATGAGATGTGGGCAAAGGGCCCAATGAAGTGATGAGGGGCCTTGCAAGGAGCCGGGCATTCTGGGTAGACGCCCTGAGGCAGGAACAAAGCGGGGTGTTTGAGAAGAAGCACAAGGCTGATGGGACCAGAGCAGAAGCGCAGGGAGGCGGGCAGGGCCAGATGGCCTTTGTGGAGGTTGTGCTATCATCCCCAGTTATTTGCTGCCCTCCTGTGAGAGGTTTATACACGGCCATCCGCCACCCTGCGACTGACTGTGCTTTCAGGTGGGGGAACTGGATAGCGAGTGGCTATCTCACTTGCTTGGGCCAGTGGAACGTGCACGGAAGTGACGTATGCCACTTGGAGGTGAAGCTTTGAGAGCCGTTATGAAGTTCAGCCACTGCTGTTCCCTCAGCCTGGGTCCTGGAATGAAGAGGTCCTGTGTGGCAGGGCTGACATTCAATGTGAATGAGAAATACACCTTAGGTGTTGAAGGCATTTGATGTTACTATGGCAAAACCTAGCAGAAACACTGATACAGCCTTGCAGGTGCCATTAAAGGAGGTGGAATTTATTCTTCATCTAATAAATAGCCATTCCAGAGCTTTGAGAAAAGTGCCATGAACTGATTTCACGTTTAAAAGACCACCCTGGCTGCTAAATGGAGAACAGACCCCCTCTCAGCCATTCCCCTCCCAGCTGTTCCCCTCACCCCAATCACACAGCATGTCCACTGCCACACACCCCATGAGGATGTGGCCACCAGGGGCCTGTGGGAGGGAAGGGTCCAAGATACCCCTGAGCCATCCTATCCTATCCCCCATGTTATTCTATATCCCAGACTGAAAGGCACTGACCTCTCTTTAAATCCTGCCAACAAACACTTTGGAAAAAAATGTTCATGTGCTCTACTGAGGAAGCCATGAGGGCCGGCAAAGACGTGGTGTCTGCCAGCTCTTTACTGAGAAGTTGCATTCCGTTTGTCACTATATTCGGGGATTTTTCCAAAGTATGACAGATCTAGGCTTGAGATATTGGTCTCCCCCTCAGTTACTCATCAGGGAGGATAAAGCCAGTTCTGCCCCTGTTCCTCCATTCTTCGCAGGACCATCTCTTGGGTTCTTTCTCCTGGCACCTGGTCCTTCTGGATGCTTATTCTGTGTGCACACCTCATATCTCCTAATATTTGATGACCTACTCGATGCCTCTGTATCCTCCAGAGCAGCTCACACAGTGCTCAATTAGCATATTTTAAATGAATGAATAAATGCGTGTTATCAAAATCCATAGGTGAAAACAAAATCCAGAAGGTAAAAAGGTTGCTAGCTCTGTTTCTGGTTGAAAAGTACATGAAATCTGGGTTTAATCAATAAATGAAAACGGTTGTAGCTACTAAATTTCTTTTCACCTGGCACCAGCAAAGGACACATTTACATCTCATTCCCCAAAGGTAGAACATCAAAAGACGAGAGGTCTTATGAGATATCACTCATTCAAATGAAGACCTTCAGAAGGGCACACATCAAGACAGTTTCAATGTCCTGATCACATATGTGGCCAGAGAAAATGCTGAAAACTTCTGCTCTGCTCCTTTAGTAAAGCAAAAACCAAACTGGCACTTAACACTCTCTCAGCCAGTGGTTGAATCCTCACAATGTGCCCAGCATTAGCTGGACTGGGAGGGAGAGATAAAGTTGTCCAAGGTACAGCCCTGTCTGCAAGAAGCATATAATCTCAACGCCGATATAAGACCCAAATAAGTGAATTTTGATCTTGGGCAAGTCAACAGCTCTCCACAAAATGAAAGCACAAGGTCACACTCAATGAAATAGAGATGAACGAAGTTCTTATAAGGACATAAGAATTCAGAAAGAAATGGCATCATGAGCTGGCTGGCTAGAGACACTTTAAGCTTTGAAGAATGCAGCCAGGCAGAGAGGAAAAGAAAAGAGGACACACAGAGAGAAGCAAAAAGGGGAAGTAGGAGAAGAAGTGGCTCCTGGATTCCAGGGACTTGGTTCCAAAAGGCAGGACAAGTGGCCAGAGGCAATAAAATTAAAGCAAATTGTCCTGCCAACAGCTGGGGACAGGATGCTCAAGGATAGACACTGTGCTGTGCCAGGAAAGACCCAGAAGTTACGTCCAGGAAACACACACACACACACACACACACATGAGGACAGCTTGCACTTTACAGTCTTAAAAAGGGAAATCAAAGTAAACAGGAACCTGGGAGACATCAGATTATCAACGGATGGAAAGCTGATGGGAAATGCTATGAGAGAGACTGGTTCCTGTTCTCCAGGGCATTTCAACTGGTCACATTCTCACCATTGAGTGAGGAGGGCAGAGCTTAGAGGAGCACTTCCGAACATGTAAGGACAGAAGAGAAAGACTTCAGTAAAACACCCAGAGAGCCATTTGCATCTTGACATTCCTGGGGAGGTGGAGTACAAAACCAATGAGCCATAGTGTAAATTATTCCTATTATCCAGAAATATTTATAAGCATAGAAACACATAAAGCACTTCTGCTGCAGACTGAAGACGAAGGTTGCCTCCAGAAAAAGTGCTTGTATGTTTGTTTGAGTTGTGAGCTGAACTAGCCACTTTTGTTTTTTTTCATGGAACACTGTTTCTACTTGGAAGAACAACTAACAGATCATAATTATTCAAAGTTGGGAATCTGGCACTCTTCTCAAAAAAGGAAAGAAGTGAGCTAGTCAATTCATGGAAAATAACTGATAGTATTTTTCCCAATGATAAAATTTAAGCTACTAAGCCAAAAGAAAAAAATAGAATTTTGGAAAACTTGCGTCCACCACCATGAGCTTGACAGCTTCCCAAAACTTAAAAGCTTCTGATGCTATCAATGGTAACATTAATAAAAGTAATTTTTGTTACTGTAAAATAAAGTATTTCAACATTTAGAAGATCTGCATAACTCAGTGAACCTATTTCTTTCCCAAATGAACAGTGCAAAGTATTACAGAATCACGCTTGGGTAAAAGATACAAGCATAAAAGTTCAAGACAGATCACTGGATTTTAATGTAACGTGGTACAAAAAGTTTACTTACGTGGTTTCAGATTCCACATTGCAACTGGCCTCTAAAAACCTACCACTTGTCCAGTTTGGCTGTAGTATCAAAAAAGAATATCCATAATTATCTGAAAAAGCTATTAATATACTCCTCCCTTTTCCATCTACATATCCATGTGAGGAAGAATGTTTTTCACAGACTCCAACCAAAGCAATATATTTGCAACAGACCGAATGCAGAAGCAGTTATGAGAATCCAGCTTTCTTTTATCAAACCAGATATTAAAGAGATTTGTGAAAATATAAAACAATTCCACACTTCCCAATAAAGTATCTTTTGTTTTGGAAACTGCAGTTATTTTTAATTTAAAATAATGTTATTTATGTTGACATTTAATTGGGTTTACTATTGTCATTGGTAAATAAATCGATAAATAACTTCTGAAATTTTCTCAGTTTAAATTTCTTAACGTGGTAAATATTGATAGATGTAACCTACATGAACAAAAACTCTTTGGGGTCCTTAATAATTTTTAAGAGCATAAAGGAATCCTATGAGCAAAACATTTGAAAACACAGATTTAAACTACTGTTAGATGATAGGAAATTCTACTTGTTCAGGGTCCAGCATCCATAAGACCCAGGCCCAGCCTCCTCCAAATCCCAAACAATGAGATCATTTTTATTGACAAGCAGATGCCAACAGAGACTTTTTGCTTGGGCTGTAAACAGTCAGGGCAAGGTTGATAAAATAATTTGTTTCAGGGTTGATATTTAGCTGGTACGTACTGGCCCCACCATATCAGTTATTAAAATACTGAAATAACTTTTTACTATTTGGTAAAAAGCCACCGTCCACCACCACCTAAGACATAGACCCCACCCCCCACTATCCGGACCCCTCCCCCAGTACTCCAACCTCCCTCAAGAATCAGCAACTAAACAGTTACTGCCTGGCACAGTGGGGGGTCTCCAGCACCCTGCTCTAGCGCTATGGTCAGGGTCTGTTCCGATCGGACACTGCCCAATGCCACATCAGTTGTTCATACTTTTGAATATCAACCTTTCTCAGCTCCTCCCTCAAGGATGAGAAAACTTGAGGCAACTGAGACTTTAAGGGGACAGCATTCCAGAGGGATGAACACCGGCTGGAAATACCATGATGGCCAAGTCACTATGTCACGGAGACGGACCCTGTCAGCAAAGCAGGCTTGCCTCTGAAGAATGAGTTACACACCAAACCAGTGAGAGCTACCAAAGGTGGCTATGGGACTCCCAGCTTGTCTACAAGGTAGGAATGAGCAGCGACCGTATCTATAGAAGGGAGCTCCCTGTAGCTCATCCCAGTCTTTGAATAGGAGCTCCAGACTCAGCTTTGCAGGACCACCCAGAGTCAAGCAGGGGAAATATCCTAAAGTGGGAAAAGCTGAGACTGATGCTTAAAATCTAATGTCCTCACGAATTCTGTTTCAGAAGTTACATCCCTGTGGAGTAAAACCAGTCATCAACATCCAAGTCAACCTGTAACAAGGGAAATTAATGGGAATTTTTTTTCCCTTTGACTTCCCCTGGTAGGTACTCGAAGCGAAAGAGGAGGGAAAGGCCATGGCTGGTGAAGGCAAGGTAGAGCCTCACCCTCACTCTAGCCCCCAACACTCCCATTCAAAGACTTCAGCAAGAAGACCTCTTCATGACCCCAAAGATTCATATTAATCCAAAATGCAGAAATCTGAGGGGAAAAACAGGGAGAGAAGGAGAAAGAAAGCGTTCCTCTAATTCATTGGCATATCTCGCCACTAATTAATTACAGTTCAGGTGTCTCACAAATCTACATTTTCTTTTCTAACTTCCACACCTTTATACATGCAGGTCCTTGAGGCTCCTAACCCTTTCCCCAACCTCTTGCAGTTGAAATCCAATCCATCTTTCAGTGATCAGTTCAAATACCTCCTTCTCCATGAAAACTTCCCCAAGCATATGCACACACCTGCTCAGCTAGAAGTGAGTCCCTCCTCTGCAGACCTTCCACCACACATGCTTGTCAGTATTTTCTTATGGCACTTATCACATTCTACTACGGGGATGGATTACCTCTGTCCATGTCTTCACCCCCATACTGGACTATGAACTTGTAGGCAGGGACTACATCTCACCCTTTGCATCCCTCTGGGCACCTAGCATAGAATCTGGCATTGTCTCTTGATTAAATCAATGAATGCATGGATGAATAGATGGAAGGAAGGAACAATGGTGTAATGTTATACCTTGATTCCTGCCCGGTGAGTCAATTCTTACCTCTGCATACTGGTTATGAATTCTCTCCCTGGATCAGGCAGATGCTAGGTTTGACAATATCCCTTTTTCCTTATCATTTAACGTCCTGACCAACCCCATCTTCTTCCCCCAAATCTGGTGGTTGAAGACTCAGGGATACCTTGAAGCATGAAGAAATTCATCTGGGTCATTTCTGGGCTCTGGGGAAATTTTTAGTTCTGTTTTCTCTATCCAAAGAGGAATACTGCAAACACCCTGTGCACACAGGTAAGCAGACTCTAGATCTCAAACCCCAGCTCTGGGATTTATTGAGAGTGACTTGTGATTTGTATTTCACCACTCCCCCTTTTGATGAGAACAGATGTTATTTGTCTCTAACTCCCAGACACCTGGAACTAGGGAAATTCCCAGCGCCCACTTAATTACCATTGAACAAGCAGTGCCCATTAGAACTCTTTACCTACAGGGCATGTTTCTGCCCAAGCCTGAGGAAGCAGGATCATATACCAGTGAGCATAGTAACTACAGTCAAACCTGGCATGGTCCCCTTTATCTTGAGGAGGACTGCATGGATGGAATCCTCATGCATGGAATCACCTTCCCAACTGATAGCAGAAAATGAAGGGACTCTGAAGCCCTGAATTAAGGGATGAAGTGTTTGAACCTTGCTGTTTAGCCATGTATCCCTCTCCTGAGGGTCCTCATAGGGGTGGGGGCAGAGGCTTGGAGGGAGAGAGGGCCTGTAGTCACTTTGCAACTTGAGTCTCCTGCCATGAACCAGTGAGGAAGTGGGGCAAGAGGTGGTTTAATCCAACGTTTCTTCCAGAAGAGAAGCACATTTATGAAACCAATAGATCCTTCTTGCTTCTCTGAATAAACGAGATCTGGAGCTCTAAAAAAGAGTAAGCAATGCCCTTTGCCAAAGATAGCAAATACCCACATTCCAAGAGCATCTTCACATTTAGCCACATTGCTAAAAACGACACCCAAATATGCCCCAAAGGGAAAACACTATACCATGGCTGCCCTTTTGCTGTTCAAGGAGCGTGGGAAACTGTTAGTTCCACACTTATAAGAGCTTCAACCAAGAGAGGCTTTCAGCAGTTTTTTTAAAAAGCCCTAAACAGCTGATTTGTACAAGACTCACAGCCTTGCTGAATGCTAATGACAGTTTGAGCCTGGCTGGGAAGGGTGACACAGTTTGTCCAACGTCCGTCACTCCCAGCACAGCTGCTGAGTGCCACATATGCCAGGACCTTCAAAGGCTTGATCCTGGGTCAGCTGCTCACAAAGATTCCCAACAACCTGTTCTCAGATCCACAGCCCAGAGTCCATGGCAGGACACAGGGAGGGCATCCATATGTTGCACAGAACTAATGTGGCCCAGGAATGCAGAGACCACATGGTCACCTGGAGCACCCACTGCATCCAGAGCTGCAGAACTTGATCCAGACATTAGAGTAGAATGAGAGAGAATGCAAAGAATCCAGACGTAGGGTTCCACAGACCTGGGTCCTGCTCCTGGCTCTGCCACTTGCTGCCTTTGTGACCTTACCTAGGGTGACACTCAAATATATAACAACCAGAACAGTAAGGTTATGTGGCAGAAGAGTGCTATGTGTTCACTAAACCCATTTCCTTTTTCTCCTGGGCAACCAGATAGACTACATTTCCCAGGTTCCCTTGTTGTTAGGAGGCACCACATGACTGAGTTCCTGCCAATAAAATATGGCAGAAATTATGTGCTCCACTTCTAATCCAGGCCCATGAGGTCCTCCATGTTCTCTTTCTTCCCATGTCTGCCAGATGCATGCAGAGGGTCCCGTAGAAGGCTGCAAGTCCCGAGCCTGCATTCTTGGGTGGAAGGAAAACTGCCAGCTCACCAGGAACTTCCACATTGGTCACTGGATAAGTGAGGAATACACTTTTATTGGTTAAAGCCACTGAGGTTTGGAAGTTGGTACTGCAGTTAACTTTCCTTACTCTAAACAAAAGAGGCACCAACGAATCAGAAGGACTCTATTATGCTGCACCAACACATCTAGTATATGCCAGAGGGATATTACCACCCAACTTACTTCTGAAACCTCCATTTCCTCATTGGTGAGATAGGAATGTCATTGTCTGCTCAATAAGGTTATTATAAGGATTGACTGAGATCATGTATGTATAGCATCTAAGTACAGTACTTCACCCATGGTTGACTGAATTGCATGGATTTCACTGAGTTCCTTCTCATTTGTGGTTCTCAGGTTCCTCATTTGTACACTGCAAATTACTCCATACACTCCCTTCCTCTTTTATAGGCAAGTGACAGCCTGAAATTTCTCTTTCTCCCTTATATTTTCAACCACAGTCATCCTGGTCTACAAGGAAAGCAGCCCCTCAGTGAGCACTGCTGTCATTTTTAAACAATTTTATGAAAATTGCTCCCTTCTGGGTGACTGTGAGAGTCAGAGGAGGCCAGGCGGTGATGGAAGTGCATCTTCTTTGGGGCCAGGTGGAAATGAGCCCAGCCATATAGATGGGCCCCATACTCTTCGAAGGGACCAAAATACACCAGTTACAAGGTTTGAGACCCTGAGAACACACCTATAATCCTGAAAGCCAACACCAACCGTGATTAAATGCTACAAGGACTTAAGGGTTCTGGTTTTGATGTAACACAGTCATCAAGGATTCAGACTCTGTTGTCAAACCACATGCAGTCAATCCCTTTCTCACAGCTTGCTAACAGTGTGACCGTGGATACATTATTTAATGTTTGTGTGCCTCAATTTTATCAGAAAAGGGGGATAATAAAAGTACCTATCTTGGACTGTTGCTGTGAAAATAAAGTGAGATAATTCATATATAGCACTTGGCTTGGTACCTGGCACGTAATAAATACTCAATAAACATTAGCTATGCATGTCTGTTCAGCACACATCAGAACAAACTTTTCAAGCAGTTAAAGAGACTCCTATTTCTCTAAGCAAGAACTTAGAAACACTGTCAATTGTCTCCAGCAGACATTTTTCTATTTAATGGCTCTAAAGAGACAGAAAAGCTTTAATCAATTCCCAGAAGTAAAATGCTAAGAAATTATATGCACAGTTACGAAAACAAAATAAAAAATGTTTCCCACACATTGTTCAGCAGACAAAAACATATTGACATGCTGTTCCTGCAAGGAAGTGGGATGAATTTTCTAGATAATCCTAAGCCATTCATCTTTCCCCCTACTGTGTCTGCTCTAGGGCCAAAATGTACCTCCAGCCAAACAAGCGGCTCCCTCCCCCAAAGTTCCTACTATGGTTCCCTGGAGGAACCATGTTCCTCTATTCTTCCTTTAATGCTTTTTTTGTTCATTAAGTGAATATTTTCTTGTACAACATTTTAATTTCCTTAATAATTTTTAACTATATTTCTTGAGCTATTTTCTTAGTGGTTGATCTGGTGCTTACATTATACATTTTAATCCATCCAAGCCCATTAACTTAATTCTAGTGAAATATAGAAACTTTACTCCTATATAGCTCTAGTCCCTCCTTTCCATTTTTGTGCCTCTTCTGTGCTTATTGTCAAACATATTACATTTCCATATGTTAATAGGCCTAGCAATACAATTATATAACGTATTTTGTTCATGCAATTCCTTTTTAAATCAGTTAAGAGAAAAAGGAAGAAGAAATATGGAATTATACTGTATTTTACAATTGCCTATATAATTACATTTAGCGGCACTTTTTAGTTTTTTGAGTGAATTCAGATTACTGTCTGGTGTCATCTGCACTCAGCCTGAAGAAAATCCTTTAGTATTTCTTGCACGGTGGATCTGATGGCAATGAATTCTCTCAGTTTTGTTTACCTGGGAATGTCTTTATTTTGCCTTCGTTTTTGTCTCTTTGTTTGTTTTGTTTTGGTTTGGTTTGGTTTTTTGGCCACACAGTGCAGTATACGAGAACTCAGTTCCCTGACCAGCGATCGAACCCATGTCCCCTGCATTGGGAGCATGGAGTCTTAACCACTGGACCACCAGGGAAGTCTCTATTGTGCCTTCAAGGATAGTTTTGAAGGATAGTTTTGCTATATATAAGATTCTTAGCCACCATTGTTTCTGATGAAAAATCACCTGTTAATCTTATTAGGGTTCTCTTATAGGTGATGAGTAGTTTTGTTCTGTTCTGTTACTGCTTTCAAGATTTTTTTCATTGTCTATCACTAAATATGCCATTGGTGTACTTAATGGTGTTCCACATTTCTCTGTCTCTGCTCATTTTTCTTCATTCTTTTTTTCTCTTTTCTTCAGATTTAATAATCTCTATTGATCTGTCTTCAAGTTTGCTGATACTTTCTTTCGCCAACTCAAATCTAATTGTAAAAGCCTCTAGTGAAATTTTCATTTCACTTTTCATATTTTTCAAGTCCAGAATTTCCACTTTCTTCCTTTTTATAATTTTTCTCTTTATTGATATTCCCTATTGATAAGACATTGTCATCATATTTTCCTTTAATTCTTTCAGCAAAGTTTTTTAGTTCTTTGGATAAATTTATAATAGCTACTTTGAGGTCTGTGTCTGGTAAGTCCAACAGCCAGGTCCCCTCAAAGATAATCTCTGTTGTCTGCTTTTTTCCTCTTTATGGCTTGCATGTTCTCCTGTCTTTGATGTCTTTTAAATTTCTATTGAAAACCAGACATTTTAGATAATATATTTTAGCCACTCGGGATACTGGTCACTACTCCTGCCCTCCCCTGTCCCAGGACTTGTTTTTGTTTATGTATTTGCTTGTTTATTTGTTTAGTGACATAAATGGACTAGTTCAGTGACATCTTTTCCCTGCACAGTGTGCAGTCTCTGATGTGATTCCTTGGAGGGTATAGCCTTGGTCCTGTGCACTCCCCCTATTCAATCCTCTGGGGTGACAGTGGTTTTAGCAGGTCTTTTTTTTTTTTTTTTTCCTATCTCTTTCACTTATCTCCCTGTTAAACTTCTGGATGGACTGCCTTGTTGGTATCACACCCAGCTGTTAGCCTCCACTAATTGCTACCTGATTGCTCTATTATTTTCAACAGTACTTTGAGGCATAAACTGCTCCACAGTCTGATCCACTTAAGTTCAGGCTTCTTTGCAAGGGCAGTCTTTGAGGCCAGTCTTTAAAGCTTGCTTTGACCCCAAGAAGTTTCTTCTCAGATATCTCCTTCTCTGGTTCTATCTGTTAAATGTCTAGCTGGTGTAGCTGGCCTGCTGTCTCTCATGTTGCTATTATGACACTACTAGCATCCTCTTAAATACTCACCAATTGCTTTAGGCTTGAGATTTCTCACACTCTGTTCCAAATAAAGTGGAGAGCTACAGAACTCTGTGTTCTCACAGCCCACCTCTCCCCCTAGGCAGGATCTCTGTACCACTACTCTGGAGCTAAGAGTGGGAATGGCAGTCCACTTCCTTCAGTGACATACGTGGTCTATGAGTGGGGTATCGGGTAGGGATGGCAGCCACTAGTCTTCTTGGATTGCTTCTCCTGGCATGGAAACTTCACCCTATGCGTGGGTTGGGGTGTGGACAATTAGGGCCCAGTATTCTTGGCCAAGGGTAGAACTTTCTTGCTACAAATGGGGGCTGGATGGCAGAAAGTCCCAGACCTCTTGGCCATGCTTGCATGGAATAAAGCTTCTGCAACACAAAGTTGGGAGAGATAAGAAATACAGTGGCCTGACCCTCCTGGGGAGAAACTGTAGCCTTAGAATAGGAGCTGGAGGGGAAAAGGAGCCCTGTCTTCCCATCCATATCTGCCCAGAGAAGAGCTTCTGTCTCATTGTACTCGTGTTCAAGGAGAGAGCAGGTCATGGCTCAAACACCACAGATTGTTGATATTCTTACTGAGATGTAGTAGATTTTCTTGAATTAGTGTTTCTCCATTTGATGTATGCCCTTAGAACAACTTTCAGAGACTTTAAATGGTTGGGATTTTTAAAATAATTTTCCCCAGTTATGTTTGTTTCACTGGGGAGGCTCCACAGAGATCCTCACACTGCCATTCCTGGAGTGCTTCTCCTAACCCCATGTGATTTGCACTAAAAAATAATCATTAGGGAACAGCTGGCTCCATTTACCAATGTTGTTTATTTCACTTTGACCATATTTTCTAAATTAAAAATAAGGGGCAGGACTTCCGTGGTGGTTAAGAATCCGCCTGCCAATGCAGGGCACACAGGTTCGGGCCCTGGTGCGGAAAGATCCCACATGCCGCAGAGCAACTAAGCCCGTGTGCCACAACTACTGAGCCTGTGCTCTAGAGCCCGTGAGCCACAACTACTGAGCCCTTGTGCTGCAACTAGTGAAACCCATATGCCTAGAGCCCATGCTCTGCAACGAGAAGCCACCACAATGAGAAGCCCGCGCACTGCAACGAAGAGTAGCCCCTGCTCGTCGCAACTAGAGAAAGCCTGCACGCAGCAACAAAGACCCAACCCAGCCAAAAATAAATAAATAAATAAAATATTTTTTAAAAAAGAAAAAATAAGGGGCATATGGTCTGGAAAGGGCTTTGTACTGCTTCCAGGGTAGGGGAGTTGATATGGGTAGGTAAACTTTGGAAATAGTAGAATTTACAATTCATTTAGATGGTTTCTGGGGACAATAGATAGAATATTTGAAATTCAGCCGTCCCAGAAAACGTAGGGATATAATGCTGCTAAAACTCTTGTTCTACTTAAAAGTTTGAAGGAATTCATGGCTGATACAAAGTCTCCTTTGAAAAGGGATACTTCCAAGTTGTATCTTGCCATCAACGATCTCAATTTGTGTTTGGTGCTTCTCCACACACAACCAATTAATCCTAATGGGAATTCAGCATGGAGAGAACTGGATTCTAAACAAATAACACCCAACAGCCAAGACTAAGTCTTGCCACACAACACCCATCTGCGAAGGCTAGAAACAGCCTGCTTCGCTTCAACTCTGAATCAGCCACCACCCCAGCATGCAGAATCTAGAGAGTTTTCTGTCTCCCAGGACTTGGGAATTTCTCAGCTGAAGCCTAGGAATATGGAAGTAGGTAAAGGAATGTGGCCTGGCAAAGGGAGGGAAAAAAATAGGATTGTCTCTGAGACTTCATTCTCCAATTTTCCTAAAATCAGACTGAAGTCGCCAGGGAAATCTGGTTTTGAAATGGTAGACAGCCACAATCCCCTAGCCATCAGGGTAACACACCCTCCCTGGACATATGCACCTGCCTAACTGCTTGACATTGTGTACAAACTGAATATGCACGATCTTCATGTTATCACAAAGGCTATACTTTTAAATGTTTCTACCCAATATTTAAAACCCTTTTTCTGTCCTTAAAAAGACCCATAGATTTTACTGGATCGACTGCTATTTGAGACGTCTGGCTAGCCAGGGACTGCACGTACTATGGACTACAGATTTCCAGATCAGGGGAAAGAGGGACAGAAAGTACTGGAGTCAGAGTGATGACAGTATATAGCCAGTTTATTATCTAAAGAGTGAATAGGTATGTCCTATATATGTATAACCATTTTTCAATAACACGTATGGGTTTGATTAATAAGTTAAAAATCCATTTAAAAGCATTACTGAATTTCTGATTATCCTTTGTCACGTGTGGTCTCCACTGACAGGTGGTGACCATGCCAGGTACCTGGCTAGGTTTCAGTTTCAAGACCAGTAAAGTAAGCCAGGCTTACAATTCAGGTGACCCATCGTTGAGCCCACGTTGCTAGGGAGAGGGGAGGGACAGAGCAGACAAGCAGTCTGTTTCCGGTCCTAGATACTCTGGGTAGCCTCTGGCGACATCACGCCAACAACTGGCCATACCAGAATTTGAGCCGAATCTGTCTGACTTCAAAATTCAGCACCTTGTCTGAGCTGGAAGAGGCAGGGTTGCTGCATATCAGAAAGCCACTTCTGGGACCAGAAGCCAGAGTGCCATTTCAGAGCTTCGAGAAGCTTCCTGGATTTTGCTCTTGTTTTCTCAAACTGGCAAAGACCAAACGGCCTCCACTCTCAAGGCAAAGAGAAAGTGATAAGGAATTTGGGAAGCTTTTCTGCCCCAGGGAAGAATCCGGCTCAATGACAGTTTGGTATTAACTAGCTCAGCCATGCAGGGAGGCATAATTAGTTTCCCAGACCAGAGCTTCATTCCACTGGTCCCCCACAACCCAAGGGCTACACAATCTGTTTGAAATGAGAAGAAAAATAAAATCATCGCTCTCCTCAGCTCACCCGTCGGGCTATTGCTCAAAGCCACGAGCAAAAGGTGAGGCAGCCATCTGTCTGCTGAGGTACAAGAAAGAATGGAATAGTCATTTTTAAATGACATTTTCAATTTTTCCCCTATGTCTACTATGCCCTCTTCCACCCTACTGCTTAAATGACTCTTTTCAAATCGAAAATATCAGGGAATAATAGGAAAAGAAAAATTGTAGTAATCCACGGCTCCTGCTAACAGGCTGCTCTGCCCTGGTGGGCAGAGTCCCAGGAGAAACTTCTTCCTGCCCATGTCCTGGGTGTACAGACTGGAGAGGGTGGGAAAAGCTGTGCTGGGCCTCTGTGAAGACCTACACCCATGGGTGGGTGATTCCCTAGGCAGCCCCCGGGGGACCAAGGGGTCTGGGCTGCCCGATTTCCAGCCCTGCTTCTGCCCATGATGCCCAAGGAATTTCAGCAGTGCAGGAAGGAAAATCCCTCTCCTGGCTCTGGAGTTGTCCTCTGAGAGTCCTCTTCCCCCCTGTACACTGTTCCTGCCACCTCTCTCCTGAGTGTGAAAGAGCAAGTCCCAACTCACCACCATCACCCTGGAGACACCCTGAGATGGCGGGATCCATTCTGAGGTTCTCACAGGCCTCAGGGCAGAGAGGAGGCCAAGTCCAGGTGCGAAGCCAAAAGCCAACTTTCCCTTAGCTCCGAGCCCAGAGGAGTTCTTTATCCTTTCTTGGAAATTAAGCTATACTTTCTCCTTCCAATTGACTCTCCACGTATCCATTTAAATGACCTCAACTTTGTCCCTCCTCTTGAAACACAGACACCCTGTTCAGCTGTATCTTTTCTGGAATTATTCTCTGCTTTTGGTGCAGGTTTATTTTTTCCCTTCTGTGCCCACAAGATTGCTTCCATTTGAAAGTGACCACAAGTGACAGCTTTATTACAATAAAGACATTGAGGGTCCCCTGAAGGTTCCAGGCTTTTCTCACCAGCTGATTCCTGGGAGATCTCAGGGCAGGAAAGCACACTTTACACACACACACACACACACACACACCACCGAACCACAGCTTCCCTTTGATTAAACCATGAAACAGCAGTGTAAGCTATGAGGGGCCAGGAGAGAAACCCCAGGAGTGCGTATTTTCCTGTCCCCGACCAAGAAGGAGGACAAAGCATGAGACAGCCTCACAGAAGTCACCCCCAAGCCTGGAGGGATGAGAACCAGCTCTTCGGGCACCTGGCTTCCCTTCCAGACAACTTTGAAGCCAGAGACCGGGATGTGAATTTTCTTACTAAGTGGTTTTAGTCAGGTCTGCTTATTTTTTCATTTAGTCACTCAACAAATTCCTAATTCACCCAACTATTGTACATGCCCTACTGGCATGTAGTTTCCAGTGAAACACTGGAAAATGGAAAAAATAGGACCCTGTCTCCACTTGCAATGAATTCACAGTCCAATGGGAAAGCAGATCAATAGTTACAGTACAGCACAAATTTCTCATCTGTAAAATGGGGCTAAGGATCTCACAGGCTTATTTTTTTTTAATTAATTTATTTATTTATTTATTTATGGCTGTGTTGGGTCTTCGTTTCTGTGTGAGGGCCCTCTCCAGTTGCGGCAAGTGGGGACCTCTCACCATCGCGGCCTCTGCTGTTGCGGAGCACAGGCTCCAGACGCGCAGGCTCAGTAATTGTGGCTCACGGGCCCAGCCGCTCCGCGGCATGTGGGATCCTCCCAGACCAGAGCTCGAACCCGCGTCCCCTGCATTGGCAGGCAGACTCTCAACCACTGCGCCACCAGGTAAGCCCTCACAGGCTTATTTTAAGGATTAGATAATACGAAGAGGATTAAACAGTACCAAACATCTAGTCAGTGCCTGATAAGTGTCAGTTTTTTTTCTCTTTTCCTCTCCTTGACACAAAATCTCTGCCCCTCTTCCATCTGCACCGCTGCGTGGGTTTGAAAAGCTGGGAAGAAGCCTGCTCCCGATACAGAGACTGCATCACCAGGAGCTACCATGTGCTGCTGGACCTGAAGACAGGTCCTGCTCAACAGTGCTGTGTCCCCAGTCCTGAAGATGATCCCAGGTGGTGGGGTGCAGGCCCCAAGGACCCAGACAGACCACACAGAGGGGACTGGGCCTCCAGCCTCACCACATCTAAAGGAATCTGCCCGGCCTTTGTCCCTTTAGCACCTGGCTTCGTCTGAGAATATACAACTAAGGATTACTTCCCACTGCAGAAATTTCTTCTGAGGTTGAGGGGAGTAACTGGATGCAAAGGGAAACTTTCTAGACCTGATTCAGAACCCTTACATCCCCATCCCAGAGTCTCCAGCACGTGGGGCAGGGCCTTCAGGGCGGTCACCAAGTTGCTCTGGGCCTTGGATCTCTCGACACAACGTTAGAAGGTGAGGATACTCTTGTTCCTTCCGGGTCTGGCGTGCTCTGATTCTCAGTAAAGATCCTCTGGACGAGAGCCTTCACAGTTGCCATCTGACTTGAGAACTGCCGAAGTTGCAAGGCTAAACCTTTTTTGCTAATTGATGAGGAAAGAGGGAAGGACTGCATTGAGCTGCGCAACACAATACCGTTTCCTAATACTGACCAGGGTGAAATAAGACATTTAACTTTTGATTTACAAACATCAATGCATACTTTCTGTACTTCTAAAGTAATTACAAACTCAAAACTACTTACGCCTGTTTGGCTAAAAAAACAACGAGCTGTTGCTGAAAAACATTCAAAATTCACAATTGTATAGTTTTAGGTATATAAAAGAATCATTTTAATTGTTTTGTTAAGGCAATTATCATCTCCCTACTCATAAGGAACCAAAATAACTCCCACTAATCAAGAAATGGTTTATTGCCCAGGAAGTTTAATAATGATTTAGTACGATTCTCTCTAGTAAAAAAGCAAAACCATCCCTCAGTTTTCTGTCACTAGTAAGGGATATTTTTCAAAAAAGACTTTAAATAGATAAGTACTAAAAAAAATGTAGTGTGTACCTTCCCAATATGAAACTACATCTATTTCTGAGTTGTAAAGAATGTATATTAAAATTATATCATGCAACAAAATGCACATTTTGTAGGGGGGAAAGAAAGAAAAGATTAAATTGAACCTTCCTGACAACTGGATTAAATCACACCTTCCTGCCTGTAATTGACATTATAAGTCACATTGCTTTGTGTTAAATCAAATTCACCCCAGCAGGAAGACAGGCTGCCTGCCGCAGCTCCAGTTCTACTGGGAGGTGGGTGGAGATGGAGGAAAACATTTCTCTCCTGTAGGAGGCTCTTCTTCCACCAGGGATTTGGGGAAATGAGACTCTCTGGCCAGGTAACTGGACACCTTGCATAACTCTCCCACCAGCCAAGGTTTCTACAAATAGTGCATTCCTGACATTGTCCCCTGCCCACTGCAATGCCAAGTGGGTTTTACAAAACAAATATTTCTCTACAAATGAGTGCAGGTCCCCAGGCCAGCAGGCTTAGAATTTCAGAGCAATAGTCAAATCAAACTGAGACACTCCAGATGTCTCAGCTGAGAAGCTGTCACCAGCGTGAGGCTGGGCTTCCCTCTAACCTCACGTCTGACCATCTCAGGCTCGTCTTAACCGGAGAAGTCCTTACACACACATCCTGTCTAAATGAACTGAAACAGGGTTCAAGGCTGACAGTCTAGGTGTTACAACCAGAAAATATACTCCTGACCGTATTTTCTATGCCAGCTCCAAGAGGGAAATGTGGTGGGAAAGAAGGAAAGAGGGAAAGCAGGAAGACTGAAGAAAAGAACGTGTTCCCCCCCCCCATGCCCACCATGTGATAGGCAGGGTGAGGTGCTGTCCTGTACCTCATTTAATCAGCACCTCATTTAATTTAATTTCACCTCATTTAATCAGCACAACAATCCTACAGGGTTTAAGGAGCAGTCGTCCTCATTTCTGTGGTTGGGGAAACTGAGGCACGGGGAAGTGAAGAGACTTGCCCAAGGTCACCCAACCTGTAAACGGCAGCACAGATTCCAACCACTCTACATTTCTTTTCGTACTTCGCCACGCTCAACAAGACTCAGGTCTCCCACTTCCAGGTAACTGCTGGTTTTACTTACTGCCTGAACTTGCTCTCTCCTAATCTTCCCTACTGCACTCCTCTAAATCCTCCTCATTCTTCAAAGATGTGTCATAAGTCCCAGTTCCTCGGTGAAGTCTGTTCTACCGGCGCACTCTTCCAGAATTCAACATTAACCCTCATTACCTTAGTTAGTTTGCGAAAGATCCTCAACTGTTTCTTGTGTTGTCTTCCTAGCCTGATGATGAGCTTTTCAAAGCAAAGGACTCTGTCCTACATATTTTGTCATTTCCTGACACAGCTGGCACAGTGTCAAGCCCACAAGAGGTGCCTGGAAGCAGCCACAGAACAGCCTGGATTGGTGCCTTTAAAAGCTGGGCTCCTCTGCTCATCCCTTCCAGGGGCTCCCCTTTTCTCCCAGAGCATTTCTCCCACAGTGGCCTCCAAGGCCTGTACAACCTGCTCCCCACCTGGCCCCTCTCTGGCCTCACCCCCAACCCCTTTCTCCCACAGTCACTCTGCCCTGGCCACACTGTTCCCAATACACATACACCAGGTACATTCCTGCCTCAGGGCCTTTGCACTGGTTGTTTCCTCCACGTGCAACTCTTCCCCTAGAGGGAGCTCACACCTAATTTTCTTCAAGTCTTTCCTTATCAGAGAGCACCTGACTACCTCATTTAATTGCAAATCTTTCATGTTTTTGTCTTTGTTCCACTGACATACCCCCAGCACTTACCAGGTACTCAATAAATGCTAATTGGATGAAGGAAGGGAAGAATCTGAGCATGCGACCAACAGAAGGTAGGAGTACCTCCCAGGTCACTGTCAAACTCCGAGCCACAAGAGAGGGGAACAGGAACTTGAAAGCAGGTCTGCGGTTTCTCCAAACCATCCCAAGCCTCCACTCCAGGCCCCAGTAAACAATGCCAGACTTGGGATCCATCTCCAACATCTGCCCACAGAACTAGCGGTCCAACATTATATACACTTGGGCCCAGATATTCCACTTTCTCGATTAAATGGGAATTCCTGGCAAACCTGGACATGTCTGCTGTTTCCTCTGTGTGCACCTCTCCCCTCTATGGCCCCTGAGCCTGGAAGACCACCCAGTGAAGCTTTGTCCTGAATGAGCGGAGGAGGTGGTCTTGTTCACACTAAGTCTTCTGGAAACTGATGCTGCTGGCTGCAAAAAGCCAGGCCTGGAGCCTCTCTCAGCCTTCCACAGCGCTCCGCCTTATCAGCTCCCAGCACGGGCGACCTCCTGCATCTCCAGGGAAGGACAGTGACAAACCAGTCGCTTGGTAACCCACCTCAGGGCCCTGCTACTCTCATGAATCCTTCTTCCAGTCTCATCTACAACCTTTCTGATAAGAGAAAGGGATGATCCTGTTTTCTCTTAATTAGCATCACTGGAGCAGGAAGAACAAGAGGGTGTCTAGCCCCTCACTAAGGGGCTTGAGAAAGGTAACTTACTAACTGCATCATGTTAATTACAGTCACTGAGACTTGATTTCCTCATCTGTAAAATGGGGGTCATGACATCATCCCACAGGGTTGCTTACAAAGTTAAAATGAAGTATCACATGTAAAGTATTTAGCACATAATAGGTGCTCAACAAATATTAATTCTCTTTCTCTTCCAGTCTCTCCTCCAGACAAGTTCAGACCTATTTCTACAACCCTTCTTCCCTCGTTCTTTTTTCTAAGTTTTGAATCATTGATAAAATTCTCTTTCATCATTTTCCGCTGGGTTCCCCTTCTAATATAAATCCTCAGCTTCTAATAAGTTTTTGTAAAGCCTGGCCCAATTATAGACTTGGAGAGTCTACGTCATAATTCCTGCATGTTATACTTTCCTCCATATACTCATTTAGAAAACAAAGCAAATCAGAGGATCAGATTTAGAAATGGAAGAAACCAAAATGTTAAAAGACTCTTCTCCAAGCCCCGTGAACTTAGAGGCAGGTCTAAAGCCTCACCCACACCCCTCCCATTCCTCCGTGACTCCTTCTCTTGCATCAGAGAAATATGATGATGACTAATTAGACAAAGTCTGTCGTACTCGTCGAGATCCTCTGAGGCAGGAACCACATAAACACAAGCATCATAACTCCAGTAAAGACAAACCAGAAAACCCCTCTGCTCTGGGACCCTACCCATCCAGAGCTAAATAAATCTGAAACAGAAGATCAAAAAGGATCTTCCACATGGATAACAGAAAATGTCACCAGCATAAACAGGAAGAGAGATTAGTTCAATAAAGGAATAAAGTCACATCTGTGGGTCTCAAGTAAGATTTTTGCTTACTTTTAACTTCCCAGCATATAACTCACAAGGTTATTAATACGGACTCCTACTGTTTTGGGCAAATAAACAGCTGCTGATGTTTTGTGCCCAAACCACTTTATTCGAGCTTTCCTTTACAGCAATTGTTTTTTTCCTTTCCAAATCCTGAGAGGCTCAGACAGCTGAAAAAAACAGGGAGTACTAAGGCAGAACGAATAACAAGGAGGCAGCCTGTGTGGGCAGGGAAAACGGGGCAGGGGCTGCTGGGACCCTCACCGTCCTCTTTACGACTCTTGGACAAAGTCACCGTTCAAGAGCAGAGAACAGAAAACACAGATGTGGTGCAATCAGGAGGGTTGTTTTTGCCACGATGCTAGGAGTTACCATTAAACAGAATTTCCCAGTGTGAGAAGATGAGGATGACCAACCACCCAGGTTTGCCCAGGGTTGAGGGGCCTCCTTGGACCCAAGAATTTCAGTTTTAAAAGAGTGAAAGTCCTGAGCAAACAGGACAAGTTGGTCACCCCGGGAGCCACATGACTGTGCCAGCCAGTACACAGGAAAGCACTCCGCACTGGGCCTGGCATATTGTAAGTGCCCGAAAGTCACATGTGGAACCTGAATGAGCTCTGGCCTGCAGCTCACACAGTCTGCTTTTCCTACGAGGCCAAGTTCCTGGGGGGGGGGGCCACAATCATCCAAGAGAAAAGGGCTTTCCAGAGCCTCCGTGCTGACACCTCACTGCCCCTTCCAAACAAGGCCTTCTCCCTCTGGCACCCCAACCCCAAGGTTCCTCACTTACACAAGGACAGACCAAGCCGCCTGCCTGGATCCCTTTTCCATCAGTCTCCTGCTTGAACACAGTCGTTGATAAAATGATCTCCCAGTTCCTTCTCTGTGAGACTGTCATCTTCTTTTCACTTCTGGGGAGAGCACAGATGCTGAAGACAGTTTCCCTTCTTGGCTCCACCACCTATCAGCTTTGTGACCTGGGGCAAACTAAGTCGCTACGTCTCAGTGTTCTCACCTCTAAAACTCTCCCTCACCATGCGGTGAAGATAAAAAGCAATCACGCATGGACCGCACCTAGCCCAGTCCCTGACACACAAGAATAGTTCTCTTCCTCCGTTCCTTCTGATACAATCCAGCTTCAATTCGTTACATACCTGTTGCTCTTAAAATAAATCAAGGGTTTGGCTAAGATTCTCATTTGGCATTTCTGTAGCTTTAAATCTCTCCTTAGCTTTCTAACTCTTACAATCATTGGCCCAAGCAATTTTGTACTGTTCTCCTAAGTCCTCATATGCCACTAGCATGACACTTATAAGCCCAAGTTTCAAACCCTGTCCTGCCCAGGTCCCTGAATTGCCTTCCCTCTCCTCCAGGATCTCAGCTGCCTTTCACTCTAAGTCCCCAGGGGACACAGATGGGTGAGCAAGTCAGACCAGTGAAGCCAAACAAGGTACCAGAGCTTAAGATGTAGCACCCAACCATCTCAAACAGGTGCTCCACTCAGAATCTGAAACTCTGGACATTGGTGGAATGAGCCCATTCATGCCAAAGAGCTAAGCCTAAGCCTCCTCTTCGGGCATCATTTTCCGTTGTTCTCATCTGTCCTGAGGAGATGGGTGCTGATGCCACTTCTCTGGATCTCTCCAAACACTATTTTTGTCTCATAAAGGACAGTGGTAACAAACATAGCCCAACAAGGTATGTCTGCCAGCTCCAGTACCATTTTAGCAATGCCATCATAGAGGAAGTCTGTCACTATCTCACTGGGGCTGGACACTTAAGGCTTTCCACTGGCATCGTTAAGGGCAGCTTCATCTCCCAAAAGCAAACCTTCACAAAACTGAAACTGAATGTTGGGCAGTGAAAGAGAACTACATCTCAGAAATGCATACCCACTGACTGGGAGGATCTGTCCTAGCAACATATTTTCATCTATAATTGTGTAGCCAGAAAAAACTACCAAAGCATTAGTGTTCATATAATCAGGAATCCTCTTGCTTAAAGCTCCAGTTGGCTGCATTCAGCTGGGTCCCTAAAGAGTACATAGACCCACACAGAAGATTCCAGAACAGCAGCTGTTCCCAGTTGCTGTCACAACAAATTGTATGTTGGAACATTTGTATGGTAATTTGTTATTAACAATAATTTAAGCACCAAAGCGTATGAATGATTAAGGTTAACTATAAATTGAAGGAATTTCAAGGTTATCAGATTCTCTTGCATATTAATATGCTTTCTTAAGTGGGAGAAAAAGGGATGGAGTGCGAATGAACACAACATGTTAGGACACGCATCGTCCTGGCCCTGCCCTGGGGCATGTGCCCTGCATGTTGAAGGCATGCGTGTGAGGAGGGGGAAAATACTGAAAATGCCTGTGCTCAAGCATTGCATTGTGGAATGGCACTAACTCTGACCCTGAAGGCAATGTGAGATTTGATAAGATGACAACTGTAGGCACAATGGAATAATCAAATCTCTGCAGAATTCAAGACGCTCCAGCCCTAGGGAGACTTTCAAGGCCAGTATAAAAAGTGCAACCCACCATTCATAGAATCTAGACCATCAACCAGCAGACCTAACCCACTCTGCCCCTTGCTTTCTACCACAGTGTCCGTCCCACATTTATAGACTTCTGCCCCTCCAACTTCATGCATAATCCTCTCTCTCCCAAAATTCCACCTTGGTGCCTTCTGGCTACATTCATCACTCATATTCAGCTTGGTGTTTCCCCAAAGGACTTTCTGTGCAATATCACCTCCATCTGGACTGCCCTCCTACATGCTTCTCACAGGGCAGCCTATCTGTCCTAGTCTCCAGAATTGAACCCAAGCAACGAAAAAGGGCAACAATCCTAAAGAGACCCCCAAGCCCCAATTCAAAGCAATAGCCCATTCAGCTTTCCAAGTTAAGTCAGAAATCCTATAGGATGGTAATGAAGATGTTCCAGTAACCCTGTATGTGGCTCTGGATCCCATAAGCATCTTTGCAAAAACACAGACCAGCCAAACCCAAGTAACTGAAGCTGAACTTCAAGGCCCTCACAAACCAGAAAACCAGACTGTGGCTCTCCGACATTTCATTCTGAATTCTCCTTGAGATTCTACATCAACCTACTTATCAAGGGCAAATAACAATTTACGTCAAGTGAGTGGGAAAGAATGTGGAATTCATTTATTTTACAGCCTACACACTTCTGGATAAAAATGAAAATTCTTTGGCCGTGCGAAAAAGTTGTATTCTTTGGCAAGGCTTTTCTACTCCATGTAGATGTGGTCCTGGGCTATTAATAAAGATAACTGGGCTCAATCTCTAAATTTTGCTATTGAACGCTCTCAAAATATCAATCTCTGTTACTAATATATACATAATATAATATATAATCCATTATATAATACATAATCTCTGTTACTAATATAATTTTACATGCCACAGTTCATTCTGAAGGACAAATAGGTTTACTCTTTAAATGACACCCTTTCCTCAAATAATCTCCAAGCATTTAGCAAACATCACATCCTCTTCTTTACAACCCTGCCAAGTTAGGAATCAGATGAGAAGGACACCAGCCAATTCTTAGTGACATCCAAAAGCCATAGGGGACAGAAAAAAAAAAAAAATCTCCCAACATCCAGGCCTTGGATATTTTCTGATTTTTAGGAACCATATATGCGTTTGTAATCTTGGTGAGCAACCTACTGCTACTGGCCTGATGTACATTAATATGCACATAATATGCCTAATACAACTTTAGGAAACAAAAGCAGTTAATAATCCATTTCTCCCATTGTTGGAATGATCTTGACTCAATGAAGTAAAATAATGGATTTAGAAATGAGTTATATAATGTAATACACTATTAATCATGGTATTCAGAAGGGTAAATAGATGTTACAAGAACACCACCCAGGAATTCAATTTCCTTTTAGATTTGTTTACTCTCTTGAATTCTTTATGCTACCATCATCCCTCACAAAAATCTAACACCCTGATGTTTCCTTTTCTCCCAAAACAGTGATTTTCAAACCCTTTCTTTAAAAAGAAAGCATAGCTCTTTTAAAAATGAAATATTTTACAGAATTCCAAATATAAGACAGATGAAACAGGAACAATATTGGTTACATGGAGGGGAGAGAATGGGTACCGGCGGGGTCCAAGAGACCTCACTTGACCCTTTTATTTCTTTTTTTATTTTTTAATTTATTTATTTTATTTAGTTATTTTTGGCTGCGTTGGGTCTTCGTTGCTGTGCGCGGGCTTTCTCTAGTTGCGACGAGCAGGGGCTACTCTTTGTTGCGGTGCATGGGCTTCTCACTGTGGTGGTTTCTCTTGTTGCGGAGCACAGGCTCTAGGTGCACAGGCTTCAGTACCTGTGGCACCCCGGCTCAGTAGTTGTGGCTCGTGGGCTCTAGAGCGCAGGCTCAGTAGTTGTGGCGCACACACTTAGTTGCTCCGCAGCATGTGGGATCTTCCCGGACCACGGCTCGAGCCTGTGTCCCCTGCATTGGCAGGTTGATTCTTAATCACTGCACTACCAGGGAAGCCCGACCCTTTTTTATTTCTTAAGTCCCAGAACAAACCTCCCAGAAGCTTGGGGCTCCTGGGGACAGAGTTTGAAAATCACTACCCTAAGGCATATGTGTAAAGCAAAAATTATGTATATAAAATAGAACACAGGCATAATACATATTTCGTTAATTAATTAATGATATCTGGAAATAAAACATATATATAAAATACACAAATCGTAAACACTGATATCCCAAGAGGAAAAACTGGCAAAGGACACCAATACGAGGTTAAAACAAATATAGGGCTGGGGGGAAGATACTAAGTTCTACAGTAATCAAAGGAGTACAAAGCAAAAGAATAGAACATTTGACAGTGGTTACATCTGCCCAGAAAAAGTTGAAGGATAGCACCCAATGCTGGCCAGCCTCCGTGAAACAGGTACGATAATACACTGCTATTGGTTGTATAGAAAGACTTTCCTTTTCAAAAACAATCTTTCACAAAAATGTTCATATTCTTTGAATCAGTAGTAATCCCACTTCTGGAAATACATCATTAAAATCGTTCAGAAGAAGAACACAGTGAAGTGAAGATGTTTATTTCTGTGTTAATTATAATAGAAAAGCAAATGTTCAGTAACAGGCAAGTGGTTAAATCGATAACGGTATATTGATGGTGGAATATTATGCAGTCACTAAAAATACAGTAAAATTTCTCTTTAAATATCCTCCACTTAATCGCCTCTCCAGATTAAGCATGCTTTCATTCTCTCCACAAAAAACAAAACAAAACCAGGATGCCTTTGTCCCTCTGTGTCAACTTCTCTCTCCCACCCCATTCACATCTCCTGCTAACAACTGAGTAATACTCCTACCAAGAGTCCACTGGGTTTGTTTCCAAATGTGTTTAGACTCTTGGTATTTGTCACTGTAACAGCATAATTTAATTACATATTATATAAACCAATGGAATATCATTGCTAAAAAGATGAGAGCTGTTTCTAAGAAAATTAATTTAAAGCCTTGGAAAGACTTTATAAAGTCAGTCACATAAATAGCAATCAAATTACTCGTGAACAAAATCACTGCAAAAGACCAGACAAAAGTCATAAAAATTTAGGCTACTACACTGCTTCATAAGCATCTTCAAGTTCTCAATGAATGTTAAAGAAAACAGAACTAGAAATCAGACTTTGTAAACAGCACCTTATGGGAGTGGTTCATTCAAGGAAGTTGATCAGAAAGGCAATGGGCAGGCCCAGCCCAAAGACAAAGCCTTGGCCTTACACTGAAAGGCTGACAAATAAATGCACATTTTGCATACTATTAAAACAAAATATTTAATGCATGTATGTAATATTTTGTTTTATTCTCCTCTTTAACCAGTTTCTCAATAAACTGAGTAACTTAAACCCCAAGTGTGTTGAATAAGAGGGATTCTATCGTCCTTTAAAAACGAGTTCACTACAACAGGGACCAGGTGTGTCTTGATTCATCACTGTATCCAATTTCACCTCCCCAGTGTGTTGCCTGGCACATACTAGGTCTCCAATAAATAAGGACTAAATCGATAAACTATGTAGCAAATATGGAAAAAAATGCTTCTAACAAAAAGCAAACTGAGGAAAGCAGAATATTAAATTACATGTAAACCACGACTACACCTTCATTTTTAAATACGGAGGCAGATGGACAAAACTAGAAGGCAATGTTCAAAATACAAAACAGTTGTTTTAGATTAGAATGAATTACAGGCAATTTTATACATTTTAAAATATTTTCTTCAATATTGGCACAGTCTTTTACAGATTCAAAAAGATACTCATCAAAAAAAAAGAAAAGCTGTTTTGGTTTCTACTGGACTTCCACAATAATAAGTGAATCCACATCTCCATTTCCTAAGCTCTCCAACACTTCAGCCTCCTTCAGCACTTTCTGCTTAACCCACTGCACCGCCTCCAGCAATCCCATCTTTCTCCTCCTAAGACCAAATGTGTAGTAACACTTATTTTGTGTTTCCAATCTATCAGGATGCTATTTTTAAAATCTGGAGTTATCCATCCTCTCATTTACCATCTATCTGCTTAAAATAAAATTATCAAAACTGCAATTTACATTCCCAAGAGATTCCCAAACACCATCTAATTAAATCATTCAATCAGAAAACAAATTAAAATGAAATACCACTGCAACCCCCAAGAGGAAAATAAACGTTTCAGTCATGACTGGAATGTAGGTCTAGGGTGACGCTCCAAAGCCTCTTCTAATTGCAAGTCCTATGGAACATCCAGCAGAACATTTTGTGACGTTTGCAGCTTCCGAGACAACTTTCCTTCCAAAGCAAAGAGGAGCCTATGCAAGGCTCCAAAGCAAAACGTAGTCGTTTGAGAATAGAAATGCTTTTATTATTGACTAACTAGTGCACTGGGGACCCTCACTGTGTACCCATTCATTCATCCACTCGTCCATCCAACACGTACTCTCTGAGGAATGTGCCAGGAACTGTCCTGGGTGTTCCACGAACACTTTTTAAGTGAATGTAACCTCTGCCTTTTGGCATGAAACAAATCAAAACCCAGAGATTCCTGAGTTTAACTATGGAAGAGTCCCCAAGTGGAAAGGCTATGACTCCATCATCCCTCAGCCACCCTCTGAAGTCTCTAAGTCTGACACCCACTCCCACCGTCAAGTGACTCCAGGAGAGCACTGCTGCCCTGTGACCCTCTGGCCCTCTTAAGAGACAGTATAGTATGTGGTTAAGAACACAGATCCTGAAGCGACATTAGCTGGGTTTAAATCCCTGCACCTTAGGCAAATCATATAACCTCTCCTTCTGTAAAATGGAGCTAATATACCTACCTCATAGCGTGAGGAGGATTAAATAGGTCAGTATACGTAAAGCACTTAAAATAATGCCTGGCACATAGCAGCTGCTATATAATTTTTAGCTACTATTATTATTATCCCTATTCCCTCTCAGCTCAGTAGAGTAAACTGGATGGCTCAAAATGCTCTACTAACTAGAGGAAACTTGACAGTGGAATACACACAATCAGCCCGTATCATCAAGGACAAGCCTTTGAGCTTTTCCTTTCCCACCCTCTGCCTTCAGAGAGCTGCACTTGGCCAGTCCCAAACATAGTAGGCCCCTTACTTAAGGAGCTAAATCCCTAAATTTAAATTCCCCAAATGCTAGCTCAGGGATGGCTCCAGCACCACTGGGGGAGCTGTCACTAGTCATGGCTACGCCATCATGGCACAACCAGCCAAGCACCCTCTGCCCTCCCCCTGCCTCATGGCTCGTCTTTCCCAAATCACTGACCCTTCCCCAAGCCGCTAGGGGTTGTGGCTTCTGCCTTTCCGCCTGAGAATCTGGTCATTTCTGAATATCTACAGGACTCATAACACAGTCATTGCACATACACAAGAGAACTGGAGCAGCACATGTTTTAAGAATCCTGCTCCCTCTTATTTTCCCGTCTCTCTCAATTTTTTCAGGTATATATTTGAACGTTCCGAACAAGGCATAGCTATAAGATTTCTTGGGAGCAAAAGCACAAAGCCTCCTTTCAACTTCCACATTGCACTCATTTTCATGTACAGCCTTATAAATCATGTGACACGGTCCACGTTCTACATGATAGGGGTGCACTCTGGGATGAGCTCATGGGTTAATAATGTCTCCTCACTGCTTCCCAAAGTAGTACCTTGCTCACCTCCTCCCTGACCAGATCAGAAAGCACAAGAGAATCATTTTCCAGGAACATAAACACACACACACACACACACACATACATAAACACAGAATCTGTGAATGAAAATCTCTTAAAATCTGTGGGCAAACTGGAAATGTCAAAGTAAGGTATGGCCTGTGTCTCCCTGGGAACATTCTGAATCACCCTGGAGCAAACACTGTACTTCTATTGCTGACTAATTGTCAATCTGGACCCATGGGATGGAAAAGGACAAGAAACACAGCAACAGGCACCATCAGATAGATAAACTGGTCTGCCACGCAAGCCCAGTGGCAGGCTGAGAGGCAGAGGCAGGTATGGAAGGAGAGCCGTGAACGGTGTCCATTTCTGGGGAAGTGTCAGAGCCATGAACTTGTTTTGAAGGCATCAGTCAGTCAGGAAGCACCATGGATACGCATACCTCTCCTGCACTCACCTGAACCTCCCCCTGGGAAGGAACTATTGTGTACACGTGGGGAAACAAACCAAATGTAGAGAGAGCAGCTGTCCCCACGACGGCAGGGGCAGCAGATGCAAGGGTTGGATCCTGACACCCATGTGTAAACAAAAGAGAGTGCTCCTGGGGGAGAAATATTCAACCAGATAACGGTGCCAAGTTCTGCCGGGTGCTGAAGCCAGAGCCTAGCAGGCCTGCCAGGTTTACAGGTGAACGAGGCTCAGCTGGCCCTGCCCTGCCCTTAAAAAGCTGACATGCCTGGTAGAAAACAGGTGGAGCAGCGGCGAAGAAACGAGAAATGTGAACGTGAGACACGGGCATGTGTGTGCACACATTGCCGGCAGCGCCCAGAGCGCTCTATCCGCTGCCTCCGACAGCTCATCGGACAGGGTCGCCTGGGAAGAGCGCTCCGTACCCCATCCTCCCCTTGGTCCCAGCCCTGGCCTCGAGCGCAGTCACCCGGCTCAGCCTTAGACTCCAGACCTACCCCGCGCGGGTCTGTCTGCTCTGCCCCAGCCGCTCCCTGGGCCTGGAAGTGGAGTTACCGGAGGGAATGGCCTTCACGGCAGCCCGGGGCGGGTTCTCGCGGTCCTGGCCGGAGGCAGCACCGCAGTGGACAGAGCTCCAAGCTCCCAGGCTTTTTCCCCACGCCAACACCTGCTCCTGGAGAGGGTCTTGGACCCGCGGGCAGTGGTGGGAGTGGGGACCGCTAAGGTTCAGACAGCACTCCTAGCCACAGAGACCCCTGCACTTCCAACAGCCTACAGGCCGCTCACGGCGTGGCTGGAGCTGCGCAGTCTTCCTAGCTCCGGCTCGTCCCGCAGCCTGTGGGTCCTAAATGGCAACGGCTGGGGTCGCTCGGGCATCTCACCGTAGGCCCTACGGCAGCCAGATGAGCTCGATTGCCCGCGCGCGCTCCCTTGTACACCCACCAACATTCACACGTACGCACACCTTGAACTGGACCTGCGTGCAACCCCTCGAGCAACCAGCCGGTAGTCACACGCACACTGAGACTCGTGCGCAGCGCGCCACCACGTCGCCAGCGAGCTGCACACACCCGCGCGTGGAGCCCCGCGCACACACGTGTGCCCCGGAGAAGTGCGCAGGGCCGCAGACACTGAGGGTCCCGCTCTCAGGCAAGAGCGTACACGCAGCCCCCCAAGCGTCTGCGGACTCAAGAGCCCCGCAGTCGCTCGAGAGATGCCTTCCAGCCCCAGCTCACCCCGCACCGCTCTGGGCACTCCCTGGCCCCGTGGGCGGCCCAAGTTTCCCGGGGCGTCCGTACCTTGGATATGCTGCTTGATGACATTCTCCAGGTGGTCCAGCCGTTCAATAATCTTCAGGGTGTCCCCTTTGTCTTCCTCCAGCTTCTTGTCGGGTGCCGGCTCCTGTCCCCGCACATACACGCTGGCGATGTAGTTGGTGACCCAGCCCACGTAGAGCAGACAAATGATGTTGGTCATGCCGCTCAGGATCACGCAAGTGGACACCAAAGTTTTGGTCTTCCTGGTGCACACCATTCTGGGCTCCCTCCTCCATATAGAGCTCCCGGGGGCCCCTCCTCTTTGCGCACCCCGGACTCCCCTGTGCTGCGCTCACACCCCCTAGCACGCCTCCGGCCGCCGGGCGCCCGAGCACCTGAGTCCCGACGTTCTCCAAAGCCCGGACCGCTGGCGGTGGAGCCGCGGTGCCCAAGTTTGGAGCTCCCGCCGCTGGAAGCCCGGAGAGAGGGCTTGACAAAGGAAATGAGGTGGATTTTTTCTTCCAAATTAAAAATCTCCGAGCCCTTCTCGGAGCAGTCGCGGGTGGTCTGCAGCCGCGCGCCCTGATACGCACGTCTGGGAAACTTTGCCACAGCCTAGGTCCGCGGCCGCGCCGCTTCCCATCGCCGGGCGCCGACTGCCTTGGCGGTCCGACCTGCCCGCGCTGCTAGAAGGACGGCGGCGGCGGCAGCGGCGGCAGGGAGAGCCGCGGACAGAGCGGCCCGGCCCCCTCCGAGCGACAAGCGCCGCCACCAATCGCGCTCCGGCTCGGGAGAGGGGCCGGGGCTGGGCGGTCGCGGACCAACTGGGAGGGCGCGGGGGGCGGAGTCCGGCCCCCCGGCCCCACCTGCTGGCCGCCCTTGGCCCCCGCCCTCCAGGGACGCTCCTGAGCCTCCGCCCGCGCCCGCGCTGGCTGCCCCAGACCCGAGGCTCGCGGGGAGGGCGCGCCGCCAGTCCCAGCCCTAGGTCGGCAGATTCCACCTCTAGGGGGATTCCACCTCCTGCTCTTGCGCAGGAACCTCCAGTCTTCCGGAGGTCGCTCGGTTCAGCGCTCGTCACTCCACCCAGCCGCCGGGCTTCTCACGCTGATCCCACCGGCTGGCTCCTCGACCCTTTTTGTGGTTGCCAGGACGCAGAGAGGCCAGGGAAGCGTGGGCCGGATCGCCTGTCCTGTCTTGCCCTTGATCAGGCCCCGTGGGCGTCCCCGTCTTCCTTGGCCTCACTTCGACCTCCACCCTGTCAGCCAGCCGGCTTCCTGGATATCTCCAGACTCGGCAGCTGTCAAAGGAGCCAACCCTGTTAGGACTGTCTTAAAAAGATTCTGGACCACCACCACTACCATCCCCCTCAAAGATTTTGGCCCCTGGCTAGATTTTTTAAAGTCTGTGAGACTCCCAGGACAAACTGTGTCTTGTAACCCCAGTTGTCATTTATGTTGGACCAGGCTCATCCCAGTACGTATAGAGATCCTGCACAGAAATATCCCTGGGGGGATTAAGCTCTCCGTGAACTGTTAAGTCCCTGTACATGCTGTTTGTGATTGATGTTAGGGAGGAGAGAACTGTGCCTGACAGTAGAGGGGCATGGCTGGACTCCAGTGACTGACACTACTTTGTTTGTTATTAGAGCAAATATTTATTCCTGTTATCCCCTTCTGCTGAACACTCACTTCTTCTCAGAACCTGAATAAAATCCCTTCAAACAAAGGACTTTTAAAAACACCGATTTCTATCCTCTTCTCCACCTGTGGAGTGCATCTTCCTGTCCTGAAGCATGTCGCTTTGTGTGCCAGCGCTCCAACCAGCCGTGGTCCTGGTACCCAAGGTGGTTCCCTCATGTGATGTCTTCTGGATTCAGAGAACTGCCCTGGTAAGAGACAGGAGGCACAAAACCAATGAAGGGCCACTTTATGGCCATCAGCCAGGAGCCCGTTAACCAGTGCTTTGCTTACAATGACTCCCAAAAGATGCTGTGAAAACAGACACCAACTAGAGATCTTGGAAGATTTCTCTTTACCCATAGCTGGGGAAGAGAACAATAGATGTGTGTCGGATAGAGAGCAGAGGAGGATAGTATGTATGAGTCGATATGTATGCGAAAAGAAAGTACAAACTATTTCCGAAAAAAGGTCAAGGTACAGAAATCTGCATCCATGAGGGAATAAAACTTGTCTCTCCCTTTCTTTTCCTCTGGAAGTATAATCAGGTCACAAATGGAGGATCTGGACTTTCTTCTGATTGGATGAATTTACAAGCAATGGCCTTGAGTACAGCTAATGGCAAAGGTCTAATTATTCCTTCTGTTCCATACTCTCTCCCAGGAGGAGGCCTGCAAGTTCAGCTCTTCCCAGGATCTTCCTAAACCACCACACACAGGGCTGGACAGAGAGGAGCAATACTCATTTTTCACATTCTTAATGGAAAAAAAAAAAAGTTTAAAAATAAGGTTCAAGGAGAAAAAGTGGATTGTGTGACCTTATATTTTGGTCCAGCTGGTCCCGTCATATATTTATATTTGTGGAGGGGCTGAATGCAACAAAAGAAGAATGAGGAAGAGGCTCTTCTCTCTGAACGGTCACGAGGTGGAGTTAAGCAGTTCAAAGAATATTCACTGGAGGTGCAGCCAGTCTCCACGACTCTAATCCCACATCCACCACTTATTAGTTATGTGAGCTTGGACGAGTTTCAAAACACCAGTGGGGCTCAGTCTCCCCTTATGTCAAATGTAAACAATACTTGCTGAAGAACTGGTTGTGAAGATTAAAAGAGAGAATGCACCAGAAAGAGTTTCATTAGTGCAGGATGCATAGTGGGTGCTCAGGCATGTGAGGTTTCTTTCCAGGATTTGGTGAGCTCTGTGGGGTTCCATGAACTCCATTTGCTGTTTAGCAATACTTTGTTTCCCCACCGACCAATATCAGTTCTCTCTCCCCTAATGGAAGTCAAAAGGAACTAAAACTTTAGGCAGCAAGGTGTTGTCTTGCCTAGCTGAGCTCCAGCACATTGACTTTCTGTTTATAATGTCTGTCTTCACCATCAGCAGGGCAGTGATCTGCATAGGTTGATAGGATGTTCAAATGGACAGCTGGTTTCAGGGACTTTTGCCCCCAGGACCCCCTAATTCCCACTCAAGACCCCTAATTCCTTGTTTTTAAACAAGTTAATTGGATGGGAACACAAAGACTTAACTCAGAAAGATTTCACAGTCACAAGGACAGAAAAGAGTTAGCCTCTATGGAAGCCCTCCTATAAACAATGCCTGGGTAAAGATTCATTTCTTTGACCCTCATTTCAATGACATTCAATCCAATAAGTAATTATTGAGCCCCTGAGGTTTTGTCTGAATGACCAGTTGCCCTGGGCCCTGCCCAGTTTACTGCAAACATGCGGATATAAACTAAGTCTCACAGTCTCAAGATGGCCCTCTTTTCTGAGCCTGGAAAGCTGCTAAAAATCATCAGGGGATCACTGTGAAGTTAATCAGATAATGTATGTGAATAGGCCTAGCAGAGACTCTAGTACAATATATTTCTTTAAACTTATGCCTACAATTTGAACCTAGGGTCCCCTTCTACTGCTGCAAGAGGAAAGTGAGTACCTTGAAGAATCTACACAAGCGGCTAGAGATCCTTGATAGGGTCTTTGCAGCACAACCTTTGGATTTTACCCATCTTTTACACTGGGTAGGCAGCTGCCCTCTTGAGGTGATTTGGGGGGGCGGGCAAGTAGGACTTCTTACCCACAAGTATAGCCACTCTATCATCCCACCAATACTGGCTACATTCAGAATATCTCTGATACCAGGGTTGGAAAAGCCAGTCATTCATGGAATTTAACTACTAGTTGATTACATTCTGAGTGGGGTACCCTGACTTGAGGGCTAAAGAGGAGCAGGGGACCAATCTTGGCCAGTGGCAAGTCATTCATCAGAGAGTGGTGTCAGTGGTCAACTATACCCACCAGATGGCAGCACTATGCAAAGCCTTGGGGCCAGAGGTGCCAACTGGGATTTGGGGGCTACAGGGGAAAAATGAGCCTTGACAGTGGAAAGTCTCAGTCCCTGGGCTGGCTGCATGGGAAGTGGGTTTTCCAGATCCCTAGGAGAACAGGGATTACTAGCAGGGCTTCCAGCAGGGAGGGATGCAAGTTTCAGAGACAAAGGTTGCAGAGAAACAATAGGTCCAAGACTGGATTCTGCCAAGCCACAGGAGTGAGATGCTATTGACAGAAAAGGCACACTTCTGAGGGCGGGATGGTGAACAAAGTGAGGAATGTTTGTTTAGTACTCACATTGTGTCAGGCCTAGCATTTTTCACATGTTGTCTCTTGAGAGCACAGACTAAGGAATCCAGAGAGCTGGATTCATATTCCAGGTCTGCCATGTACTAGTGTGATCTTGGGCAAATTACTTAACCACTCTGTGCCTTGGTCTCTTCATCTGTAAAATGGGAATAATAATAATAATACCTACCTCCTCCTAACATGGATGTTGTGAGCATTAGATGGACTCACGTATATAAAGCACATTGAAGGCACTATATAAGTATTGGCTATTGTTATTTTTACCACCTCTGAGCACCAAAGTATTTGAAAGGTCAACAAAAAGACAAGCCACCCAGAGAGAACTTTCCTCTAACTAGGAGCAAAAGGTCCTAGAAACTGACTCTTGGCTCCTCCTCTTTCACCTTGTTGAAGGACCCAAAGCAACTCCTAGCTGAATCACAGGGCAGACACTTACTGGAATCTAACCATCTGTCTACTTATTCATCCACTAAGTATTTCTGAGTGCCTGTTCTGTGCTAGACCCAGTGCTGGCTGCTGGTAACACAGAGATGACTTACAGACCTGCACCCGTTTCCTCAAGGAGATCATTGTTTAGTGGAGGAGGCCGATAAACAACCGTAACACAGTCTGATAAGCTCTTAACTGATATACTATATTAATATGAAAGAGAAAGGCACAAGCAGTTGATAGACACACCAAATTCCTCCCAAATAAGTGATTAGGCAACTTCCAAACAGCTCTGCTTCCATTCAATCACTGGACAGCTCTGCTGGGTGGAATTTGTTCTTTAGACCTAGAAGGGAATATTTGCAAGATAGTTAGTAGACCGAGGATTGATATCCAGAATATATAAAGATTCATATAAACCAACAAAATAAAGAGGCAAAAATATCCAAATGGAAAATGGGTCAAAAATATGAACAAGGAATTAACTAAAGAGAAAGTATAAATGTCCAGTACACATGTGAAAGGATGCTTAAATTTGTTAAAAATCAGGAAATACAAACACAACAATGTAAAACAATTATACTCCAATAAAGATGTTTAAAAAAATCAGGAAATACATTTTAAAAATACAGGCACCATATCTCACCTATCAGATCGACAAATTTAAGGAGATGATTTTCAAGTATTAGAGAGAGAGTATAAGAGAAATAAGTACTCATATATCCTGTTGATGAAAGTATAACTGGTTCAATCACTTTGGAATGCAGTTTGGCAGTAATGATGAAATTTAAAATGCACATGCCCTATGACCTTGTACTCAAAGTGTGGTCCATGGACCAGTTGGGTGCTTATTAGAAATGCAGAGTATTAGGCCCATCCCACATCTACTGAATCAGAATCTGCATTGTAAAAAAATCCTCAGATGAGGTCACACAGACAATAAAATCTGAGAAGAAATACACATGAAACTATTAACCATAGGCTTTCTTTGGGAAAAGAAGCATGATTAAGGGTAGTGATCAACTGCTGAACTTCTTACCCAGTTCATCTGTAACATCTGAATTTTTATAATGAATACTTCTTAATGTTATACTTCTGAAATTCGAATTATTATTATTTTTTAATTTAAAAAATGATTCCTTTTGTTGTGCTAAAAAATCTGCTTCACACTGGTTGCCATCCTGCTTTGTGACCTGAGCTAGTCTTGTAAGTACTCTAAGCCCGTTTCCCAATCTGTAAAAGAGGGATAATAATTACACCTCAGCCCAGCCTTACACTGGTAGGCTTTGAGCATAGCATACCAAACATAACTCAACCTTTGACATTCATGATGACGATTCTTCATCATCAGAAAAATGGTCATCCTTTATGGTTTATGGCCATAGGGAAGAGAGCAATACCGTAGGAGGAAGATTTTCCCTGAATGGAACAAATATAAAAACATGCACACATACACACACACACACACACACACACACTTCTTGAGCTACATATACTAGTTGTAGGTGTTTCCTACTGAACAAAAATGAAAGGAATCATCAAGGTACAGGACTACTTTCACCATGTAGTGAAAGCAGGAATGTTGTCAACCACCACCTCTTTCTTTTGCTCACTCAGAGCCATTTCTTAGTTTTGTGTATTTTACATAGATAACATTATGTTGCCTGCGAGTGGAGATGTGGTAAAACATTTGGCTTCCTGTTCTTTAAAAGGATGCTCAGTAGGAGATACGTTGATTAGGGAAGCAATAGAGCATGACGGTTATACACAGGTAACCAGACAGGCTTGGGTTTCAATTCTAGATCTGCCATTTACCAGTTTTGTGAATTGGGGCAAGTTGCTTAAGTTTCTATATCTCAATAACCTCATCTGTAAAATGTAATATCTACCTCATAGGGTTGTTGTGAAGATTAAATGAAATACTATTTGTAAAGCTTGGTACTGAGTCTGTGGTAAGCATTCAACAAATGTTAGTTTTCATAGTACTTAACACTTTAGATAATAAATTATGGTATTTCATTTCCAGTTCATAACTATACATATTTTATAGCATATACTGAGGAACCTAACTCTTCAGTAGCCCAAGGACTAAATATACATTTTTAATGTTTTATTACTTAAAGGGATAAGTATCAGTTTTCTATACAATTTATATAAGTAACCAAGTAAAACTATGCAGAATAGCGATGTGTCTTGTTTGATCACCTAGATTTCTAAGGCAGGTAGGGTATACTAGTACTGTTCAATCCACAGAGCACTGTTCACACATATCTTGTCTTAATCTTCACAACCACCCCATAAGGTAAGTTATTATCATGCCCATTTTCCAGATGAGGAAACTGTATTTAAGGCAACCATTAATGAGTAAAAGTGGTAGAGGGCTTCTGACTCCAAGTCCAGTACTCTTTCCATATACCACATCCCTCCTGGGTATCTGTTAAGGAACATCTATCTTCAGTGAAGGAATAACTGGCTGATTAAGACCTCAATAAAAAAAGGGAAAAAAAGAAAAATCCAAAGTGAGAGACCTCTTGGAAGTATCTGCATCTCAAAAGGACTGCTAAAAACAGAAACACTGTCAAACCCTAATTGGATGTTGTCCCCTGAGCAAGGGAAAGAGCTACTAAATCCCCCCTTTCCAAAGGAGAGAATCTGGCTGGTGAAGTGGGGGAAAGGGAAGTCACATTTATTGAGCCCCTACTGATAGCAGAAGTACAGTCACAGATTTCCTCAAACCCATGAAAGGTGCTTTCCTGCTAACTCACGTGGGCTTCAGGAAGGCAGAAGAAATAGGATGGCGAAATGCCCCTCCTCTTAGAAAATGCCTGGAGGCTCCCCTCATGCCTGGGTCAAAAGATAGAAACCTCCTTGAGCTGCTTCACAGCACAGAGCCCTCCTTCCCAAAGCCTCAAAGGAATAGCACAAGACCTGTGTGAGGGATTGCTGGTGCCAGCCAGGCATGAGGAGAAGCCAGTGACCTTTTCAGGACTGTTATACGATGGTCTCGAGCATTACTGGCCCATAAGCATGTTCTGTGCTTTGCTGCCAGCCAGATGGAAAATAAAACATTCAGCAGACACACAACCTCCTCACCACAGTGAGGTGACTGGCTTGTTCAGAACAGAGTGATTTTGGTAGAAAGCACAAATTGCAAGTGGCAAGAAGCAGCTGGGAGAGAGTCAACAATTTGCTTCTTGTGACAGAGCCAGAGACCAGAGCTGGGGACAGCTTGCATTTGCAGCAGACCCAGAGGCCCTCCTCAGAGAACTGTGGAATCTGTCATCACAAGACTTCTATAAACTTGGTTCCAAGACAAATGCAGATGCACAAAAGTACAAAGTACTCAGATGGATGATTCCAGGTAAAACAGCCTCAGCAGGTGCCAATGGATAGGCTGATGTGGCAGGACGTATTTGCAGATACCAATATAATCACTCTTCTGACAGAGTCCAAATCCAAAGTGCATCTAGGTATTTACTAGTCATTCTCCACTGTGCATGAAATCCCTTATCCAGGCACTTGCAAGCATGATGAGGGAGCTGACAGACTCCAGAATACAGTGCTTATTCTGTGTTCCCAAGTAGTTTGACAGAACTACCATACAATCCAGCAATTCCATTTCTGGGTATTCTTCCAAAGACAACATAAACAAATTCAAAAAGATATATGTTCATTGCAGCACTTCTTACAAAAGCAAAGATATGGAAGCAACCTAAGCGTCAATTGATAGATGAATGGATAAAGAAGATGTGATATATAAATAAAATGGAATATTACTCAGTCATAAAAAAGAATGAAATCTTGCCACTTGCAACAACATGGATGGACCTAGAGGGTATTATGCTAAGTGAAATAAGTCAGAGAAAGATAAATACCATATAATTTCACTTATATGTGGAATCCGAAAAACAAAACAAACAAACAAAAATAACAGAAAAGACCCATAGACACAGAAAACAAACTGTTGGCTGCCAGAGGGGAGGGGAGGAGACAGATGGGTGAAATAGGTGAGGGAGATTAAGAGGTACAAAATTCCAGTTACAAATGGAACAAATCCCATTACACGCCGATGTAATGTGCAGCATAGGGAATATAGTCAGTAATATTGTAAGAACTTTGTATGGTGACAGATGGTAACTAGACTTATCATGGTGAAGATTTTGTAATTTATAAAAATATCAAATCACTATGTTGTACACTTGAAACTAATATAATTGTGTAAGTCAATTATACTTCAATTAAAAAGAAATGAATAGATAAATAAACAAATAAATAAGGTAATTGAACAAGTTCTTGGATATATGATCAACAAACAAAAACCAATTGCTTTTCAGCACTTCAAATTTGCTGAAACTTTGAAAACAATGAAAAAATTCTATTTATCATAACAACAAAAAAAACCCCTAAAACTCAAGCTAGCAAAAGTTCTGCAAGAGACATCAGTGTTCCAACAGTCACACTTCCAATGGTCACAGTTCTTACTCAGAATGTCTTAACTGTGTAAAAGGCTGAGGTCCAGAGCTGGCCTCTCAGACCTACCCAACTGTCTTCTGCTGAAGATTTTTTTTCTAATGGTCCCCCAGATGGAGTCCAAAGGTCTCCAGTAAAGTGGAGGCCAGGAGTCCAGAATAATTGGAAGAGGCACTAGGGGATGTAAGTCCTTATAGAATTGAGACCCAAGGGACCTCCCCATTCTTCAGACAGTATTTTTTCATACTTCAGCCTCCCAGATCTTAACCAAATAATGGAATTTTTTTTTTTAGTCTATTAATTATACTAACAACAACAAAAGAAGGCGCCTGAACTAGAAGAAGCCCTGCACGAGTCTTCCATCATCCCAGTTCCCTGACCATACTTCTAACCACTCAAGCAAGATAACAAGTTAAGTCAAGGCACCCTGGGGCTGGCATCTGACATGGCCAACTGTGACAGGTTATGTATCACCACCTCGGGGATGACGTCTGAGTACAGGGTGCTGGAGGGCATCAGTCCAAGACTGGAGAAGAGCCGATCTACGTCCTTACATAACAGAAGGCATCCCATACTCGTTGCGGGCCGGGGCCCATGATGGCGGAGAGAGGGGGCCTAGTGAGGGGCCGAAGCCATGCCCTCGCTCACGTAAAACCCTGGAGTCCAGGTGCTGGGGGATCTGTTATACCCTGTGCTTCTCTGAGTAAGTTCCCTAGCAGCTGAGACCTTTTCCAAATCCCTAAAAGGCTGCGGCAGTCTAGAAAATGTTCCCGCTGAACTTCTGAAGGCGGAGGCCCGTGGCTGCCATAGCCACTGTCACTTCGCCTCAGCTCATGTTCCAGGTTCCCTGATGAGTCCAGAGGCTTTGACCAAGCTCCAGACCCTCTATTCCAGCAACCCTCGGATGGCCACCCTCAGACGGGGAGACACAGCGCTGGCCTTGGACGCTGGAGCGGGACACTAAACCCCAGGCTTCGCTGCCATCTTGAGATCGGCTCACTGACAACTCGCAAGGGCTGCTAGGAATGTGGAGTCCTCCTGTTTTTTTCCTGACTTTTTAAAGAGAGGTTACTTCTTAACAACACCTTGTGTTGTTGACTCAAATTAATCACTAAAGTTACCAAGTACTGATTTCACAATGGGAGGATGGTGTTGAGGTAGGGCTCTCTGCCTTTCCATAGGCTAATCCCAACCTGCGGAGCAATGTAAATGTTTATTAATATTTTTTTTTTTTTTGAAATTCACGGTCTTTTATTTATTTATTTATTTATTTATTTATGACTGTGTTGAGTCTTCGTTTCTGTGCGAGGGCTTTCTCTAGTTGCGGCAAGTGGGGACTACTCTTCATCGCGGTGCGCGGGCCTCTCACCATCGCGGCCTCTCTTGTTGCGGAGCACAGGCTCCAGACGCGCAGGCTCAGTAATTGTGGCTCACGGGCCCAGTTGCTCCGTGGCATGTGGGATCTTCCCAGACCAGGGCTCGAACCCGTGTCCCCTGCATTCGCAGGCAGATTCTCAACCACTGCGCCACCAGGGAAGCCCTATTAGTATTTTTAATGTGTGTCTTTCCTTACAATCAAGCTGCCACTTTTCACAGCTGCCAGTGTTCCACCCCCCCCCCCACCATGGCACTCTCAAATTCTTTCTTAAATGGTTACTCTTAATCTGCTACAAATTGGGAAAACAAACAGCTGAATCATTAGAATTGGATGTAAATGAGGGAAGAAAGGCTTTTTTCTTTTTTTTTTTTAAGGCTTTAAGCAAGGGAGTGAGGGACTCTCCCATGAATAACGTATCCAAGGGTCTGACACATTTATTGGTTCACTTATTTCCCGGTTCTCAACTTTCTCACTGTTCCAGTAGCTTGCACTCCTGGCTCCACCCACCAATTCCTCACAAAGCAGCAAAAGCGATCTCCTAAAAATGCAAAATAAATTCTCTCACACACGTACTCTCCATGCCTCTGGTCTTAGAATCCTTTAGCAGCTTCTCATTACCCTCGGAATGAAGTCTGGCCTTCCTGTGGCCTTTGATAAGCACTGAGCCCTGCCAGATCTGGCTTCTCCTCCCTTCCTCCTTCATCACCTCCAGGCCCTTGTATAGGTCACTCTTACCTCACCACATGCCCCCAGCTCATCTTACAGGTTTCATCTTAACCCCTTCCTCTAGAGCCTCCTTAACCCCCTGAACAAAATCATGCATCCAACATTGGCCCACGGCTTCATCTACTTCCCCATCCAAACATTTAGCCCCAAATCAGAACTGCATAATAGCATTGCAGATTTGTAGCTCCACCATTTACAAGCTGGGTTGCCTTAGGTGAATTACTTAACCTCTCTCAGCCTCAGTTTCTTTATCTATAAAATGGAGATAATTATGTCACCTGCCTCTTAACCCCACAGTGAGGGTTGACATGGCGCAGAGACAGCACTTAGCATGATAAATGTGATTACTATTTTTTTGATTATCTCTTTTCCTCACCAAAATGTAATTCCCGTGAGGTGAGTAGCCATGCCTGTCTTGCACTTACCATGGCATGCAGAGTACTGAGCACGGAATCTGGAACATAGCTACCCAATTATTGCTGAAGATTTGCTGAATTACTAAATGCATGTCAGTGTCCTGCCTAAGAATCTGCAGGGGCTCCCATTTGAAACTTGAGCACATTTCCATTCTTCCACATGGTGTTCTTCAACCAGCCTCTTCAGCTTTTCTCTGCTGCACCTTGTCTGATGAAACTTGTCTGATGAAATTCCCTTCACATCCTTTCCCTTCATCAAATCCTCCCTTTCAGAGCTGGGTCTTCCCTCCTCCAGGAAGCCTTCCTATGCCCACTGCTCAGGTCTTCTTGGATGTCCTACTTCACATCACTCATTTTTTTTCTCGATCATTCCCCAGCTCTTCTCTGCCCTCACCTCTCTGCCAGTTAATATGCAGTGGCCTTGAAGACAGCCTCTGCTCTACCTCTCCTTTTGTGCCCCATCCCCATCCCAGCCTTGGTGGGAGTCAGCCCGCCCTCAGCCAGGGTCTCTCTGCCTCCTGCTCCTTCCAAAGGGCCATTCCTTTTGATACCATTCTCTCAAAAATTACATCCTTGCCGTATTCACCTCCGAGTTTCCGAGCTTCACCACGCCTCACTTAAGGTATTGACTTTTCAATTCGTGATAAATTATTCAGAGCTCATTTTCAGCCAGACTCCTCTTTCCTTCGGGGCCTTCTCCACTAGCCACAATCTCGGGGCAGCCTTTAAGTCTAATGACGTGTTTACAATTCATGCTCTGCCAGACATTAAAGCATCACGGGGCATTCAGGGATGATGCGACGCTACTTGGGATTCTCAGCAGAGGGAAGCGCCCAATAAGAGTGCTGCCCTGTTGTTCATAGAGAACAAAGATTTCTGTCTCCATTGCAAAGGATCCGCATGCAGACGGCGGCAGAGGGATTCTGGTTCAAAGGCAGGGCTTTCGCTGGAACTTTCCAAGCGTTTCTGAAGAGCAGTCCAGCAGCTGATAGGGACAGCCGGTCCTGACTCCAGTCAACTTTAGGCTTAAGGATTTTCACTCTCTGCGCCAGTGGATTGAATGTTGGGGGAGAAAAGGGAAAAGAAATAAAGAAAAGAAACCATAAAATCTTTTACTATTGGGGCATATGAGAAAGCAAGCAAATAAGCAGCAGCACAGAATGCTTACCCTTAGGATTGAGTTTTTAAGGTGGAGGCTCGTCATCCTGCTCAAAGGACCACTACCAGTCTCTGTCCCAGCCCTTCCTGTCTAAAGGTCTTGCAGCCCAGCACAAGCTCCCTTCCTGCTGGATGTTCCTGCCCCTGGCACTCCAGTTCCTTGGCTCTTGGCCTCCCAGGCTCCTAGGTGGAGACCTTGCTCCCCCCCTGACAGCCTCCTTAGCTGATTGTGTCTCAGATCACAGGTCATGACTATAGATTCAGGGCCATCAGACGTATTAAGGTGTAATTTACATGGTCAGTAATGGGGGAAGAGGGGTGAGGGGACTCTACCATTGAAAGTCACAGGAAGGGAAGGAGACTTCCTGTTGTCTTAGATGTTGCTGACATCTGTAACCTCACTTTCTTCATAATTACTTGATTAATTAATCTCCAGCCTGGGGTTTATGCTAATGACCCCCTTCAAGGGACTGATCCAGAGAATACCAGAATTGAGAGGCAGGTGACAGGACTTCTTTGGATCCCATCAAAACTGGGGTTTCTGGTGGCAACACAGACAGGGTTGAAAACAAACAAAAATAATAACAACACAAATAAAAAACAAGGAAGGAAGCATGTGCCATACCCGGAGGAAGAAAATAAAATTAGACAGCATTATGGCCACTTTTGCTCTGCCACGAAATCCCATCTCTCCCTCCTTGTTCCTCTCTCTTCCACTGAACACTAAAAGGATACAAAACCTGAGAGGATAGGACATTGTACCAGAGGCACCCACACTCTCTTCTTAGAGAAACCCTCAGCCCTGGCAGGTGCATCCTGCCACCCTGCTTCTCCCAGCACCCTCAGCCCCACTTCTGGCAAAGCTGATTGAACTAGGGATGGGTACCTCTTGGCTGGAAGTTAGCCCAATCAGATTCTCTCTCCCAAGAATCTGTGATTGAGACACAAAAGACTGAATCAGTTAGTGGTGGGGAGTAAAGGAGGGTAGTGTCATGTAGTCGGGAGATAAGACCACCATTTTTGGACAGGCCATGTGGAAGCAGATGAAATAGAGAATATAGTTGAACAGAGAAGAATGAAGGAGAAAGAGAGAGAGAGAGCTTCTACAATTGCATTTCATGAGATTCCCCTGAATCCCAGTCAAGCTTCAGTGAATGGGTGTCCTTGCCACCCAAAGATGCCTGACTTACATTGACTTTGTATCCCTACCTCCAAGTTACTCACAAGCTTATAAAGAAATAATTCACCCCACAATGCAAGTGGAAATAACTAACGTTTAATGAGCACCTACTAAGTGCCAGAGCTATGGTTTACCAGTTCTAATCGAAACAGTCCAATGAGATTGATCGATTGATGAGTGATTTACCACCACTCTACAGCTAAGGGGACTGATGCTCACACAGTTTAGGTAACCAGTACAAGATCCTGTAACCAGAATGTAGCAAAGCCTGGATGGGAACCTGTTGGAGCTGATGGCAAACCCATGTTACTCCAGTTCCCACATTCTTTTCCAATGTGTAAGGATGTGAGGTCCTCTGTTCTGGCACTGTCAAGAAACTGTCAGGTTCGCATCAATGAGGTTTCCAAGAAAATGAAACAAACCCTTCAAGGAAAATTTTTTGTCTTTTTCAAACATGTTAGTTGGAAATCCTAAAACATATGTGACATTTTCCTGCCTGTTTAAACTAATCACTTACTGAGCACAATGTAACATTTTCCTGATTGACTCATTCAGAAATATATGGAGGACCTCCTATTTGCCTGGCACCAGGATAAGAACTAAGAATATAAAGTTGCATAAAACAAGAGACCTTCCCCCAAGGAGTTCAAAGTCTGGAGAGGAAATATACAAATAATACTCATAATCATAACCATGATTGTGGTAGCTAACATCTTTGATTAGCCAGTATTTTCCTTGCATTATCTTTCTTTTTAAACATATTTATTGGAGTATAATTGCTTTACATCTTAATCCTCAGAATAAATCTAAGCAGGAGATACTATTACTATTATTATTCTCATTTTACAGAAGCAGAAACTGAGATTCTGAGAGTCCAAGTAATTTGCCGCTGCTAAATAGCAAAGCGGGACAAATTCATATAATCTATCTAGAACCTGAGCTAGTAGCACTACACTCTACAGTTTCCTCCAAGTAAACAAATAATTGCAAGCAGTATGATCAGGATAAACTAAAGCCAGGTACTGACTCATGATCACAAGGAAAGAGTGAGTGGGAGCAGGATTTCACCAGGAGGACAAGGGAGACTGTCCAGACAAAGAGAATAGCATATTCAAAAGCACAGAGATGGGAAATAGCATCAGGCACCAAGAGAGCTGTGAGTCAACTCATGCATTTGGATCATAGGTGTGGGAAATGAAGGGCAAAGGAGAAAGTGGAGAGAAATGAGAGTAGAAACACAGGAAGGGCCCAGATTTGGGACAACCTCATGCCATACCTAACTTTCCCAGAGGAAATTAGTAGGCAATGAGGGAGTCAGGTGGGGAGTGGATGGGATAATATTTGTATGTTTAGAGAGATAAAGATTATTCAGGCTGCAGTGTGGAGTGTGAGAGTGAAATGCTACATATCCTGCTGTAGATGGGATCGATCTGCCCAATGAATTGCCCTGTCCCAAATGCCCAATGAGAAACCCTAGAAAAAGGGAAATTTGAAGTCATTCTACATGTTCCTTTCCTTCACCCTCCCCTACCCCCCCACCCAACACACACATATTAATTGTCTAAAAGTCCTGTATCTTCCGCTACTTCTCTGTGTCTAAGTGCAGGTCTCACCATTTCTTCTTTTGACTGTGTGCTATTTGTCTTTGGATTCCTGACACTTAACACTGTGATGGGAACAGAGTGGATAATGGCTGATGTTTGTTGAACCCAATGGAACTGCTTAATCTTGAGGGATAAATGTTCCCTGTACAATGCCCTTGACTTGAGTGAAATCGACTGATGCCCTCCTCACTTGTGATCTTGACATGAGTATTTCTCCCAGGTCTCAGCAAAGTTGGTGATTTCTGCTTGGTTTCCTCACTACATTAGAAATACCACGTTTCATCATCAGTTGCTGTTCTCTTCAAAAACTCTTTATATTGACCAGCATCCCCTGGGTAATCAGAGAAAATATAATGTTTTTACCGCATCTATTTGTTATTTGAAATGCATGGCAAGCATTCAAGGAAAATTTCCTCAAGTTCACATTTCCTTTCAGAATGAGTCTTTATCTACACTTAACTCTTGAATCACCATTTTCTCTCCCCCCCCGCATCACACACACACACAAACACACATACACACCATCTTCTGATCTTAAATGGGAATAGTCTTCAATTGAGAGCCAAGAGACCTCCACTCTGGCCCAGGTTTTGATACGACTTGACCTTAACTAAGCAAAGTGACCTTGATTTCCTCATTTATAAAATAAGGGATTTGACTCAAATATTTATCAAATGACTTTTCATGGAGTCTAGGAGTTCCTTGGAGGTAACTAGAGATAACATTGGAGATGAGGGAGAGCACACACACAAACACACACACACACACACATGCTCACTCACTGTGATAGTCAATGGTGGTTTGTTTGGTTTTTTTAAACTAGGAAATGCCTTCTGTGCATGTGGTAAGATTGCACTTCTCTGCCTCTTTGTGGTTGGGTAGAATCACAGGGCTGGTTTTGATCCATGTGACTTGAGTAGAAGTGCTGTGGGTCGCTGTCAAATCAGAGCATTTAATTACCAATGCAATACTCTTCAGAGCTGTTTCTTTTCTTCTGCCATGGCAACCAGCAACGTTGGAGATGGTGGCCACGCTGTCCACTGGAGTCCTGGAGTGAGGAGCTGTGATCTGAGCCCAAGCCCCTCTGTGTCAGACATACAACAGGAACAAGAAAAGCCTTTTGTAACAGCTGATACATTTAGGAGGTCATTCTTCACTACACATAACCTAGCCTATCCTGACTAATACACACACACACACTCAAACACAAATTCTACATAAGATTTTGTTTGACAAATGGGTCCAAAGGCTAAAAAAAAATTGAAAATTTCTGATTTCTTCCAATCAGAAGTCTATGATTCTGCACAGATTCTTCCAACACTCCAGCTATCTTCCCTACCCTCTTTACATATTTTGACTTTACTTCATTTTCATGAGCTTCTCTTAGTTTGATGGGTACCCCTCCCATAGAGATTTACTTTCACATAAAATTTTATGTCAATTTTGGGATCTCAAAATGGTGACCCACTTTTTCTTTCCCATGCGTACTTTCACTTACCACAGTCATCAGAACAGACTTATTTGCCAAAGTTGAGAGCTGCACTCTGACAAGGTGAGACTTGTCACAAGCTGTCCCTAACTGTCTCTATTTCCCTGAGACACAAATGAAAATATGTGTCCTCACTTTAGAGTCACTGCTTGCCTGACTGTTATAGCCAACTAGTACCCCTACTGCGCCTGGAAAGAGTTCTGTGCAAAGATGTTTCCCAGTAAACTTACTGATGGTTTTTGTTATAATAGTGGATACGTGTAGCATCACTGTTTCTTTCATAGTCTGATGCCTTATGGAACCTCCCTCTTTCAAGGTCAACCTAGACCAGAAGGGTCTTTTGACTGCTAAAGATGGCTTAAATGGGATACCAACGGGAATCTGGGAGATAAATTCAATCAGTAATTTATCAAATTTTGTTGTGCCTAATCATTATTCTAATAATCTCCCTCAATTCAGTGGGTCTGGGGTAATGGCTTAGAATCCATACTGTTAATAAGGTAACTCTGATGCAGGTTGTTACAGAACCACAATTTGAGAAATTCTAGACTTGATCTTTAAGCTTTTTTTACCCCTAGGAATCTGGCTAATTTCAAATTCCAGATATGCGAGAGATCCAAAATGTTCAGCTAAAGGGGCCACAGGAAAAGCACTGGTCTAAACATTCCCCCGTTGGTGGTTAGGCCAAGGCATGGGGATGAAGGAGCTGGGATTTTGCACCATCAGGAAGGGCTGTAGGAGACTGGAGGGAGGGTCTCTTACCTAATGGTACCAGAGCAGAGCACAGAGTTTACAAGGAACTATGGTGGGTAAACCAAGAATTCAAAACGGTTGCCAAACCAAGGTGAGGAAGGGGCCCAAAGCAGGTTCTGAAAGTGAAGTATAAGGCCAGGGAAGTGAGATGGTGGACATACAAGTGACAGATCCAGGCAGGTATTTGGAGGAGAGATCTGAGTGAATCCTAGGGATGTACAGAGTGGTCTGGATGTCAAATTACCCCTTGTAGGGGTCTAAGGCAAGCCAACAGGGATGAGCCCAGCAGAGTGATTCCTAGACTAAGGTAAAATATTTCTTGGAACTAGATCCAATAAAAATTGGGTTGGACTTTAATCCAAAGTGGCCAGAAGTGGGAAAAGTCAGAGGATGAGTATAATTCATGACTCAGGGAGAACCAAGAGTTGAACCCAATAAATCTGGTTGTTGAGTTAAAGCATTGACTCATTGGGGTTAGAAATAGGAGGTAGTGCTAAAAATTTGGGGAGCTAGTAGAAATCAGAATGGAGTAGAGAGTAGAACACCAGCGCAGGAGTGAAGAAAGAGGTCGAGGGCAATTTCCCTGCTTGCAGTTGTGAGACTGGTATCTCACTTTTGTTGGCTCCATGTGGGGTGAGGTGGGCGGCCTGGTTTGAAGGCAAATGAGGCAGGCACTGACTTGTCCCCACTGGATCACAGAGAGGATGGGGCCCTTGTACCCAAGGCCTTATTTTATAGCCAGAAGTCAGCCAAGGTCTAATCATCCAACTTGGCAACAAAACAGAGCTGAGCTATCGGATACCAAACGCAGCACTGAGGAATTAGGGTAGATAGTGGGATTGCTTGGGCTCTGCGACTTCCTTGTTTGTTTGACAAACAAGCACAGCTTAATAGGGAGACAAAAGATTTTCAGAACAAGAAAGGGCAGCATTCTCTTCTTCCTCATCTTCTTCCTCCCATTACAGAAGGCCTTTGCTGAAACAGTTGCCCATGGCCCAGTAATTCTGCTGAGGCTGTGTTAATTGTTTCTCATCACAAATTTGGGCACATCCTTCCCCAATTAAAAATTCTTTTTGCTCAAGGAAAAAATAATGTAGGGCTCATTAGAGCTTTGTTTTCTAATCAGTTAATAGAGTGTGGTAGATAATGGAGGGAGAAGGCAGAAATGGGCTGGAAGACTGGAAAATTGATTCTATTCCCAGTTCTGACATTTACTAGCCATGTGACCTTAGGCAAATCACTTCATCTCTTTAGGCTTTTGTTCCCTTGTTTGTAACAAGAAGGTCATCAAACTTGATGGTTTCTAAATGTCCTTCCAACTCAGACATTCTCTGGTGCCCATGATTCAACAAGCCTGATTGCATTTCCTTCCCACCTAATAAGGAGGCTTAGGAAAATGGCATTGGCTCAACTTGCAAAAATGGGCATGTAATTGTTGGATGAATAGACAGAGGGATTAATGAATGAGTTACATCCAATGACACATATTTCTGGACATCTCCAATGGAAGGGTTGCCATACCAAGGTAAGGAGGAGACCTAATGCAGATGATGAAAGTAAATCATAAAGTTAGGGAAATGGGGAAGTAGACATATGAGTGGTAGATTCAGATCCACCTTTGACCTCCACTGATGAATCCTAGAATCATGAATACAAACTCTTAGAACTCAAAGGCTTACCATGTCAAATCAACCCATTTGACAGGTGGGGAAACTAAGGCTAGAAAAAGTGACTCGCCTACAGTCCCAGAGCTAGCTAGCAACAGAAAGTCAGAACCGGCTCTTCTGCCTCTCCCTACTGTGTTTTTCCCTGTGCTGTGCTGTGTCACATTTCCCAAAAGAGCAGCTAAAACTGGAGCTGAAGCTTTAGGCAAAAGCCCAGAGCTGATGACCCAAAGTTACTTGAATGGCAAACCAATACTGAAACAAAGGACTTCCCAAAATGTTCTAAGACAAGCTCTATACCCCTTATCCCAACCTGTGCTCCAGAACCACTGCCCCCCACACACTAATTACAGCTGAAAAGCGGCATGGAACAGTGGGCTCTGAAAAATGCACATCCCATAAGAGAAGATGATTAGGAGCAAAGAGCTAATTCTAGGGATTTTCTGGGAATAATTCCAAAGAGATTTTGGCTTACTGAGAACACTCATGGGCAGTGGCAAAGGTTAGAACCTCCTCCTCTCCCCAGAACCATGAAAAACCCCCTTCCGATCTGGCCAGAAACTTTGCCAACAAATTTTCTTCTAAGGCATTCAAACTCTCTGGACCTCAGGTTTCTCTTCTATAAAATAGTGAAGGACAAAGCCTGTAATAATCAAATGAGGCCCATGCATATCCAAGCACCATATTCATCCACTCAAAACTCTGTCTTCATCATTAGGTTATCTCTGCTTGAGAATCTTTTGTGGTTCCCTGTGTTCATTCTTATGCCCGAGACATTGCTTGTTCAGTTTCCTTGCCTAATATGAAGAGTTCTTTGATCACTCAAGCCCAGAGGAGGGCTTTCCTCCTGCTCTCTTCATTTATGATCTCTAATACTCATTTGGCACCATACCTAATGCCTGGAATTACAATGTTATTGTTATTCCAGGAAAAGATCTCTTACCAGCTGCAGTAGGCAGAATAATAGGTCCCCCAAGATGTCTACATTTTAATCCCCAGAACCTGTGAATATATTATGTTACATGGCAAGGGAGAATTAAGGTTGCAGACGGAATTAAGGTTACTAATATGCTGACCTTAAGATAAGGAGAGTATCCTGGGTTACCCAGGTGAGCCCACTATAATCACAGGCATCCTTAAATAAGGAGGGGGGTGGGCAGAAGAGCGAGAACAAGAGATGGCATTGTGAGAATGACTCCACCAGCCATTACTAGGTTTGAAGATGGATGAGACCACAAGCCAAGGAATACAAGAGGCCTCTAGAAGCTGGGAAAGGGGAGGAAATGGATTCTTTTCTAGAGCCTACAGAAGGAACACAGCCTTGCCAAGAACTTGATCTTGACCCAGTGAAACTCATTTCAAAATTCTGACCTCCAGAACAGTAAGATAAAATTTTGTATTGTTTTAAGTCACTATGTTTGTGGTAGTTTGTTATAGTAGCAGTAGGAAATTTGTATAATACTTATTACACCCTACAGTTTATGCTGAACTATTGGATGTTGTGGACTATAGTCAATATATTTCTTCTGGCTACCAAATAGTACTAAACACAAAGTAAACAACCAATGGTTATTTTTTAAGTGAGTGAATTAATGAACTAGCTGGTGTAAAAACAATTTGGAAATTAATCAATCAAATGATAGATAGACCTAGGTTATAAAAACCCTGAAAGCAGACTCAGGTGTCTGGGTATAGTATAATATGATTTCATGGACATTTCTTATGCTACTATTATTTTTCCAAGGCCACATCATACACTGGAAATTACCTTGGACTTGAAGTCAGAAGACCTAAGACAGAGTCTTGTTGCTGACACACATGAGTGTCTGACCTTGGACAAATTATGTAACTTACCTACACCTCACTTACCTCATCTATAAAAGAAATATACTATTTACTATCTTGAGAACTTCCCAGGGTTGTTCTGGGGATCCGATGAACCAATGCACAGAAAAGGGCTGTGAAAACTGTAAAATGCTGTGCAAATGGGAGGGGCTGTCATTTACTACCCTTTCTTTGGACTAATTTTTAACTAAGAAGCATTTTCTTGGTGCCTCTACTGTGCTCACATTACTATATGAGGTCTTGGTTGGGGGCGCGGAATGTAAGAAATAAAAGTTTCGCAAGAGTTCATAATCCAAAGTAGGGACTAGGGTGGAATGAGTCAAGTCATTCAGTTCTTACTCTGGTCTGGTAGCCTAGGACCACCTGTCGCTGGTTTGGCCAAAGGCACTGAGGGACCAGGTACTGATAAGAATGGGCTAGGAACCTCCTGCTACAGTTCAGTGAGCAGAGGCCCAGAGCCTCTGACCCCAAATTAGCCAACATGTTAGTTGCCTAGAAATCTGACTTTGTGTGACCTTGCACCAAGAGATGAGTGGGGCTGAACAGATTCTATCTTGGAAACTTGATATAAGACACAAGATTGCTGAGAGTTGGTGGTGATGAGATCCCGTAAATTGAAAGTAATGGCAACCGTTTGCAAGTTGATGAGTAAAAGGGGGAAGCTGTTCTGCAGAGAAAGGAAAATGGAGCTGACAAGAAACAAAGAGGAGAGAAGAGCCCGTGGCCCAGGAGAGGGAAATGGAAGTAGTAGACAGCTGCCCCTGTTCCTCTCAGTCTCAGCTGCACTTGATTTCATGTCCTTTGATTCTGTCAGAGCTCTGTTTCCTTGCAATAAACACTGTACTTTACTTGAGTAACTTTGAATGAGTTTTGTTTTCTTGCAACCAAAGGAGCCATAACTTGAACAATTTCGTGTGTCTTTTTAATTGTCTCCCAACATTGCACAGTAACTTCCTTAAGGGTAATCAGCGTGTTTTATTCCATCTGTATAACACAGCTCATAGTCACATGACTGAATTATATAAATGCTGTTAAAGTTCATAATGAACGAATTCATTAACCTGGTTACTGACACCTCGACCACCACCAGAATCGTGAATTGCTTGTTTTGTCTGCCCTACCGAGTCCCCTGTGTAACATTTTTTTTCTCTACTCCCTCTAGCTCTGGTGGGACTAAGAATCTCAGGCTCCCACCCCCTACCCACTGAAGCAGGCTTATGGCCCATCAGGCTCTCCCACGCAGGATTTGGAATCTAAGTCATTGGATAGTAGTTCCCTAAAGAAAGGTTGATCAGTTTCTGCATTTGAGAACCCTGGAGCTCCCCTGATTCCTGGCCTTTTGGGGGTCTGATTGTTCAGCTTTTTCTTCAGTCCTAGGGCTGTTCACTATCCTTCCAAAGCCCCCTTTTCTTATTTAAGTATTCAGAGTCCATTTCTATTGCTTTCAGACTGACTCCTCTCTCATACTTGGTTCCCAAAGAGGCCAGTTTCTTCCCTGGCCCATACAGAATAACTGGAAAAAATTCTTCTTTTGGGAAAGAGCAGCTAACTTTGAAGCATGCTATTTTTGAAACAAATAAAATATTTCTTTATTGATCAGTTGCTCCACTGCTGTCTTCTTTTGTATGTCTCTGATCCAACCTCTGGGCTGCCTTTTCTGCAAGAGGCGTCATTAGTTCTGCCTCAGTTGTTTATATTCAACCTCATCCTCATCTTCTAAGGCTGTCTATGAGTGACTGAGTCATCAACATGAATCTTTAAAGGAGTCATATGTATTTGGGAACCCAGGCAACAGAGGCTAACTTCACTTAGCCAAGTTAACACTTTTTCTACAGCAATATAAAGCAGACTTCATTCTTTGAGTTTGAAGGATCTGTACTCAACCTAAGAAGCCATCTCCCAGGCTTGAGTCTGGTGTCCCAGTTTCTGATGATGGACCCACTCTGGCCCTTTGGATCAGCATCCCTCCTTAGAGACAAGCCACGCTTAGGGTGTTGGCTCTGATTCTTCCAAGACCTCAAGTTCCAAGGCAGTTTGTCTCCTCTCAGCACTCTGACTCATTATCCTATTTTACTCAAGTACTTAGAATGAGAGCTTTTGGGAAGTGCTCTGTGCAATTATATAAATGAATAGGCACATTTATTTGAAATGTTTTCGGATTTCCTAGAAAGAAATTTTGTGTTCTTTCCCTGACACTAATTTCTGAAACTGGGTAACAGTCCTGGGGGTATCCTTGCCCTGCCCAGGGACTTGCATTTCCAAGGCAATCTAAAACCCAGTCAATAGGTATTCATTCATTTTGCAAATCATTGTTGAGCACCTACTGCATTCCAGGCACTGTACTGAGAGCTGGGTATACAATGGAGAAGAAAACAGACATAGCCCTGCCTTCAAGAGGACACAGTCCAGTGAAGGAGAGAGAAAAAAATAAGTAAATGAATTTAAAAATAATCATACATGAGTAATTAGTACTATGAAAAAATTAACAAGAAATAGCATTAGGAGGGGATCTTAGATGGGAGAGGGCAGAAGAATCTCCCTGAGACCCGAAGGATAAGAAGTGAGGAGAACTGGAATCAAATAGATGAAATAGCATATACAAGGCCTGGAGCTAGGAAAGAGCTTCATGTGTCTGAGGAACTAAGTGGAGCTCTGTTTTGGACATTTAGACTGAGATGCTTATGACATATCCAAGTAGAAAACTCAAGTAGATAGTTGGATATGTAGTTCTGGAGTTCAAATGAGAGATTGAGATGAAGATACAAATTTGGTCATCATCAGCATGTAGACAATATCTTAGGCCACAAAAATAGATCATTTAGGAAGAGAGTGTAGCGAGAGAAAAAGCCCTGGGAAATACCAATATTTAGACATTGGAAGAGGAAGAGTAAGAGGGTCCATACAGGGCTTCCCTGGTGGCACAGTGGTTGAGAATCTGCCTGCTAATGCAGGGGACACGGGTTCAAGCCCTGGTCTAGGAAGACCCCACATGCCACAGAGCAACTAGGCCCGTGAGCCACAACTACTGAGCCTGCGCGTCTGGAGCTTGTGCTCCGCAACAAGAGAGGCCGCGATAGTGAGAGGCCCGCACACCGCGATGAAGAGTGGCCCCCGCTTGCCACAACTAAAGAAAGCCCTCGCACAGAAACGAAGACCCAACACAGCCAAAAATAAATAAATAAATTAAAAACAATTAAAAAAAAAAAAAGAGGGTCCATAACAGAGACTGAGAAGAAATTGTCAGAGACATCAGAGGTAGGAAGAAAATCAATGGTATAAGGTCAAATAAAGGAGTGGTCCTCTGGGTCTAAGGCAACTGAGAGGGTGAGTAAGATGAGAAAACAAATTGTCCATTGAACTTGGCAACATGGAGATTATGATAACCTTGACACAAGAAGTTCTGGTGAAATGGTAAGGGAAGAGACCCAATTTGAGACTTTTGAAGAGTGATCAAAGGTCAAACAGTGGAGATAAGTATGTAAACAGCTATCTTGAGACTTTAAGCTGCGAATGGATGCAGAGAAGTGGGCAGTAATTGGAGAGGGATGAAGGAACCAAAGAAGGACTTATAGGCATAAAGGAGACTCAATCATGTTTGTGAGCTGAAGAGAATAGCCCCATTGAAAAAGGGGAGGATTGAAAATCAGGAGGATAGGATATAATTGGAGGAGTAAAACTTGAGAAAGTGAGAGAGGATGGCAACCAGAGCCCATTAAGGATTCAGCTCCAGGAGATGCTGAGCTGTGTGTGAGAGAAGCAACACACTTTCTCCTTTGTTTCAGGAGGGCAGACAGGGAAGATGCCAAGGAATGTAGATGTAGAATAGGGGAGTTCTTGTCTGTTGGTTCTACTTTTTCACTTGGATACAATCAATGCAGGATAATTAGATCAGAGAGAGGAGTGCAGGGATGAAGTAGGAGAATTGAGAAGAGATGTGAAGGTATGAAATATCATCTAAAGGGTGGAATAGCAAGTTTATTAGATATATAGAGAGAATGCTGCACAAGACATTAAAATTATGAATTTAAAGGGAAGTTTCTAAGTTTGATTGCGTGATTTTCTCCACCAATATTCTGTTTCTTAAATTCATGCAGGTGGATGTCTAAGTTCATCCAGGCTCAGAGTTTTCCCAAGTGAGTATGACGGCTGCAGAGAGACACACAAGGACTAAAAAAGTGGTGAAAACTATAGATCGTGCGATGGATGCTCAACAGACGGGACACGTTGACAAGGAAGGTCAGGTTCTGTCTCAGTTTCTAGTTTCTATATCTGTGCTTCCCTTTCCAACCATCTCCCCACAACCACCACACTTTGCATTTGGAACCATTCTTGTGTCTTGATTCTGACTGGAGGCTAGAAGAGAGATCTAACCAGCTTGCAGCCCCACTTCTGGGGTTCAGCCTTTGTCTCCCCTGATTTTCCACATTCAGATTCATTACACACATACTGAACTCCTACATACCCATCATGTGCCCAGATTGAGTTTTCATGTGTTACCCCAGTTCATAGAACTGGGCTGTCTACCACCTAGAACCCCTTTCCCAAATCCATGCTCCAGTAAGATGGAGCCCTTCAGACTAGTGGCTAGAGGCCTGCTGACTACTCTCCAGCTGCCTCATGCCAATCCTTCCCACCATAGGTCTTTCTCTGCCTCTTGCATTACTCGCTCTTCCTAAGGGAGAAGATATTGTAACCTGATTCATTAGAACCTGAAAAATCAATGTACCATATTTTACTAATGGCACTAGAGTCCGGGAGCTTGCTCAGTTTTTAAGGATGATGTTTTACTTCTCATTTGGCCAGTGTTCCTTGTGGGTACCTCGCTTGGTTAAGGGTCTATTGGGAAGAAGGGTCAGCATCCAGGCATTCCTGTATCCCTGGCCATAGTGTCATCACAATAGAATCCAAACCTCACTTTTACCCTTAAGTCATCTAACAACCTATCAAGATTCCTGATTAATAATGTTCATCCTAAATTCTCCACTAATTAGTCCCACCCACTTAATGAAATCCCCAGACTTTTGTTCTGACACCCGCTGCAACATTACTGTTATAGATTGAATTGTGCCTCCCCAAAAGATATGTTGAAGTCCTAACCCCTGTACCCAGAATGTGACCTTATTTAAAATTAGAGTCACTAGAGATCTTAACTAATTAAGATGAAGTCATACTGGAGTAGGGTAGGCCCTTAATCCAATGTGACTGGTGTCATTATAATTAGAGGAGAAGAGACACAGACACATGAAGGAAGAACACCACGTGATGACAGAGGCAGGGATTGAAGTACAGCAGCTGCAAGCTGAGGAATACCAAGGATTGCTGGCAAACCATCAGAAGCTAGGAAGAGGCCAGGAAGAATTCTGCCTTACAGGTTTCAGAGGGAGGATTGCCCTGCCGACACATTGATTTAGGACTTCTGGCCTCCAGGACTATGAGACAATAAATTTGTTGTTTTAAGGCATCCAGGTTGTGGTACTTTGTTATGGAAGCCCTAGAAACAAATTCAGCTATTACCATCACTGTGGTCCCCACAGACACCTGCTTTCCTGCCAGACTGAAACTTCTCTAAGTGACAGAAGCTAAGTCTGCCTGGAGTTTCTGCTCCCTTTCTGGTGGATGAGCTTTATTCAAAGTCCTAGGTCTCTCTCCTGCCTTAGAAAACGAGGCAGGGCTAGGCTTCATGCTAAGTCAGCCAGCCAAGCACAAATTTGCCTTGGTTTAACAGAGGGTCAACATACCCCAGCCTTAGCCCCAGGAGGGTGTGTTTGGCATGGTGGGCATGGCAACCATCCAGCTGAGGAAACACTGAGTGCTCCTTCCTTACTAGTAATGCAAGAAAAAGTTCTGAAAGGGACCAGGAAGGATTCACGCTGAGCCTTCTGCACAGCGACCCAGGGAAGATAGGGTCCTTATGTGCTGGGGTGTTTGCATGAGCTGATGGCGGCACAGAATGAGGAAAGCAGGGATCAGCCAATAGCATGAGGAAGAGTGAGTGATACCATCTTGGGTGGAGGTGGAGGGAGGGGCTGTACTAGCCAAAGTGTTTATGGAGTTTAAATAAGGTCCACACTGGAGTGAGGGACAGAAATGGGAGTATAGGGATCACTGCCTAATCTAACATGAAGAAGAAAACAGAAGCGCCCCCGTAGAGCAGGCAGCTGCTCTGTATCATGTACAGTGCCACGTCATGGTGCCAGAGATCTGTCTGTTCAGGTTGGATCCAGGCAATGCTGGGAGAAACAAGATTCAGGGTCTGATCTCCCAAGAAGAGGGCTGCGAAGGCTAGGCATAGGGTCAAGGCTCCAGTCAAGTGGGCTGGGATTTGGGTAAGACCCCTAATCTGAAAGAAAGTGTGTGAAAGGAGGCAGGGAGCCATGAGAAGACCCCCAACAGTGGATGGAGTCCACATAATGAGAAACAGAAAAGCAGGGAATTCTTCAACTTGGATGCTGCACAGATATCCAAGGTTTGCCTGGGCTCATCAAATCCTGGGTCTTGTTCATTCGACAGATATTTATTGAACCTTTACTATGTTCAAATCTAATTCATGCTAGGAATACAAAGGGAACACAGTACAGATTCTTCCCCAGAGAAGCCTGGTCTAGCCAGGAAAACAGACCCGTCACAAATAGTTACCACACAGCATGATAAATGGTATTTTGAGATATGAACAAAGTGCCATGGGAATGCAGAGGGGAGGGACACAGCTCTGCCCAGAGGACTCACGGGAGCAGAAAATATATTGCCTTAGTTTTATGGGCCTAGATAAATTATGAAGTAAAAGGAAAACAAAATATTTTTTACAACCTCATACTCTACATCCTCAACCCCATAGTCAGGACTTTATTGCATTCTTGCTGTTTCCTGTCCCCTTTGAATTACTGAGTTCAAACTAAGAACAGTCACATACTGGAATTATTCACCACTGTATCATTAAAACATTAATGCTTCATCAAAGTTCGGTGGATTTCTAGATATAAAACCTCCACACTTAAAAGTTTGGTAGTGTTACCTAACCAAACTTGGGTCTGCTTGCCCCACATGCAGCAAAGCCAATCTACTGACACCGGGTTGTGGTGAGGAAAGTACAGCATTTATTGTGGGGCCAAACAAGGAGAAAAGGCAGCTCGTGCTCAAAAGACTTGAACTCCCCAATGGCTTTCAGGGAAGGGTTTTTGTTTTTTTTTAAACATCCTTATTGGAGTATAATTGCTTTACAATGGTGTGTTAGTTTCTGCTTTATAACTAAGTGAATCAGTTATACATATACATATGTTCCCATATCTCTTCCCTCTTGCATCTCCCTCCCACCCACCCTCCCCATCCCACCCCTCCAGGTGGTCAAGGCAAGGTGAGGGAGAGGATCGCAGGGTGTGTGATCAGCTCATGTACATCATTTTGATCGGTTGGTGGTGAGGTAACAGAGTGGTGTTTCAGGAATCTCATTTATAAATTTTCTGGCTCCAACCAGTCTGGGGTCTATGTGTGCTAGTGATCAGCATGCAGTCAACTTCTTCCTTCTGGTGGGGATTTTAGTATCTGCCAAACAACTCAAGAATATGGTTTAGGATCTTTTCTATAGCCCTTGAGGAGGAACTAAAGGTCCCTGACTTTGTCTTATGGCTAAACTATTATTATTTTGCCTTGCTTGACTCTTTTCCTGTTTCTGCATTTTCTCACTTCTCTGATTAAATTTGGTCTTTGGAACTTGGGGAAGGCCTAGGAGCCCAAAGCTATCCTACAAACAAGAGGCAGGGGACATTAAGAGTCTGTCCCCAGGAAGGTCCCACAGGGTCCTGCTCTGTATCAATAGTCTTTATCCCATGGAGTCAGATGACAGACCCAGCTGGTGACCAGATGCCACGGGAGGTTGTCACATGGTGACACTTCTCAGGTTATCATGGAGCACTTGGTGAAACTTCTTCTACCTTTCATCAAAATACCAAGATGTAACACAATAAAGCCATGGAAACCGTAGCAGTCCCTTTCCCTGCCTTGTTATCTTCACTCCCAAGAGACTTCTCCCGTGGCCTCTACTGACTGGACACTGGGCTTGTGGCACCACACCCTGGCTAGAGCTGATTGGTCCACTGACAAACCCCTGACACAAATTGACCAATCTGATTCTTACTTCCTAGACTTTAAAGTTGCAATACAAAAAAAAAAAAAAGGACTTCCCTGGCAGTCCAGTGGTTAAGACACCATGTTTCCATTGCAGGGGCCACGGGTTCGATCCCTGGTCGGTTAACTAAGATCCTGCATGCTGCAAGGCGCAGCCAAAAAAAAAAAAAAAAATTGCAATACAGGAGCCCTATTCGAGAGCACTTCATCTGGGGAGGTGTGTAAAATTGGCAGCCTGTGTTTGTGTCAAGTTTAAGTGGGACAGAGGAAGGTACATTGCAAAAATGGCAGAATGGAGAGGTTCACTGAGAGAAGCAGAGAGGAGAAACCAGGGGAAGGAGAGGGGCCAGGAAGAGAAGAAGACTGCCTTTGGGGCTGATGACACCCACTTCCTATTCAGGTTATCCTAGAGTGGCCCATATGAGTTCATAATCTTTTTTCCTTTGGTGAAGAACAAAGAGTTAACATTCACCCTGGTCTGCCCTTGAGGACCTCTCTTATTTTTATAGATGTAAAGCAGGCAGCCCCAGCCACAGAGAAAAGACACAATGGGACCCTTTTACTTGTTTATAGTGTGGGAGCTCTGATGAGAAAGTGGGGAAATTTGTAACATGGACAGTTTCCAGGAGGGAACAAATCCATGCCTTTAACCCATGCCCTCCAAGACTTAAATGGAGGAGTATCTGTGGGGTAGACTTAGATGCCCAGTGACAGTGACAGACAAAGGAATCCCACAAATAAGTTGCCATAGGAGTAAAGACAGGTAGAACTTATGGGTTGTCCTGCCACCCTATTAGGAAAGGGAACAGAGATTGTGGGTCAGTAGGCACTAAAGCCAGGCTGCATCCAGCCTCTTAGGCACTGACTTGAGCCCTATTCTGAGGCCAGGAATTGTACTGAAAAAACCAATTACTGAGTGCTCTAACTTATAGGCTTAAAACATGATGGCTTCCCAACTAAAACCCTGAAGAATCACAGCAATTGAAGAGGGTTCCACACCAGCATCTACAGTAGAGGTTCAAGTGGGGATAACCTGAGAGATGGTTATGCTCCGTGAATTATTTCCCACAGTAGAAAGCAGGGCTTTACTGCATTTTCCTAACAACCTAAAAGCAGGGGGACATTGTGCTGACGGGGCCACCCAAGGTGCAGACATTATGGTAGAGGCTGGGTGATATGCTCAATTTGCTGGGAAGCCCTTTCATCGGGCAGTGGTCTCCTGAAATGTGTGATGGCTAGGGCAGGACGGAGCCGAGGTCCTCACCACAGCGACCGGCTTCAGAGCTGGCCCACGGAGGTCCGCTTTACCTCAACGGCCAGCACAATTCCACCACAGTCTGCACCACAATGGGATAAGTGGGGTCTCCAAGCTGCAAGTATGAGCATTGCACGTATAAAGGGGCAGGCAATTTGCGGCCTAGGAAGGGTAAACTGGATTTCTGATTTTCCTACCGCTCCCAGTGTGGGTGGTACAGCATTCTTCCCTGACACTTGGCCAAGGCTTGCTCATCACGTCCCACAGTATAAGTCAGAGCACTCTGACTACTCAGTCCCTCATGCAGCTGGGAACTTGACTTCCCAGCCTCGGGTTTTGGAGAAACTCTTGTGTCCTTCCGATTAACTCTACTTTTTCCTTAAATTAGCTTGCATGGTCCTGTCACTTGCACCTAATAATCCTTGAATAAAGCAGAAACTAAGGTTAAGAGAAGATCACTGCCAGAATCGGGTTGGAAATTTCTCTAATTTATAGAGCTAATTTAAAGAGCAAACATTTGGTATGTTCCTGTTAAGGTCAGATTGAGCTACGTGGTTAATAACTAAATACGCTGCCCTCTGAACCCAAGGCAAGGAACAGGGGAAAAAGCAGTAGAAAGCTTTGTATGATGCTCTCCATCCCCCACCATCTTCCCCTGGCTGGTGAGTATCTACCAAAAACAAGAGAGCTACCAACTGTACTGTTCAATATTTATTTTCTGAGGCAGTCCAATTCATGCTAATTTATTTGCTCCCTTCCCACCAGCCCCCACCATATTCTCTAGAACTGTTCAGAAACTAAAAGTCCAAGAGTACAATAGTGTTGAGAGTAGAGGGTGCTGCATCCTAGAAACCTGTAAGTGGGGACCGAGACAGACCCCTAGAAGCTCAGTATTCCAGAGCTTAGAGCTTTCCATGTGCTGCATGCAGACAAAAAGCAACTGGACTCAGGCTCACGCTTAGACAGAGCCAGGACCTCGGAACAGGAGACCTTCCTCTGCCCAAAGGCAGATGCCCGAAGGACTATGGGAAACTGAGGCTGGAGCAGAGGCTGTGCTCCTCAGACCACACAGCAGGTCGGGGTATGCACGGGGCTGGGAGGTGGGGGTGATGCCAAGACCCTGGAGGAAAGGGCAATCTGTTGGCAAAATGAAAGAAAGTCTAGTTTAATTTCTTCTCACAAATGAACAAACACAACCAGAAAATCCAATATGAAACACAATGAAGAAATAGACAAAATTATATCTTTGAAAAATTATTTACCACAAGAGACAAAATAAATTGGTAGAAACCTGCTTGATGTTTCAATACCACGACAGAAGACCTGGGCACTGCAAGGCAGACCAAAAGAACCACAAAGGGAAACCGAGCTAAGATGAAACCTGGGATGCAAAGGGAACTGGACGAAATTTTTAAAGATGTAACGGAACCCCAAATAAAACAGCAAAAAATTTTAAATCCCCCTAAATGGCAAAATTGACCCACAAAAAAACCTCTAATCTGTGATGCGGAGGACAAACTCGGGAAAATGTCCAAGATTAGAGGTAAAGGGAAAAGGAGATGAGAATAATGAGAGGGAGGTGATAACCATGGAAACAGATTGAGCATTGAATCACAGAATAGTTGGTACCCACAGCAAGAAGCTAATCTTGAGCTAGCACCTCTGGGACCATTCCAATATACAGGACCACTCTTAGACAAGAGGGGTCTCTGCCCTGGTCCCCACATTTTATACAGTTCTGCCTTGGCCCTACTTCTGGCCACACACCTCCCCATGAAGCAGAGTCCACAGAGCCAAGAGGATGAGCTCACCCTCAGCGGGTCCCCCGCTCTGCACCCAGACTGCGCTCTGGGTGCCCTGAATTAAAATCTTTGCCCAGACAGCCTGAGTCTGCTTCCCAGATCTGAGCAGGCCTCCCCCATGGGCACATCCTCCAAAAGTTAGACCCCTCCAATAGTGTGTATGTCCCTAGGCTTGAATGGTGGCTGAGAGGAACTGAGGAACTGCTTGCAGGGCTTACAGACAGAGCTTAGACATGCACGCTGGGACATCTACTGTGTGCCCGCAATGGCCCTTGCAGCGGGGTGGGGGAGGTCAGAGTCAGGAACGGGAAGAGAAAGAGAGGGGTCTGGAGGCGGGGAGCCATGTGTCAGCTCTCCCTGCAACACCGTATTCTCAGAACTCAGGGATGGCTGAGGATTCTAAATTCAAACTGGCCTTCCAGGTGCTTAGGAAGCTATCGCTGTTCAGGTAGAAGGGTAGAACGTATTGTATTTAACAGTATTTAACTTTTAAATATGTAAGCATACGGTATGTGGTCCTCCATTAGTGCTCTTACTCTTGCCCCCCGACAGTCTGGGGGGTCGGGGAGGCAGGGCTTGCCAGTCCTTGATGACCAGCTCCTTCGGGTCCCCTCTACCAAGAAATGTAACCTTGTAGGACTGCCTGTGCAGAAAGCAGCAGCCAGCTTCTTTCACGGAAGAAGGGGGAAAAGGCTTTCTGGTAGGGTCCCTGGCTGCAATTAGAACCGGGAGCTGGATCACTGAAACCCAGCAGTGCTCTCTCTCTTTCCCTTTGGGGTGAAGTTAGGAGGGCAGGAGGGCCCCAGAGCCGAACATCACACCATGAATTGCCGCCTGAGGGGCAGCCAGAGCAGAGGATCACCTCCACTGCTGTGCTCTGAACATCACCTTCAGCGTAGCTGATCTGCTCCTGCTTTCTCTGCCGAGACTCAATAGCCGAATCCCTAAACGTCCTGGTGCCCAGCCCACGGCATTTTGCTTCTAGCGTCACAGGTCTGCCATAGCAAAATCTACCTCCTCCTGCCTGGGAATTTGAAAAGCTGAGCACCATCCCCTGAGCATAGAGTTGGGGAGATCTGCTACTGTTGTTTATGGTGACATCTGTGTGTGGCCACTGTAGGAGCGTCTGTGCGAGACCACCCTTGATTCATCACAAGGAGCTACGAGGGGCACGGACTGGACTTCTGGACTTGCGTCTATTATTCACAGATGGGTACTTGCGATGGTTCGCTCTATGTGTCAACTTGGCTAGGCTATGATACTCAGCTCTTTGGTCAAACACCAGGCTAGATGTTGCCGTGAAGATACCTTTTAGATGTGATTAACATTTAAATCCATAGACTTTGAGTAAAGCAGTTTATCCTCCACACAGTGGGTGGGCCTCTTTCAACCAGTTGAAGGCCTTGAGCAAAGACTGAGGTTTCCCAAAGAGGAAGGAATTCTCCTCAAAACTGCAACATAGAAATCCTGCCCTACAGATTTCAGATTTGTCGGCCCCTACAGTTGGTGAGCCAGTTCCTTAAAATAAATACTCCCCTCTCTCTATATATGTATATATATGTTCATATACGTGTGTGTGTGTATATATATACACATGTGAGTGTGTATAAAATTGGTTCTGTTTCTCTGTAGAGCCCCAACTAATATAGAACTCAATCATTGCATTCTGACAATGTGCCGGGGGTACTGTTTGTCCCCCAACCTGTATAGTAGGGCACCTTACTTCACCAAGATACACTCAAGTCAGATCAAAGCCCCAGATCAAAGGCCAAGAGTCAATACCATTCTCCAGGCCCACTAAGCCCTGTGATGTAAGAACTAAATTGAAACTGGTGTCCTGGCATAAGGCCAGGGAGGCAAGGAGGTCAGGGAGGGAGGCTGCAGCCTGACACTCCCGCAGCCACCTCCCGCTCAGCTCACTCCTTCTAGACAACCTGTCACAGGGCATGGGGCAGCAGGCCAACTCCAGAATTCACTCTCCGATAGAGAGGGCATTTCCACTGTGCCAGGCCAGGCTCCCATTGGCTGCGGGCCTGGGCAGGGCTGAGCCTGACAATGGCTCGTTACGAAAAGTCGAAAGTCGGCAGCTGGGGAGGCCTGGAGACAGTGAGCCAGCAGGGCTGGATGGGGAGCTGGGTGGGCTTCCACATCTGATGGGCTGAGCCCAGAGTCAGTTTAACCCAGAGTCACTGCTCTGTGGGTGACGACAAGGAGAAGAACTGTGGCTGGAATCCTGATGTCACTTCTGACGATTCTGTCTCTGAGACTTGGCTTCCTCATCTGGAAATTGGGGCTAGTAAAATCCCAGAGCTGTCGATTCAAATCTAAAAGGGTAACAATTGTGTGGAAGCACCGGGCACAGAGCTCGTGCCCAGTGTCCTTCCTCTTCACCCAGGGAGGATGGGACAACATGGTCATGAAGGGTGATGTGAGTGGGTTCTGGAGCCCTTTGTGAACCCCAGGCCTGCATCTTCCTCTGTAAAATGAGATTCTCTCTCTCCATAGGATGATTGCAAAGACTGGATGAGATTGCCCACGTAGAGCGCTTCGCAAAGGATGCCTTCAGTAAATGCTAGAAAAAGGAAGCCCTGGGACCCTCCTGCTCCTCAGGAGGAAACAGAAACAACTGGGGTGTGTTTAATTTGCTCCTGTAACACCTCAGAACAAAGGAGAAGCAAACAGCAGCAGTATGATTTTCAAGGTGGTGTCAGCTCTGCTGAGAGCTGGGTCTGGTCAGCGTGAGTGCTGGCCTCTGGCTGAAAACCTCAGCCTGTAATATTGCTTCGCCACCTGGCGCCCAGGCTCGTTAGTCCAAGGCAGCGAGTAGATCTGCCTAGTGACAGACACAGCCCTGTGTGCAGACTGCCAGGGCCTGAGGCTGCATCCAAAAACAACGTCCATCCAGAGGATGGAGCCAGCCTGGCTAGTCCATTCTCCGGGCTGGAAAGGGAGGCCTGCAGCTCCAGACAGATGGCTCTGACCTTTCGTCTTGCTCAGCTTGGGAGGAAGCGTCTTCCTGTGCGTGGAGCACATTCTCTTGCCCTTCGTCAACACACAGGTTGAGAAATCCTCCTGGTTTGGAATATGTAGTGGAAAAGGGGGGCCAATTTATAAGCACATCTGCCTCCTGAGGAAGGTGGGTTCTGTTCAGTGACAGTCCCTTTAGATATGCAAGGTGGCTGGGAGCTGAATTGGAAAGGAGGGGTTAGTCATTAGAGAAAGCCAAGAAGAGAGAGAGAAAGAGTGGGAGGCAATGCTCCCAGCTAAGGAAATGGCTAAGGAACGTTCTAGGAACAGGAACATCTAATATCCAATTTTAATTTATGAACCTCTTTTTATCCAAATGTTCAGTAAAGTCTGGTAGACACACAACTCTCCTATGTGAGTTCACGTGTGTGTAAATTTAGAAGAGGGAAGAGTTCCACGTCTGAGTAAACGTGGTACAGACCCGAGGCCACAGGGGATCACAGAAATCTTAGAGAGGAACTGACTTTCCTTGGTCATGGAATGGGGATTCACATCTGTCTCCAGGGCTTACAGGCCAGGGAGATCCCAGCCAGCATGTCATGATCATCTCACAGAGCCCCGTTCTTGCAAATCTGCTCAATCTATTATTGGGATGAACTTTGAAGCAGCCGCTTCCTTTGCTCAGCCTTGCCTTATTCTGCTTTTGCTTGCCAAGGCAAACAGCCGTGTCTAGAAATGAAGGCATTTATCCTGAGTGTCCTGAACCCTGTATTTGCAGGTGGAAATCAGACCGTCCCCTGAAATACTCCTGGGATTCCCAGGACAGCGTGCCTGGCGTTGGTCTCACTGGGCTTCCTGTACTCTCCAGCCGCCTTCTTTCTGACAACAAAAAGCATCACATGGAACTGATCTAGACTCCTAGCGCCTTGCAAAGGAACTAGCAGCCCCAAATGTCCTTTGGATTATCTCCGTCCCTCTGCTTGCTTCTCTATCCAATCCTCTCATACATCACACTCCAGTCTGCTGTGGTGCAGAGAGCTGAGCCTCCTCAGGGGAAATCATGTCTCACTTCCTTCAAATTAACCACATTATGAAAATCCCAAAGCCTGCACAGTTGATAATAATAACAGTGAACAGATATTGACTACCCAGTGTATGAAAGGCACTGGGCTCTTCGCACAGATTATCTCACTTCATTCTATCAGACCCCCTGCCTGCAGGTGCTGTGATTATTATTCCCATTTTCACAGATAAGACAACTGATGAAATTCAGATTCTACTAATATATCTTGATTGCACACTTGGCATCAGACTATGTGCTTTACTTAGTCATTCTTTTTTTTTCCAAAATCTCTTACTGAATGCCTACTCTGTGTGCCAATATGCTATTGTTATCACTATGATAAAACCAAGCTGTAGGTAGTGAATTAAAATCATTCAAGGTGACTCAGCCTATGGTGGATCCTCAGGATTGTCCCTAAGGACTTGATCTATGAGGAGCTCTGAGTTACAAGCCGGTCCATTTTCATTAGGATTTCAATCCTAGAAAAGATTTCTGGAATGTGACACAAACAACACTGGAAAGAGGAGAGAGGTAGAAATAGTCCAGGCAGCAAGAAAGCGAGGGGCCTCCCAAGTCCAGCATATTCAGTTCAAGAGAATAAAGGAATCATTCCATTTCAAGGTATAATTAAGTTTCTTTTTTTAGAGGATCATTATCACATACCAAACCCTAGGCCAGACTTCACTCTACCTGTCACCAATCACCTGCAGGCCCAGCCAATGCTTGCATTTGTAATCTTTCCCCCGTGACAGCAGATCGAGGGCCCAGTGGAGCTGATGGGCTTATGCTGCCCAGTCCAGTTGGGAGGGGAGGAAGCAGTGGCCAACCAAGATGGAACTAGGGAATCTCACTCTGCCACTGAGGCTGACCCCAAAAGGGTGGCAGAATGAGCTAGAATAGTGTCTCAAAGAGTACGGCTCTCTGAAGCTCTGCAGTGCATTCCAGATGCAAGAGACAGCCATTTCTGGGGCGATGCATGGCTAAGTGTTTGATCCATCACAATGTCTGGGCAGGAGGTTGTGGCATAACCATCCTTCCGTCTCCATGTCCGGGAGCGGGACAGTCACCATCTCGCACACTTCAGGACCACTTCAAGGTGCTGAAGGATTCGTGGTGGTGTAAAACCAGAGGCTGTAGGGCTGATCGTTTTGCTGTAGTCATCCTCTTTTGTGTGTCAGCCAACAGAAAGCTGAGCTCAGAAGTCCTAAAACAAACTTAATGACTCAGCTTGTATATAGCAGGCCCTGTGCCACGTGCTTCACACACATTCTCTCATTAAACCCTACCATGGCCCAAAGAGGGCGGTGTCACTGGTCTCATTTTGTAGATGAGACAATAGGAATCCAGAGGCTCCAAGCTTCATGCCCAAGGTCACAGACCTTGTAAGTGGTAGAGCCAGGATTGGAACCTGGGCCTATCTGCCTACAAATATTGACCTATAGGTGGTTTAGCCTCTTTCTGATCTTTGTTTCCACACTGCCACCTTCTAAATCACCCTAAAAACAGGAAAGTCTCCCCTCCCTTACCACCTTAATTTTGGTTCCAGAAAGTCCCACTGTTGGGACTGGGGACAAAGAGAAAGTCTTCATGCTGCACAAATAATGGTGCTGACATTTTTGCCCTAAACCAGTGAAGAACTATTACTTTTTTTTTTTTTTTTTTGCACAGACTAATGGAGGGAGGGGGCTGTATGTTTATGAACAGTATTTTTCCCATTCAAAACAAAACTAGCTTTCTTGCATCCCATTAAGAAGACTATGTATATTCTCATTATTATGCAGAAATATGTTAGTGGGAGAACTGTGCTTTTAACCCTTAGAAAAATGTGATACCTGGGCATATTCGAAAAGGAACAACAGACACTGTTCTTGGAGATTTTCTTGCCTTAGAATTGTTTAGGGCTTCAGAGTTTACAAGGTGCACTCACTGCGCTTCCTCCTCAAAATGAACTCTGCCAGATGGCTGCTACTCTCACACCCACTTGGTGGGTGAGGGAACCGTGTTCAAAGAGGTGATACAGCTTAACCAGGGTCTCCCAGAGAACAGGCGGCACAGCTGGAGCACAATTATTTCATCCCACCCACTACTGCAGTGCAGCGCTTCCCAAGGGTCCATTGTGCGTCCAGGTTTGGGCCAAACGATAGGAACAGAGATGAAAAAAGGACACTCACCCTTCCCTTGCCTCTTACCTCCCACTCTCACCTCCCAAACTGGGTATCTCTCTCCCATGTTTAAAGGATCTCCTCTTCTATGCTTGTACCTGGTAGGATGGGGGGAGCCATACAATCTGGAATTTCATTAAAGTGAAGCATTTCCAAGGAGGTCCATTTGCAGGGCCCCATGTAACCCTCCCCTCCAGCTATGTGCTTCCAGTGGCTCCAGGCCCAGCCCAGACCCAGCAGGACTGGCAGCCCTACCTATCCCACCAGGTAAGCCCCTCTGGCAAGGTCCTCCCTTCCTCCATCTTATTGGCTTTCTTTCTCTTCTGGGAGTTTCTCCATAATTCCACTATTTTGAGGAAATAATAACAAATAATAATAGCAATATTTATTGAGCAGTGGGAGTGGTAGAAAAAGGATGAGAAAAACGATTCTGGAAATAGATCCCAATCCATATAGAAAAGAAGGCAAGCATCCCCCCACCCCGCCCCCGCCCCTCATTCCATCAGCCAGCAGTTTCTGGATCATTACATTCTAGAGCATATTAGATGAGAAAAGCATTTCAGACAATTAGAAGTCAAAGCCATGGGCCTGATGGGTCCAGCACAGGGTGAATTAATCACACTTCCTCACCACATCTTGGGTGATCAGGTCTCTGAATGACATAGTTAAAGTTCGCAACACTGGAGGCTACACTTCAAGAGATCTGTCTCTACTTACATCCACACTGAACGGTATGTCACAGTGAATCCACTGGAGACCCTCTTTCATGGGGTTAAGAGCATGGAGTCTGGAGTCATCCAGAACTAGGTTTTCACCCAGACTCCATTTATTAGTTGTGTGACTCTGAGCAAGTTATTCAGCTTAATTTCTCTGTGTCTTGGTTTCTGTGTGATGGAAAAGAAAAAAAAAATAGTACTGGTAAGTTTGAAATTGTGAAGGGTCTGAGATTTTGCACTAACAATTTAGCCTGCTTTGCATTTTACTTAAAGAAAAATCCAAACTCCCCAGGGTTGCCAACAAAGCTCTGTGTGATCAACTTAGCTCTACTCTCTAGCCACACTGGCCTCCTTTCAGTTCTAGAACATGTCTGATTTTTTCCTACCTTGAAACCTTTGCTCACATTGTTCCTTACCTGGAATAACTCAGATTTTAAGCATAAAAGTCATGCCCTCAGAAAGCCGTTCTTGGCCACTCTGTCTAAGCACTCTCATCCCCTTACCAACCCTACATTTTTATTTCCTTTCTAGCGTTTTACAGGCCAATGGAATAGCCATCCTTAGGGACCTGCAGAGCCTAGGGAAGCAGCAAGATTAAAGATTGTACTTTGAGGGCTAACAAGGAGATGACACTCTTTTTAAAATGCAAGCACTGCTGAGAAGGTACAAATTAACAAGTTCAACAAGATCCTCTCAGACCCCGTAGATGAAGCTTCTGGCCTTAAGCATGGAGGGAAGGAAGAGTATGAACAAATGATAGCAAAATGCTGCCTCTGACAATGAATTTGAATTTTTGAGCTCCACCCCAACTCCTATCCCACCCCTAGTCATTGAACTGCAAATATGGGGTCCAAGCATTTTTAAATGGTGGTAGGCTTTAACCTGCACATGTATATTGGTGATGCCCATGTATTCATTTTCTTTGCTGTAACAGATTACTACAAACTGGGTGCCTTAAAAGCACAGACAATTTTTTTGGTAAACAGTGTATATTTACAACGTCATTTTTTTCTTCTTCTTTATTGAAGTATAGTTGCTGTACAATATTATATATGTTACATGTGTACAATATAATGATTCACAATTTTCATGAGGTTATACTCCTTTTATAGTTATTATAAAATATTGGCCATATTCCCTGTGCTGTACAATATATCCTCGTAGCTTATTTTATACATAGTAGTTTGTACCTCTTAATCCCCTATCCCTATCTTGCCCCTCCCCCCTTTCCTCTCCCCACTGATAACCACTAATTTGTTCTCTATATCTGTGAATCTGTTTCTTTTTTGTTATATTCAGTAGTCTGTTGTATTTTTCAGATTCCACATATAAGTGATATCACACAGAATTTGTCTGTCTCTGCCTGACTTATTTCACTTAGCATAATGCTCTCCAAGTCCATCCATATTGCTGCAAATGGCAAAATTTCACTCTTTTTATGGCTGAGTAGTATTCCATTTTATATATATACCACATCTTCTTTAGCCATTCATCTGTTGATGGACATTTAGGTGGCTCCCATATCTTGGCAGTTGTACATAATGCTGCTGTGAACATTGGGGTGCATGTATCTTTTCAAATTAGTGGTTTTTTAGGGGTTGGATATATACCCATAAAAACACAGAAATTTATTCTCTTAGGTTTCTGAAAGTTAGAAGTTCGAAGTCAGTCTCACTAGGCCAAAATCAAAGGGTTGGTAGGGCCATGCTGGCTCCACGGGGTCTAAGAAAGAATCCTTTCTGTGCTTCTTCCCGCTTCTCGTGGCTGCTGCCGTTCCTTGACTTGAGGCCACATCACTGCAGTCTTCAAGGTCAGCGTCTTTTAATCTCTCTGTTTCATCTTCACGTTGCCTTCTCCTCTTCCCAGCCTTTGACACCAGATGGTGTCCAATATCCCCCTGCCTCTCTGTTATAAGATACATGTGATTTCGTTTAGTGTCCCCCAGGATCTCCCCATCTCAAAATTCTTAACTTAATCACATCTGCAAAGACCTCTTTTTGCCATATAAGGTAGCATTCACAGGTTCCAGGGATTAGGATGTGGATATCTCTTAGGGAGTCATCCTTTACCCAACCACACCCCAACTAGTTGTGGTGAAAAACTGAAAAAGGAACAAAGACCCCTCTTCTACCCAGGTTATGGCAAGAAAGGAAGGAAGGGAGGAAGAGAAATTGGGAAGCAAGAGGTATGCTGGAAATACAGTTGGAGGAAGACCCATGGGCTGGAAAGCAGGAGATCCGGGTCCAGGTCCATGCACAGGGAGGAGATGGACATCCTTACCTTCCCAGGTGTTCTCACCAGGGCCTGGCCTCTGTAGAGCCCACGTGGGAACCAGGAGGTGGATTTGGGGGAGTTTGAATTCTTGGGGCTGGAGAAGTTTGTGGAGAACCCTTATGGAGAAGAGGGTCAATGACAACCATGCAGTCAGTGGATGGGCCTGGGACACAAACGGGCCTCTTCTAGAGGCCAGAAAATGGGTCCAGTGGGGACAGCTTATCTTGGATGGAAGATAAACATGGAATAATTATATTTGATCTTTCCGTGCATTTGAAATTGGTCATCTTCCTTCCTGAAACTCTCCCTTCCAGTTCTCTTCCTGCCTCTCTGACAGCTCTCTCAGAGCCCTTTGTTTTAGCCCCAGGTGTCCACATAGTCCCCCGCTCCTGATGTACCTGTTATGGGCTCTTCCCATCCCTGATTCATTTTGTGCAAAGTAAGTAGCATGAGATAGAAAGTGTTAAAAGCACTGTGTCTGAAGTCCCACTGCCTGGCTTTCAAACTTGGCTGTACCGACTCCCAGGTGTGGTTTCAGACAAGTGACTTACAGGTCCTATAGCTGAGCTTTAGAATCTTCTTGGGTAAAATGGGGACAATCGGGTTGTTTGAAGAACTGAGATACAGCACACAGTCAGCCAGCAGCTCACGGCCGATGCTAGCTGTTGTTGCCTGTGGCTGCTGCCTGTCTGTGTCCGATGTCCAGGGTGTCTTCTCTTGTGCACCTGAACCCAGTGGAGGGTGCTGGATGCTGGTGGTCAGTGTGGAGGGGCAGAGCCGGAAAGGAGAGGAAAGGGAGAGAAGCTGGGAACCGAGGCTGTCCCCTGGTGGAAAAAACATCTTTCTCCTTTTCCCTGGCAGCAGCAAGGAGAGAAGCTGAGGCTGTGCACTCGAGACCCAGGGGCAACAGAAAGTGTCGTGGGGCACCCCCCCACACACCCAGCTGCCCTTTGTCCTTATCCCTCAGCCAGCAGCGGCCCCTGAGCCCAGGCTGACCCCTCGGCTTCCTAGGTTCCTGGTCGCTGGGGGAAGATGGAGGGGGTCTGAACAGTGCTACACAGAATGGAGAAACGACCCGTGGAGAAAAAGGTGAAGGGGGTAGGAATGATTTAGTTAGATGGGAGGCAGCCGAGGGGAGATTTAATAACAGTCTTTGAGGATCTGAAGGGTTATTATGCAGAAATTGGTGACCAGCTGGTCCCTCTCTGCTCAGAGCACGGGCCCGAAGGAAATGAGTTAACACGCCATAGAAGGAGATGCTCAGATTAGGTAAAAAGAAGACAGTCTCCCTGTCCGGGTAGAGACAGACCATAACAGGAACTGGAGTAGATGCGTCAGGTGGAGCCGCATGGCGCCCAGAGAATCAGCCTCCTGAGCTCGCAGGGATGCCTCTGTCCAGACGGGGCTCCAGGGGGCAGACAGGCTCCCCTTTCCTGGGATGCCAGGCGTCTTTCCTAGTGGATTCGGCGGTGGTCCCCTCTCCCCCACTCCCAACCCCATCCCACCTCCTCCCCCAGAATAAAATTGCCAGGAACTGTGTGGAGAAAAATAGTTCATCCTACTGGGGGTGGGATGGTGGTGAGCCATGTAGGTGTCCCCCTTTTCTGATAATACAAAGCAGAGCCCCTGGAGGACCTTCAAGATGGAGGAGGAGTAAGACATGGAGATCACCTTCCTCCTCACAAATACATCAGAAATACATCTACACGTGGAACAACTCCTACAGAACACCTACTGAACGCTGGCAGAAGACGTCAGACCTCCCAAAAGGCAAGAAACTCCCCACGTACCTGGGTAGGGCAAAGGAAAAAAGAAAAAACAGAGACAAAAGAATAGGGATGGGACCTGCACCTCTGGAAGGGAGCCATGAAAGAGGAAAGCTTTCCACACACTAGGAAGCCCCATCACTGGTGGAGACGGGGGGTGGGAGGGGGGAAGCTTCGGAACCACAGAGGAGAGTGGAGCAACAGGGGTGCAGAGGGCAAAGCGGAGAGATTCCCGCACAGAGGATCGGTGCCGACCAGCACTCACCAGCCCGAGAGGCTTGTCTGCTCACCCACCGGGGCGGGCGGGGGCTGGGAACTGAGGCTCCGGCTTCGGAGGTCAGACCCCAGGGAGAGGACTGGGGTTGGCTGCGTGAACTCAGCCTAAAGAGGGCTAGTGCGCCACAGCTAGCCGGGAGGGAGTCCAGGAAAATGTCTGGACCTACCTAAGAGGCAAGAGACCATTGTTTCGGGGTGCACGAGGAGAGGGGGTTCAGAGCACCGCCTAAACGAGCTCCAGAGACGGGCACCAGCCGCGGCTATCAGCGCGGACCCCAGAGATGGGCATGAGACGCTAAGGCTGCTGCTGCCGCCACCAAGAAGCCTGTGTGCAAGCACAGGTCACTATCCACACCGCCCCTCCCAGGAGCCTGTTCAGCCCGCCACTGCCAGGCTCCCGTGATCCAGGGACAACTTCCCCGGGAGAACGCATGGCACGCCTCAGGCTGGTGCAATGTCATGCCAGCCTCTGCCGCCGCATCCGTACCCCTCCCTCCCCCCGGCCCGAATGAGCCAGAGCCCCCTAATCAGCTGCTCCTTTAACCCCGTCCTGTCTGGGCAAAGAACAGATGCCAGAGGGCAACCTACACGCAGAGGCAAGGCCAAAACCAAAGCTGAACCCCAGGAGCTGTGCAAACAAAGAAGAGAAAGGGAAATTTCTCCCAGCAGCCTAAGGAGCAGCGGATTAAATCTCCACAATCAACTTGATGTACCCTGCATCTGTGGAATACCTGAATAGACAGTGAATCATCCCAAAATTGAGGCAGTGGACTTTGGGAGCAACTGTAGACTTGGGGTTTGCTGTATGTGACTGACCAGTTTCTGATTTTTATGTTTATCTTAGTTTAGTTTTAAGCACTTTTTATCATTGGTGGATTTTTTTATTGGTTTGATTGCTCTCTTCTTTTCTTTTTTTTCTTTTTTTTATTCCTTTTTTAATTTTAATAATATTTTTCAAATTTTTATTTTAATAACTTTCTTTCTTTCATTCTTTCTTTTGTTCTTCCTTTCATTCTTTCTTTGTTTTTTCTTTCTTTTCTTTCTCCCTTTTCTTCTGAGCCATGTGGCTGACAGGGTCTTGGTGCTCCGGCTGGATGTCAGGCCTGAGCCTCTGATGTGGGAGAGCCAGGCTCAGGACATTGGACCACGAGAGTCCTCCTGGCCCCAAGTCATATCAATCAGCAAGAGCTCTCCCAGAGATCACCATCTCAATGCTAAGATGCAGCTCCACTCAACGACCAGCAAGCTACAGTGCTGGACACCCCATGCCAAACAACTAGCAAGACAGGAACACAACTCCACCCATTAGCAGAGAGGCTGCCTAAAATCATAATAAGTTCAAAGATGCCCCAAAACACACCACCAGATGCAACCCTTCTCACCAGAAAGACAAGATCCAGCCTCAGCTACCAGAACACAGGCAACAGTCCCCTCCACCAGGAAGCCTACAGAACCCACTGAACCTACCTTAGCCACTGGGGGCAGACACCAAAAACAACGGGAACTACGAACCTGCAGCCTGCAAAAAGGAGATGCCAAACACAGTAAGTTAAGCAAAATGAGAAGACAGAGAAATACGCAGCAGATCAAGGAGCAAGGTAAAAACCCACCAGACCAAACAAATAATGAGGAAATAGGCAGTCTACCTGAAAAAGAATTCAGAGTAATGATAGTAAAGATGATCCAAAATCCTGGAAACAGAATGGAGAAAATACAAGAAACGTTTCACAAGGGCCTAGAAGAACTTAAGAGCAAACAATGAAGAACAACACAATACATGAAATTAAAAATTCTCTAGTGGAGAATCAATAGTGGAATAACTGAAGCAGAAGAACGGATAAGTGACCTGGAAGATAAAAGAGTGGAAATAACTACTGCAGAGCAGAATAAAGAAAAAAGAATGAAAAGAATTGAGGATAGTCTCAGAGACCTCTGGGACAATATTAAATGGACCAACATTTGAATTACAGGGATGCCGGAAGAAGAAGAGAAAAAGAAAGGGACTGAGAAAATATTTCAAGAGATTATAGTTGAAAACTTCCCTAATATGGGAAAGGAAATAGTCAATCAGGTCCAGGAAGCACAGGGAGTCCCATACAGGATAAATCCAAGGAGAAACACACCAAGACACATATTTAGCAAACTATCAAAAATTAAATACAAAGAAAAAATATTGAAAGCAGCAAGCAAAAAGCAACAAATAATATACAAGGGAATCCCCATAAGGTTAACAGCTGATCTTTCAGCAGAAACTCCACAAGCCAGAAGGGAATGGCAGGACATATTTAAAGTGATGAAAGGGAAAAACCTACAACAAACATTACTCTACCCAGCAAGGACCTCATTCAGATTAGAGGGAGAAATTATAAACTTTACACACAAGCAAAAACTAAGAGAATTCAGTACCACCAAACCAGCTTTACAACAAATGCTACAGGAACTTCTCTAGGCAGGAAACACAAGAGAAGGAAAACACCTACAATAACAAACCCAAAACAATTAAGAAAATGGTAATAGGAACATACGTATCTATAATTACCTTAAATGTAAATGGATTAAATGCTCCAACCAAAAGACATAGACTGGCTGAATGGATACAAAAACAAGACCCATATATATGCTGTTTACAAGAGACCAACTACAGACCTAGTGACACATACGTACTGAAAGTGAGGGGATGGAAAAAGATATTCCATGCAAATGGAAATCACAAGAAAGTTGGAGTAGCAATACTCATATCAGACAAAATTGACCCTAAAATAAAGACTATTACAGAGACAGAGAAGGACACTACATAATGATCAAGATATCAATCCAAGAAGATGATAAAACAATTGTAAATATTTATGCCCCCAACATAGGAGCTCCTCAATATATAAGGCAAATGCTAACACCCATAAAAGGCGAAATCGACAGTAACACAATAATAGTAGGGGACTTTAACATCCCACTTTCAACAATGGACAGATCAACCAAAATGAAAATAAATAAGGAAACACAAGCTTAAAATGATACATTAAACAAGATGGATTTCATTGCTATTTATAGGACATTCCATCCAAAAACAACAGAATACACTTTCTTCTCAAGTGTTCATGGAACATTCTCCAGGATAGATCATATCTTGGGTCACAAATCAAGCCTTGGTAAATTTAAGAAAACAGAAATCATATCAAGTATGTTTTCTGACCACAGTGCTATGAGACTGGATATCAATTACAGGAAAAAGTCTGTAAAAAATACAAACGCATGGAGGCTAAACAATGCATTACTAAATATGGAAGAGATCACTGAATAAATCAAAGAGGAAATCAAAAAATACCTAAAAACAAATGACAATGAAAACATGATGACGCAAAACCTATCGGATGCAGCAAAAGCAGTTCTAAGAGGGAAGTTTATAGCAATACAAGCCTACCTCAAGAAACAAGAAAAATCTCAGATAAACACCTAACCTTGCACCTAAAGCAATTAGAGAAAGAAGAACAAAAAAAACCCAAAGTTAACAGAAGGAAAGAAATCATAAAGATCAGATCAGAAATAAGTGAAAAAGAAATGAAGGAAATGATAGCAAAGATCAATAAAACTAAAAGCTGGTTCTTTGAGAAGATAAACAAAATTGATAAACTATTAGCCAGGCTTATCAAAAAAAAAGGGAGAAGACTCAAATCAACAGATTTAGAAATGAAAAAGGAGAAGTAACAACTGACACTGCAGAAATACAAAGGGTCATGAGAGACTACTACAAGCAACTATATGCCAATGAAATGGACAACCTGGAAGAAATGGACAAATTCTTAGAAAACTACAACCTTCCAAGACTGAACCAGGAAGAAACAGAAAATATGAACAGACCAATCACAAGCACTGAAATTGAAACTGTGATTAAAAATCTTCCAACAAACAAAAGCTTGGGACCTGATGGCTTCACAGGTGAATTCTATCAAACATTTAGAGAAGAGCTAACACCTATCCTTCTCAAACTCTTCCAAAATATAGCAGAGGGAGGAACACTCCCAAACTCATTCTACAAGGTCACCATCACCCTGATACCAAAAGCAGACAAAGATACTACAAAAAAAGGAAACTACAGGCCAGTATCACTGATGAACATAGATGCAAAAATCTTCAACAAAATACTAGCAAACAGAATCCAACAGCACATTGGATCATGGTCAAGTGGGGTTTATCCCTGAAATGCAAGAATTCTTCAGTATATGCAAATCAATCAATGTGATACAGCATATGAACAAATTGAAGGATAAAAACCATATGATAATCTCAATAGATGCAGAAAAAGCTTTTGACAAAATTCAATACCTATTTATGATAAACACTCTCCAGGAAGTGGGCCTAGAGGGAATCTACCTCAACATAATAAAGGCCATATATGACAAACCCACAGCCATCATCATTCTCAATGGTGAAAAACTGAAACCATTTCCTCTAAGATCAGGAACAAGACAAGGTTGTCCACTCTCACCACTATTATTCAACATAGTTTTGGATGTTTTAGCCATAACAATCAGAGAAGAAAAAGAAATAAAAGGAATACCAATTGGAAAAGAAGTAAAACTGTCCCTGTTTGTAGATGACATGATACTATCCATAGAGAATCCTAAAGATACTACCAGAAAACTACTAGAGCTAATCAATGAACTTGGTAAAGTAGCAGGATACAAAATTAACACACAGAAATCTCTTGCATTCCAATACACTAATGATGAAAAATCTGAAAGAGAAATTAAGGAAACAATCCCATTTACCATTGCAACAAAAAGAATAAAATACCTAGGAATAAACCTACCTAAGGAGACAAAAGACCTCTATGCAGAAAACTATAAGACACTGGTGAAAGAAATTAAAGATGATACAAACAGATGGAGAGATATACCATGTTCTTGGATTTGAAGAATCAACATTGTGAAAATGACTACACTACCCAAACCAATCCACAGATTCAGTGCAATCCCTTTCAAACTACCAATGGCATTTTTCACAGAACTAGAACAAAACTTTCACAATTTGTATGGAAACACAAAAGACCCCAAATAGCTAAAGCAATCTTGAGAAAGAAAAACAGAGCTGGAGGAATCAGTCTCCCTGACTTCAGACTATGCTACAAAGCTACAGTAATCAAGACAGTATGGTACTGGCACAAAAACAGAAATATAGATCAATGGAACAGGATAGAAAGCCCAGAGATAAACCCATGCACATATGGTCACCTTATCTTTGATAAAGGAGGCAAGAATATACAATGGAGAAAAGACAGCCTCTTCAATAAGTGTTGCTGGGAAAACTGGACAGCTACATGTAAAAGAATGAAATTAGAACACTCCCTAACACCATACACAAAAATAAACTCAAAATGGATTAAAGACCTAAATGTAAGGGCTTCCCTGGTGGTGCAGTGGATGAGAATCCGCCTGCCAATGCAGGGGACACGGGTTCGAGCCCTGGTCCGGGAAGATCCCACATGTCATGGAGCAACTAAGCCTGTGCACCACAAGTACTGAGCCTGCACTCTAGAGCCTCTGAGCCACAACTGCTGAAACTTGTATGCCTGGAGCCCATGCACTGCAACAGGAGAAGCCACCGCAATGAGAGGCCCGTGCACTGCAATGAAGAGTAGGCCCTGCTCACCGCAACTAGAGAAAGCGTGTGCAGCAACGAAAACCAGCACAGCCAAAAATAAATTAAATAAATAAATAAATTTATGAAAAAAAAAAAGAACTAAATGTAATACCAGACACTATAAAACTCTTAGAGGAAAACATAGGAAGAACACTCTATGACATAAATCACAACAAGATCCTTTTTGACCCACCTCCTAGAGAAATGGAAATAAAAACAAAAATAAGCAAATGGGACCTAATGAAACTTAAAATCTTTTGCACAGCAAAGGAAACCATAAACAAGACAAAAAGACAACCCTCAGAATGGGAGAAAATATTTGCAAACGAAGCAACTGACAAAGGATTAATCTCCAAAATATACAAGCAGCTCATGCGGCTCAATATCAAAAAAACAAACAACCCAATCCAAAAATGGGCAGAAGACCTAAATAGACATTTCTCCAAAGAAGATATACAGATTGCCAACAAACACAGGAAAGGATGCTCAACATCACTAATCATTAGAGAAATGCAAATCAAAACTACAATGAGGTATCACCTGACACCGGTCAGAATGGTCATCATCAAAAAATATACAAACAATAAATGCTGGAGAGGGTGTGGAGAAAAGGGAACCCTCTTGCACTGTTGGTGGGAATGTAAATTGATACAGCCACTATGGAGAACAGTATGGAGGTTCCTTAAAAAACTAAAAATTGAACTATCATATGACCCAGCAATCCCACTACTGAGCATATACCCTGAGAAAACCATGACTCAAAAAGAGTCATGTACCACAACATTCACTGCAGCACTATTTACAATAGCCAGGACGTGGAAGCAACCTAAGTGTCCATCGACAGATGAATGGATAAAGAGGTAGCACATATATACAATGGAATATTACTCGGCCATAAAAAGGAACGAAATTGAGTTATTTGTAGTGAGGTGGATGGGCCTAGAGTCTGTCATACAGAGTGAAGTAAGTCAGAAAGAGAAAAACAAATACTGTATGCTAACACATATATATGGAATCTAAAAAGAAAAAAAAATGGTTCTGAAGAACTTAGGGACAGGACAGGAATAAAGACGCAGATGTAGAGAATGGACCTGAGGACACAGGGAGGGGGAAGGGTAAGCTGGGAAGAAGTGAGAGAGTGGCATGGACATATATACACTACCAAATGTAAAATAGCTAGCTAGTGGGAAGCAGCCGCAGAGCACAGGGAGATCAGCTCGGTGCTTTGTGACCACCTAGAGGAGTGGGATAGGGAGGGTGGGAGGGAGACGCAAGAGGGAGGGGATGTGGGGATATAAGTATAGGTATAGGTGATTCACTTTGTTATACAGCAGAAACTAACACAACAATGTAAAGCAATTATACTCCAATAAAGATGTTAAAAAAAGAAAAAAAAAAAGCAGAGCCCCTAACATCACACAACTGCACCAGAGGCTCTAGAACAGCCCCTACACCTTCTCTCAGGGACAAGCTTTCTGTGTCTAAGGAAATGGCCTGTCTGTTCTGGAATATGTGATGACAAAGTCAGCTCCAGGGGACTTATGATCCCATGGCTCGTTCACTCAGCTGACATCATGGAGCGCCAGACGGCAGCTTGGTGAACCAGAGCAGTTATACTGGGCGGAGAAAAATCAAAGAGAACCCAGATTCTAATCCAGCTCGGGATTGTCTCTTCTCACAAATGGAGGATGTTGGCAGCAAAGAGCCCGCGTCTTTCTCAGAGCTGTAGTCACCCACATTCCCTAATATTTAGCCCTTACCCTCTGCCAAGCCAAGTGCTTGCACACATAGTATCTCATTTAATCTTCATGAGGTCACACTGAGGTCACTGTTATTAACTCCCTGGCAACATAATAATAGTATCAACCTCATAGGGTGGTTGCAACTTAAACAAGTTAATATAGTAAATCACGCCTGGCTCCTAGCAAGTGCCCTGTAAGTGTGAGTCATTATCATTGCTGCTGCTGCCACTACTGTCTTCCGGTTGTTAAGGAGACTAAATGGTCTGTCCAAGTTCACACAGCTTGTCAGGCAAAGCCAGGCCCATCTGACACCAAAGTCCATGACTTTCTGTCCACTCACCACACATGCAGGCACCACACATAGCAGCCAACAGCACAGGCGCTGGGGCTTAGAAAGGCAGATCTGGGTGTGAATTCCAGTTCTGCGGGTTACTTAGCTGGGCACTGCCTGGTCAGATCGGACGCTGACCATAAACATCCAGCCCAGGCCTAGGAGGGAACCTTCACAGTCAAATCACTTCCAGTGTGATTTTCTGGTTGTTCAGTGCATGCGTATTATCTTCCTCTACCACCCCCAGCAGAGCTTTTAAAGAACCTTGTCATAAGAGATGATATTTTAAACATTTATCTCAAAAAAGTAACAATTAGTCTCATTCACTGATGGCTTGGTTAATGAGCTAGGAGAACTAGCTGGAGGGTGCTATGTGACTCATCGTCTCCACTCACCCGCTGCCCCCGAACACGAGCAGGAGAGTCTGCGAGGGAGGAGGACGAGAATTAGGCCTCCGAGCACCAGCTCTGAGCCAGACCCATTGTCCATTAATCAGCCCAATTGATCCACATGACACTCTTGAGGAGGAGGAGCTATTGCAGTTAGAAGGGAGAAGGCTGAGCTCTGATGTTCCCAGAGAGGCCTTCTTGGGCACTTGGGTCACCCTGGCCAGTTCAGCATGCCTCACGCCCGGGCATCCTTGGCCTTGTGGCCTCAGAAAACTCACCAGGTCAGAACAAAGAGCGGGGCCCATTTCTTGGAGACAGACTCACGGGAACCAAGTTCAAGAGCGGATACTAACACAGCCATGGCAATGAGAAATGCCCCCATCACAAGGACCTGAACAGCGCATGTCTCTCTATGGAAACTGGAAGCCAAATGAGTTACAAACGGCCACGTGGTGAGTGTGGAATCAGAAGGGGGTGACCAATGGGGGGAATCCGTGGCAGTGCTCAGAGGACTCTAATTCTATTGTCTACTGAGCCTCTCAGCTCAGGTGTCACCTTCTACAGGAAGTCTCCCTGTCCCCACCCCCATCCCCACACCAAGACTGGGCCTGGGACGCCCCCTCCATGCTCCCAGAACAGCCCCACCGCGGCACAGACGGCACTGCACTGCCCCACATCTTCACAATCACACTGATCAGCCTGCCTGCCCTGCTACATCCTCTGAGGCACAGAGGGTGTCTTACTCCTAAGGTGTCCCCTTCGCCTGCCGTACAGAGGGGGCTCAGGAAAGGTTTACCCAAGGTGTAAAAAATATAACTCTTCTGGCCAGGACTCCCTCCTCACTGGGGAGGGCCTGCACGAGTCTGTCAGCTTCCGGTTCTTTCTTTTCCAAGCTACAGGCTGGGGACACCCTTCTGCTTGTTCTCCAAAGAGGATATATGCTGCTGTGAGTTTGCGTCCTACCAGCAAAATTATAATCACACACCAGTCTCACCTTCCCAAGATTACACGCAGCTACCTCGCCTGAATGTTTGTGTAACCCTGGTCACGCAGTCAGTCCCACGGGATCTCCTGGGTCCCTCCACCCATGACTCCTGTTGTGTGTGCTGAGTTTAGTGTTTAGCTCTCAGAGGGCAATGAAAGTGTCTGCTGATAAGGGCGTAGTTAGATAAACCATACCTCCTTACAATTGAGTATTGTGCAGCTAACACAATGATGTTTACAAAGAAGTTTCAATAAACCAGAGGAATGCTGATTCTATGATATTAAAGGAAAAAGAAGTAGGTTAAAAATTTGTGTACATAATATGGTTTTAGTTATGTGAATAAAGGGCAAAGATAAAACACTGGAAAAGATACAGTAAACTGTTAAAAGTAGCTACTTCTGCATGGTGGGCTAATCGGTCACTTTTCCCGTTTTTCTTTATGCTTTTCTGTGCTTCCCAATCTATATATAATAAGTAGGTTGCTGTTAAGGTTAAGTAATACAATGAACTTTAAGGAAAAAATTCATGAGTAGAACATTTCTCTAAAAATATATTGCTATTTAATTATGTATTCTCTGATCAATTTTTTTTTTATAGGTCATAGAGAAACTGGATTTTTAAAAGTCTCCTCCCTCCCATATCCCAGGCAGAAGAGGTGGCCCAGTGGGTCTTGAACTGGAGTCTTAACTCCCTGTCTGGGCACTTCTCCCTTCCCCACCACTCTCTTCTACCCCAGATGCTCTCCCGGGATACGACTGGTTAACACACGCTGCCACCCTGTCATTGTGGGAATGCGCTGTCCCCTGGGGATGTGTAAAGATGGGGAAATACATATGCTGCTTCCACTGAAGGACTAAGTAGCTTCTGTCACGACTTCAAACCCTTTTGAATAATTATACGATGCTTTAACCAAATCTCTCCTGTATAATGTTTTAAAAATTTGACCTCATTTTATTGACCTCATTTTATTGAGGTGAGATTTACATAACATAAAGCTAACCATTTGAACGTGAACAAATCAGTGGCATTTAGTATATGCACAATGTTGTGTAACCACCACCTCTATCTAGTTCTAAAACATTTTCATCACGCCAACAGGAAACCCCATACCCATAAAGCAGTTTCTCCCCATTCCCCCCTCCTCCCAGTCCCAGGCAACCACCAGTCTACATGTGTCTCTATGAATTTACTGCTCTGGCTATATCATATAAATGGGATCATACAATATGTGACCTTTTGGGTCTGACTTCTTACACTTAGTATAACCTTTTCAGGGTTCATCCACATTGTAGATGTATCAATACTTCATTCCTTTTTATGGCCAAATAATATTCCAAAATATGGATCTACCACATTTTTGTTTATCCATTCATCCATTGATGGACATTATTTCCACCTTTTGGCTATTGTGAATAGGCCTTCTATGAATGTGCGTGAACATGTATTTGACTCCCATATAATATTAATGAAATTATATTTTAGGGCAAATATCTGTGCTTACCATCTCAAGGCTTCCATCTGGGGACACCCACATTCAGGAGCCCACCTCTCTGTGCTCGAAACAAGGACAAAGTCCTAGCAAGTCAGCAAGATGAAAAGGGTCATAGATTCAGAAATCGCCAATCAGGACAGGCCTTGGATCGTAGGTGGATTCCAGGATCAAATTAGTGGGAGAAAACAGGGAAATGACAGCAAAGGAGTAATTACTACTACACATCCCTGGTAATATCAGTTAATTAAGCAAAATGCAAAATGATGGCAATAGAATTAGCTACATCCTACTTCCTCATGTTATTCATTATTTATGCCTGAGAGGCGGATCCATTTGTGTCTCTCTAGCATCTCATGGTGCAGCTCTGGCTGGGCCCCCAGACATATTCAGGGACTAGCGCCACACCGCTCAACTGACCACTGGCTCCCAGATGGCTAGGGCTCACCAACTAGCTTCTCCAAACCCTCAGAAAATGGCTTTGCCCAAGCAAAAAGGGTGAACAGGACATCACCCAAATTCAGTGATCCACCCCTACTTGTGTCTCCTGGCCACAGTGGGCAGCCAGGTACAAATCAGGGAAAATAGCTCAGAGAGGGAGTTGAGTCTAATTGTTAGGAGCCCAGACTCTGGAGCTAGAGAGCTGCCAGCCTGTGGTTGAACTCTGGCTCCACTTCTTACTAGCTGTGTGACTTTGTGCAGGTTGCAACCACTCTGGGCCTCAGTTTCCCAAATGTCAAACTGGGGATAGTAAAAAGTACCAACCTCATCCAGTTGCTATGTAAATTAAAAAGAGAAAGTAAGACACTTGAGCAAAAGAGCTCAATAAATGTTAGCTAGGGTGGTACTGGTAACAAAGAATAGTTCCAGGATTATAGCCCCTGTCAGGCAAACTGCAAGAACCCCAGGCCCCTGTCCCAGGAAAACCCCAAGTGGCCAATCTAAGTCTCCTAGTCTCCCTGAGGCAACCACTTCCGCAGCCTTGGTCATGCACAAGCCCCAAAGCCCCCGACCCCCAGCTTAGGCTGATGCTACGAAATCCATGGAAATTCATGAAACCATTCATTCTTCAAGGGGCACAGATTGTCTCAGGCTCCACATGGTCACCTGCAGCATCTGAAATGCAGTCCTCACACATCAACGGGGCACAGAGGCCAACATCAGGATAGCTCCACAGGGAGATGGTGCAAGGAGGCCACCTGTTCTTTTGGCTCTTTCTTTTCTTTTTTAAGGAATGTATTTCGTAGTGTGTGTGCGTGTGTGTGTGTGTGTGTGTTTTAGTTTTAATGAGTACATGTAAAGATATTGAGCTTATAATAGGTAATACACTAATATAGCAAAAATGAATACAGGAATGAGTGAACTCTGGGAAACATTGATTCTAGGCTGAGAAACCTTCTGGGCCTGTGACTGTGATTTACACAATGACCCCTGGATGTCATTGGATTTCTTTAACTCAATGCCATATTCACCAAACAGCTTTTTCCTTACTTTCCTTACTTATACTCACTCTGTACCACGTGCTATGTTAAGTACTGAGAGATACAAAGGTGAAGAAGAAATGATCTCTGTCCTCACACCCAATGGGGGCGGGGGTGGGCGCAGGCATGTCCACCAATAGCACAAGAGAAGGAGTGGCCAGAGGGAATTCCTTTAGATGTCTATGTCAGTGGTGTTTCTGGGCTGGGCTTAAGGGCCCCTGAAACATCTGGGCTCTCAGCTGATGGGACCCTGTCAAGGAAGTTGGCCAAAATGAATGCTATGAGGCCAGGGCTTTGCAGCATGCTGGCGTATTATCAGAGCATTGCAATATCGTGATATACATGTGATGCTATCATAGGAGGTACAGCGGGGTGATCGGGTTGCCACATTATATAATCTTAGCCTTACAGCGTGGTGGTGTGCAGTGCAGAGCCCCATCATAACCACACAGTGTGGGGGTGTGTTGGTGCCAAGTCCCACTTGATGTGCAGTGTGTCAGTGTCACAGTCTTGTGATGCCAGCTTGCCAGGATGTCACAGGTGACTTTGCCATGGTGACTTTGCTGTGTTCTGGCTTCGTGATCTTGCAACGTGAAGTGGGGTGAGATGTGTCTGTAAGTGCCTTTCTCGCTAGAGGGATTCCCAATCAGTTTGAGATACCAGAAATTCTTTTCATTTCGGTGCCGGTGCCGAGACACTGTTTGTTACCTTGCCCTGGTTCATTTCCTCCCGAAACCCCAGAGAGGGCTCCAAACGTGCCACACACGTTTCTCCTCAGGTATAAGAGCATGTAGTGACAACTACCCCGGAGACCTAATAACTATGATCTGGGCTTTGTGTCAGGTGTCCGCCAGGTGCCCCTGAAGCTTGCCACATAAGAGCCAGCTGTCAGTCTACTACAGAGGAGGCGGCTGGGAGCAAAGGCACAGCTCAACCCCTTGCCAGGATTAACCTCTGCCTGGCATCAGCCAGGAGGAGTGCCTCCAAATTCACCAAAGGCAGCAGTCAGGGGCCTGGCTTCCGCACTTGTGCATGGGGGCCCACGGCCCTCCCCCCGCTACTGCAAAGAGACACCCACCTCCCAGGCGGACACTTCCCAATACCCGTGTCCTCCCTGCATCTTGTCAAGAAAAGCATGGACCCATATGAAAGTGTAATTCAGAGCTTAAAACATTTCTGTTCCAGCTCCAAGGAAGAAGATCTTTGCTCGTTTCCCTAAACCTCACTTCTCCGGGCCACATAGGCTAGGAGAGTCCAAGTGAGACAAGACAGCTGATTCTCATCCTTCACTGTAGTTACGTTCTGTAAAGCTGTCATGGATACAGAGCCATTGCTGCAAGGGGAAATCAGGGTTGGGCTCCTGTGAGCCTCTGGTCATAACATTTTCAACAACCAATCAATACATAACCTTGTTTTCTGTGTGTTTCTGTGTAAAGACACCTTATTTCATATATATTGTTGACTTGTTAACATTGAGTCACAGCCAAAGCACTATAACTCATGCCTGAACGAAGTTTATCTAATGCACATATTTTCTCTGTAAGGATCATCACAGCTTTCTTGTGCTTAGGACCAGTTGACAGCACTTCAGCACTAGGCTTGGGGGGCATTTTAGACAGTGAAGTCACCAACAAAAATGCAAAAGAAAATGTGGTACTGAAAAGACCACAAAAAGAACACTTGTGTACATTCTGAGAGCTGAAACAAGAAGGCAGGGCATCGCCTTATACAGCCTCAGCTAGGAATATGCACATTGGACAATGTAAACTTTTCACCACTCTGCACACGTCCACAAATGACCACGAAAGCACTGTGAGTATTGATGTTGGGGTTACTAGTAAATTTTAGCCAGTAGTCAAATTTGCAAATAGAGAATAATGCAGATGGATTGTAATTGGAAGGAACATATTTAAGATTTTTAGGGCACAAGGAATCATTCTAAAGTGCTTTACAGGTATTGATGCATTTAATGCCACCAGCAACACAATGAAGCAGGTATTACTATTGTCCCCATTTTACAGCTCAGGGAATAGAGGCAAAAAAGAAGTAAAGTAACTTGCTAAATGCCCCACAGCCAGGAATTGACAAAGCCAGGATATGAACCCAGGTATCTTGCTCTAGAGCCCCCATGTTTAATCCATATTGCCTCTGGGTAGCAATCTGATCAATGGCCTTAGTTTCTCCAGAGAATCACTTGAGAGCCAAAGACCTGAACCCTCTACCTTCTCTTCAACATGGCAAGCTGGCTCATACTTTCTCATCCAGATCAGCTGAAGCGTTCCAGATGTTTCCACCGGGCTGGTCTCCCATCTGTCATTTGGTGACCTCCACTGAACTTCTACTGCTGGCCTTGCCATTATCGACACACCCACCTTGGCTGCTCTGCCTGATTGAGGCAGGCCCTCTCTTTCTGCCATTGGACTATTGAGTTGCAGTTTCTTACAGTATTCCTTCAAAAGTTTTCCTTTTTGCAGGGGAAAGGAGGGTGGGCCTTGTATCCTCAAGACAAGTCATTAAGGCTAGGCATGTGGTGCCCTTCCCACAAGTCAAGCAAGAGTTTAGACACCTACTTGACAGTGATTCCCTACATGAGGGTAATCCCCTGACACTCTGAGCTCCATTCCCCACTGGTGTATATACACAAATAGGAGGGAGGTGGTATGGTAGAAGGGCTACGAGCACCACCTTTGAAGTCTGGGAGATATGTGTGACTGTGGAAAAGTTACAAACCACTCTATGTCTCATTTTCAACGTTGTAAAGTAGGGGTGATACTATCTGCCTTATGATAATACATAGTGACAAAAGTGATAAAGTAGGGGTGCTAATAGTACCTGCCTTATAAGGTGGTTTAGAGACTTAATTAAGAAAATTCATGTAAAAGACTTCGCACAACATCTGGTACCAAGAAGAACTCAACAAGAGGCTTATTTTTCTTCCCACTTTTATTTCACAAGTATTAATTTTAGTGTTCTGGGCTTGCCACCATCAATTCTAAAGGTCTTTTGTAGTTTCTCACAACAGTTGTAACATTTTCAAAAATCAAATAGGACTCTTGGTGACTTGTACATATTGTTTAAGCTCCCAGAGGGGCATATAATTGGATATCTTCACCCCCACCTCCACCATGAAATTTCCAGAGACATTCAGGGATTCTAGGAAGGTGGTAGCAATGGTGTTATAATTTTTTTATCTTTTTGAATCACCCCACACAACAGACAGAGAGACTAAGATAGCAAAATCAAAATTCTGCAGACAATACAGCAAAACAAGAACCTACACCAGCCCTAAAATATGAACAGTTGAGGGAAAACCACGAATACCACCAAGACCATGTGGCATCAGCAAGTGTGCAGGGGGAGGCAAAGGAGAGACAAAGGGATTTATATTGAACTTGAGATTCAGAGAACCCAAAATTATCAGTGGATACTCCCAAGGGAAGGGGAACACAATCTGGGGAAACAGCCATAATGGCAGGTGCCTTGCAGGTTTCAGGTTATGAGCATGAGATCAGAGAGAATGCTGGAACAGTCTAGGTTCTATGAACTCTTAGAACTAACAAGAGCTCCCTTCCAAGACAAAGGTCAACACTGAGTAGAAATTACTGGGAGTAGAATCTAATGTATCTAGGACAAAGCATTAAGGGAAAAGGAAAGAAAAGTTCCTGATAAAGCTGGGGGACTGTGACGGAGCCAACAGGTTTTAGAATATATAAGGCCACACATTTGAACACTTGGAAATAACAACAGCATAGTGAATTCGAGAGCTATGAAGCTAGGAAAATGACCCTGGCCCACCCTGCCCTCCAAAGTGAATAGGAGAACTCATGCCCTTTAAGCATGAACAACAAAAAAGGATTGTGTTTGAATCCCACACAAAGTTATTTTAAGATAAAAAGAGAATAGTGAGCAGAATAATGTCCCCACAGACAATAAAGTATGCCAGAAATAAAGACTAAAAATGCAGAAAAGAAAACAAAGAAAACCCCAGGCACAGCTGGCTGCCCTGGTGAATTCTATCAAAACATTTAAAAGAAATAATGCCAATCTTACAAAATGCTTTTAAAAAAATAGAGGAGGAAAGAACTCTTCCAAAGTAATTTTATGAGATCAGAATAATTTTGGTACCAAAACCTTAGGAAGACACTAGACATTACAGATCAATATCTCCCATGAATACAGATATAAAACCCTTGAAAATATTGCAACTAAGATTCAGCAATATGTAAGAAGGATAAAACTTCATGACCAACTAGTGTTTATCTCAGGAATGCAAGGTTGGCTTAACTTTTAAAAAGCAATCAGTGTAACAGAAAAAAAAAATCATATGATCATTTTAGTAAATGCAGAAAAATCTTTTCACAAAATTCAATACATATTCATGACTAAAGGAAAAAAAGACACCTCTCAGCAAACTAGGAATAGAAGAGGAATTCCTCAGTCTTTATGTAAGTATGGGTCCTCTGAGAAGCAGACACCAAGATAGGATTAGACATGCAAAAGATTTATTAGAGGAAATGAGGAGGCCTGGAAGAGGATGAGAGACTTGTCAGATCATGATATGAATCCAAGCTCAGGTGAAGGAGGAAGGAAGAAGGCAGATGGTGCAGAAGTATCTGAAACTCCAGTGCAGTTTTGAGAGAGTTGGGTAAAGCCATCCTGGAGTCCTCAAGCCAATGTCTCCCACCAGAAGAACCCCACATCTCCTAGGCATTGGCTGGGAGAAGGCTTTGGGAAGTGTGGCATCTGCACAAAGCTATGGGTTTCAGAATGCAGCTGCTGGGGCTGTCAGTCGTTAAGCTTCCCACACTTGGAAATCTGAAAGATATACTTTCATAACCACTGAGGATGTTATAGGATATCTATGAAAAATCTAAAATTAACCACATACTTATTGGCAAAACATGGAACACTTTTCCTCTAAGATCAGGAATAAGTCAAAGATGTCTACTATAATAAGGGAATTTAACAAGATTTCAGGATACATGGTCGATATATAAAAAGTAACTGCATTTCTATACACTAATCACAAATGACTGAAAAAAACATTTAAATATCACTTACAATAGCAACAAAAAACCAGAAAATATTAGGGGTAAATTTAACAAAATATATGCAAGCCCTCTACACTGAAACCTGTAAGATATCTCTAGGAAATTAAAGAAGACTAAGATATATGGAGAGATAGAACATGTTCTTGGATTGGAAAACTCAATATTGTGAAGATGTCAATTATTTCAAAATTGATATATAGATCCAATACAATCTTGTTATGAGCTGAATTGTGTCCCACCCAAAATTCATATGTCGAAGCCCTAAACATCAGTACCTCAGAAGGTGACTGTATCTGGAGATGGGGCCGTTTAAGAGGTGATTAGGTTAAAATAAAGTCCTTAGAGTGAGCCCTCATCTAATCTGACTGGTGTCCTTATACAAAGAGGAAATTTGGACACACAAAGAGACACCAGGGATACTCATGCACAGAGGAAAGACCATATGAAGACACAGCGTGAAGGCGGCCATCTGCAAGCCAAGGAGAGAGTAAACCTGCTGACTCTTTGATCTTGGATCTCCAGCCTTCAGAACTGTAAGAATATAAATTTCTGTAGTTTGAGCCACCCAGTCTGTGGTATTTTATTATGGCAGCCCTATCAAACTAACACAACCCACCCCCCCAGAAATCTCAGAAAGCTTTTTTACAGAAATTGACAAACTGATTCTAAGATTTAAATGGAAATACAAATGATATGGAATAACCACAACAGTTGTGTTAAGTTTTTTTTTTTAAAGTCGTAGGACTGGGACTTCCCTGGTGACACAGTGATTAAGAATCTGCCTGCCAATGCAGGGGACATGGGTTCGACCCCCGGTCCAGGAAGATCCCACATGCCACAGAGCAACTAAGCCCATGCGCCACAACTACTAAGCCTGCACTCTAGACCCCGAGAGCCACAACTACTGAGCTCATGTGCCATAACTACTGAAGCCCACACGCCTAGAGCCCATGCTTCACAACAAGAGAAGCCACCGCAATGAGAAGCCGGGGTACCACAATGAAGAGTAGCCCCAACTCGCTGCAACTAGAGAAAGCCCACACGCAGCAATGAAGACCCAGCGCAGCCAAAAATAAATAAATAAATAAAATTATTAAATAAATAAATAAAGTCATAGGACTTTCATTGCCTGGTTTCAAAACTTACTTTAAAGTTAAAGTAATCAAGGTGGTGTAGTACTGGTGTAAGGATAAACAAACAGTTCAGTGGAACAGACTAGAGAAAATGGAAATAGACCCATGCATGTATAGACAACTGATCTTCAACAAAGATGCTAAGGCAGTCCAATGGGGAAAGAAAAGCCCTTCCAAGGAATAAAACAACTGGATATGATGCTAAAAAAGCAAAAACAAACACCTCCACCATATACAACAATTAATTCAAGATAGAAAATAGACTTAAATGTAAATACTGAAACAACAAAACTAGAAGAAAACATAGGAGAATATCCTTATGAACTTGGGGTAGGGGAAAATTTTTCTAGAGAGGACACAAAATGCATTATATATAAAAGAAAAAATAAATTGGGCTTCACCAAAATTAATAACATCTGCTCATCAAAAATAGAATTAAGGAAAAGGTAAGTCACAGACTAAGAGAAAATATTTGCAAAACATATATCTGACAAAGAAATTGTATCCAAATATATAAAGAACTCTTATAAATCAATAATAAAAAGACCAAAAACTCAATAAAAAGGGCAAATGCTTCAAAAGCACTTCACAAAAGAAGATATATAAATGGCTAATGAGCACCATGAAAAGATGCTCAACATTAGTGATCAAAGAAATTAAAAACAAAACCATAATGAGATATCACTCCACACCCACTAGAATGGCTAAAATTTAAAAGACCAATAATACTAATCGTCGGTGGGGAGTTAGAGCAACTGGAACATTCGTATGTTGGTGGATTGTTAATGGTACAACACTTTGGAAAAATAATTGCCTGCTTCCTTTCTAAAAAAAAATTTTTTTAGCTTCCTCATATTTTTCCTTGCGGTATAATTGACATATAACATTATATTAGTTTCTAGTATACAACATAAAGACTTGGTATTTGTGTATATTGCTAAATGATCACCACAATAAGTCTAGTTAACATATGTCACCATAGTTACAAATCTTTTTTTCTTGTGATGAGAACTTTTAAGATGTACTCTCTTAGCAACTTTCAAGTAAACAATACAGTATTATTAACTATGGTCACTATGCTGCATATTACATTCCCAGGACTTAGTTATTTTATAACTGGAAGTTTGTACTTTTTGCCCAACCCAAACCCCTCCCCCCACCAATCTGTTCTCTGTATCTATGAGTTTAGTTTTTTGTTTTGTTTTGTTTTTAGACTCCACATATATGTGAGATCATACAGAATTTGTCTTTCTCTGACTTATTTCACTTAGCATAATGCCCTCAAGGTCCATTCATGTTGTCACAAATGGCAAGATTTCCTTCTTTTTATGGATAAATAATATTTCATTGTATATATATATATAGATATACATATTACATTTTCTTTATCCATTCATTCATTGGTGGACACTTAGGTTGCTTCCATGTCTTGGCTATTGTAAATAATGCTGTAATGAACATGGGGGTGCAGATATCTTTTTGAGTTAATGTATTCATTTCCTTAGGATAAATAGCCAGAAGCGGAATAACCTGTTTTTTATATGGTTTAGCATACACCTACCTTATGAGCCAACTATTCTACTTCTAGGTATTCAGCCAAGAAAAATGAAACCATGTGTCCACAAAAAGACTTGTGCAAAAATATTTACAGCAGCTTTTCTTTATAGCCCAAACTGGAACAAACCAAAATCATCAACAGACAGATGCATGAACTGTGCTATAAAAAATGTGGAATGCTACTTAGAAATTTTTTTAAAACATATTACTGATACACTCAAGAATGTATGTCTCAAAAATATATTAAGTATAACAAGTCAGACACAAAATAGTACATACTGTATGATCCCATGTAAGATGTTTGAGAACTTGCAAAACTAAACTATAGTGATAAATATTAGAAAATTGTTGGAGCTTCCCTGGTGGTCCAGTGGCTAAGACTCCATGCTCCCAATACAGGGGGCCTGGGTTTGACCCCTGGTCAGGGAACTAGATCCCACACGCCGCAACTAAGTGTTGGCATGCCGCAACTAAAAGATCCCGCATGCCTCAACGACGATCCCGCACACGGCAACGAAGATCCCACGTGCCACAACTAAGACCCATTGCAGCCAAATAAAAATAAATAAATATAATTTTAAAAAAGAATATTTTTATCTCTGGGGCGGCATAGAAAGTTGTCCAGAAAGGAGAAAGAAGAAACTTTCTAGTGTGATGGCATTGTTTTCTATCTTGTTTGGTGTTTTGTTGTCTTGGTGTATAAATTGGTCAGAATCATCAAATTGTACCCATAATACATTTTACAGTAAGTAAATTATATCCCAAAACAGATGTGAGTTACTAATTCGAAAAGGTACATGCACCCCAATGTTCACTGCAGCACGATTTACAATAGCCAAGACATGGAAACCACCTAAATGTCCATTGACAGATGAATGGATAAAGAAAATGTGGTACGTATATACAATGGAATATTACTCAGCCATAAAAAATGAAATAGCGTCATTTGCAGCAACATGGATGGACCTAGAGATTATCATACTAAGTGAAGTAAGTCACGAAGAGAAAGACAAATACCATATGATATCACTTATACGTGGAATTGAAAATATGATACAAATGAACTTACAAAACAGAAACAGGTTGACAGACAGAGAACACACTTGTGGTTGCGAAGGAGGGGGTGTTGGGGGGATGGACTGGGAGTTTGGGGTAAGTAGATGCAAACTATTACATTTAGAATGGATAAACATCAAGGTCCTATGGTATAGCACAGGGAACTATATTCAATATCTTGTAATTAACCATAATGGAAAAGAAAAAAAAGATACGAGTTAGAAACAGAAAAACATAGAATGAATAAATACATCCAAAAGTTAATTATTTGAAAAAAGAGCGTAATAAAAGAACCCATTAGCTAATATAATTGTGGGAAAAAAGGCAGGGGTGGGGGGTGTACCATATACATAAAATTAGAAATGACAAGGAGGAAATAACCATCAAAACTGCACACTTTTTTAAAAAATGATAAGAATCTACTTTATATAATTCTTTGCAAATAAATTTGGAAAAGTAGATGAAGTGGATAATTTTCTAGACAAACACAACTTGTCAAAATCAACCCCAGCAGAGACAGAAAGTCTAAACATATCATATACCACAGAAGAAATAGAGGAAGTATGAAAAGAGCTTTCCCACAAAAATGTACCCGGTCCAGATTGTTTCTCAGGGAAATTCTATTTCTAAGTTATTTTATGAAGTGAGTACAACTTCAATCTCGATCTGAAAAGATTGCATCAACAAAAGGAAACTATAGACCAATATCACTTCTAAATATCAATAAATATATTAAATAATTAACAAACAGATTCCAACAGCACATCAAAATATTCATCATGACCATGTAGAGTGGATTCAATACTCTAAAATCCATTTGTATTATCCATCATATTACAAGAGCTAAGAATTATATAAGTACGCCTCTAGAAAACCCAAAGGAACCCATAGAAAATGACTATAAACAAAAAAATTTAGTGAAATAGGTTATAAAATCAATCTACAAAAATCAAGTTTTCATATATATAAACAAAAATCAGTTTACATTGAAAAAGAAAACCCTCTCTGTGAAAGCCAAATAAAATTAAATGTGACGGCATAAATTTAACAAGAAACGCCCAAAACCTCTATGAAGAAAAACTATAAAACAATTCAAAAATACACAAAAATAACCTTGCATGAATAGAAAGATATACCATATTCTTGGATAAGAAGACTCAATATCAAAGATTTCAGGTCTCCCTAAGCTAATTCATAAAATTTAATTTAATATAACTCATAAATTTAATATAATCCAATAAAAATATGACTAAATTTCTTGCTGGAGCTAGATAAGTTTATTATAAAATTCATTTGGAAGAACAGATAAGCAAGAATAGCCAAGAGGGGAAAATCCTGAAAAATTTTTTTTAAAAAACAGCTGGAAAAAAAAGAGAGAAGTAAGAAAGGGATAGCCTCATCAGACTTCAAAACATATTATAATGTTGCTAACTGAAAGAGTGTGGTGGTGTTACATGCATAGACCAATAAAACAAAATAGAAAATCCAGAAATAGATCTAATTGTATTTGGAAATTTAGTATACCGTGAAGGCAGAATCTCAAATTAGTGGGGGAAATGATGTTCTTTTTAATCAAAGGTATGGGCTAACTGAATAGCCACGTGTAAAAAGATAAAATTGTATTCATTCCCCACATGGTATACCAAGATAAATTCCAAGCGGATGAGAAAGTTAAACGTATTAAATGAATCCATACAAGTATAGAAAAAACAAGTCTGAATTATTCTACAATCCAGGTGTGAGGGGGAACTTTCCTACCTCTGACTCAATATCTAGGAGCCATAAAGGAAAAGATTAATGAATTTTATTACATGAAAATAAGAAAAAAAAATTGCTTACTTACATAGTAAGAAAACACCATAAGGAAAGGAAAGAGACAAATAACAAACTGGGGGAAATTTTTCAACTTTTATCATAGATAAAGAGTTAATATTTCCAATATATAAAGAATTTTAAAAAGAATGAGAGACCAATAATCCTATAGAGAGAAAAAAAAAGACTGGAGATATGCACAGACAAATCACAGAAAACTAAATACAAATGCCTCCTATTTATATGAAAAGATCTTGATTGTGCACATAATAAAAGGCAAGCTTAAAGTATACTAATATACCATTTTTCACCTATCAGAGTGGCAAAAATCCAAAAGATTGATAAATTCTCTTTTGTTCCAGCTTTGAGAAAATAGGCACTCCCATCATTGCTGAAAGGAATGAAAAAAGGTACAAACACTATGAAGGGGAATTAGTAATATCTAGCAAAATAACACTGGCACTCTGACCCAGGAAGCCTATTTGTAGGAATCTCTCCAAAAGAAACACTGACAGAAACACAAAAACATGACCACATTTTTTTTGTAACAGCAAAAACCCAAATGTCCATTAATAGGGGCCTAGTTGAATAAACTATAACACATTCAGATAGTGAAGTACCACGCAACTATAGAAAGGAATGTGGAATATCTATACATTGTTATGCCATGATCTCCAGAATGTAATGCTAAGTGGGGGAAAAAGAAAAAGGTGGACTAAAGTGTATATAATAAGCTACCATCTATCTAAGAGAGTATATATGTATTCATGTGTGGTTTTGCTTATGTAAACAATTATGGAAGGATAAACCATAAAGTAAATAAAATTGTTGTCTAAAGGGAAAGGAGAAAAAAGAGAGGTGAGTTTGGGATAGAAGCTGGACTTCTCTGAATAATACCTTGTTTTTTAGATTCAACTTTAGAACCATGAAAATGTTAAATCAGAATGAAAAAGGCAATTCCTAAAATCAAGGGCAAAATAAAATAAAGGACCCTAGTTGCACATTGAGTTGATAGCTTAATCATGCAGAGGTGTGTTATTTTAAATGGTTTGAAAATACAGTAATTCAACTATATGTCTCTAGTAGGATATACCTAAGAACTGCAATAATAATAATATTTTCTCTAACCATATATTTGATATTGTTTGATATAATAATATTTTCACTAATCATATATTTGATATTGATTTTATATGAATCTATGTGTGTGTTAAAAATGGGGTAAAGCAAATAAGCAATAATGCTGTTGTCATTAAGAATCAAGATTCTTAGCATAAAAGGAAAAGATTCAAAATAAAATCACAGAAGTTAAGCAAAGCCCTGTAATCCTAAAGTTTAATTGAAAATATCAGTATAAACTTACAGCATATTTTCTCTTTAAGAAATATTTTCATTTCCAAGGTTGGACATCTTTTCTTCCCAAAAAGCAAGGAATCTGTCAACGGCAACTGAAGTCATGGTTGTGTCAGAACTTAGGAAGCAACTCGGGAAAGAAGATCCTACTCACTGACCAGAAACGGCAAAACCTTAGCATCCAAGAAAACAATAACTGCAATGGTTGAAACACATGGAGTATGTTTAAATTCATGAGCCCCTATAAAACGAAAAGCCTCATTGGTCAGCACTGGAGGATATAAGGAAACCAACCCACTAATTCTGAACACTGGTAAGTGTAGGGGAAGAATCAATCATTTAACCTGTTTTTTCCTGATTAAACTATATCATAAGTTAACCACATAGTTGATAAGGAAACAGTTCTTTATAGAAATAGCTCACGTAATAAATGAGGAAAAATGATAGAGTTAGAATGCCACCATTTCGCAAACCCCCAAATGAAATCATGGTTCTGGGTAATGATTACCAATGGCTGTTATAACACAAAGGAGACAACCAGACATTAAGTGCTGGCTGGTGGAAGCACACAACAATGTAGCCTTGAAAATAAACAAATAAATCTGAATCAGACCAAGTCAGTAGATCTAGCTGCCATTTTATAGGAAATATAAGGGACACAGGAGCAAGGTAGGTGACACCACAGTGGTGCAGTCCTGTCTGGAAAGTAGAAAATGACCTAGTCTCTTCAATCAACTAATTTCAAGGGAATGAAGAGAGGGCAGGGAAATCTATAAATCAAAGAGACCAAAAGAAATATCAACCACTTGCAATGTGTGAATCTTATTTAGATCCTAATTCAACTGGAAAAAAAATAGGAGACAATTGTGGAAATTTGAGCACTAACTGGATATTTGATGATACTAAGAATTTTCTAATTTTTTCCTTGTAATAATGATATTAAGATTGTTCTTTTTAAAACTTCTTATCTTTTAGAAAGACATACATAAATATTTACAGGTGAAATGAAATGATTTGGGGGATGTGTTTTAAGTACTCTGGCAGAGAGAGTATAAATGAAACTAAAGTGGCCATGAGTTTATTTTGTGACTGGGTGATAGGTACCCAAGGGTTCCTTGTAGTATTATGTCCAATTTTGTAAATTTTTGAATTTCTAATAAAGACTTTTTAATGCAAGAAGTTCATAGAGTGAGTAATCATTATATCAGTGAAGGTAGGTCATTTGAAAGGAGAGAACAGAGTAGGAAAATCCATTAACTGCATGTAACTCATCCAAAATGTATCTCTTTTTCTTTTTTTTTTTTTTTTGTCATTTTAGGCAGCCTCACTTTTGCTGGGACTGGATTACCTGTGAAACAAATGCTCCACTCAAAGTGTGGCATGCCAACAAAACTCTCCATCTGGAGAGGCTGCCAAGCCTTAACACAGGACACTGGCAGCCCAGGCCTCCTTCCCAGGCTAAAACAGCCTTTCTTAAAAGCTGGTCTAAGGCATTCTGCCAACCCACAATCAGGTGGTGGGTACCCTGCTGGCATGTCCAATAACATACCTCAGATACTCAGGTAGCTCAGTCACCTCTTCTGCAAAGAATTCCCCTCTGACCTGCCTTGTCTGTGGCGATCTCTCCTTCTCTAGGTTTTAATAGTTACTTTTTCACCAGAAATTCCCTGCCTGTACTGCCTACACTGCCTCTGTTTCTTCAGGCTTGTTTCTTTCAAATCACACACACACACACACACACACACACACACACACACACACACACACGGTAGTGTCTTATAAGAATAGGCACCAGTGCTCACTTAGCAGCACATAGACTAAAATTGGAACAATACAGACAGGATTAGCATGACCCCTGTGCAAAGATGACATGCAAATTCGTGAAGCATTCCATATTTTTTAATGTTTTAAAAGAACAGGCACCACATACATATCACCTGCTGTGTCAGGCACTGCTCAGCCCTTTGCACTCAAACCTCACAATGACCCTGAGTGGAGATGTTATTATCCCATTTTATAGATGAGGAAATGGAGACAGAAACTGTAAGTAACTTAGCCAAAGCCACACAGTTTGTAAATGGCAGAGCTGGGACTTAAATCCAGGTCTATCTGCTTGCAAATCATGTTTATTTAACCACTGTGTTGAATTGCCTTCTTTAGCAGCAAAGTGGCTATTCAATCAGCGATCGCCGGGAGATACATGAATCTAGCTGAGGAATTCAGGCATGCTGCCCCTTGCTTGTCTCTCCTTCCACATCTTCATTAAGTCCCAATGCCAGGCATCCCCTCTGCTCCGTGTAATGGAGGGGCGGAAGGATGCACTCCCCTGGGCCTGGAGGAATATAAACACATCTGGAAGGAGGCCACTGCTGAGCAAACCAAACTCCCCTCAGAGTGTGGACAGGAGGGGGTGTCTATAAATAATCATAAGAGTGTGAAGAGATTCTTTCCCCTAGGGCTCCCTTTGCGAAAGGTTGACGGTAATTGATGAGGCTACGGGGACATGCCAGTCCTTCTGTCTTAGAACCAGGTGTGGTTATTTACAAAAATGTCACTTTCCCATCCCTTCCTCCCCATCTCTGCCAGAGGCTTGGAGATCAACAAATATCAATTTACTGCTGCCCCGGGGCACACAGCAATGAGCCACCTGTACACCCCACTGCCTACAAACAAGACTTAGGCTCCTGCTCTGGCTGAGAGTTGCTTCCTCTTTGGAAATTTGGAAAGAGAGAGAGAATCACAGATTTCCTCCTTTCCAGGCGGAGAGAGGTCACCTGACCTCCCTTGACCCATATCACAAACCACCCAGTCAATAAAATCTGGAGTTCCCCACATTGCCCAGCTCATGGTGGGGAAATAAATAGACCGCTGGACCAGAAGTCAGAAGTGTGGATACTGACCCCAGATGGGCCATCTGTTAGCAATCGGTGTCTGGGTTCCAGCCCCTACATCTGTAAAATGGAGGTGAGTCTTCTGTCACATGCCACATACAAAGGTATTTGAAAAGAATAAATTAAGCAATGCTGTTAAGTAATTTGTACTGTGAGGGATCATCATTAGTATAGTCATTATCACAATGCAGTCCTGTGAGCCACCGTTAAGAGTGCCCAAGATAGGTTCCAGAAAATACCTTAAAACTGTACTGCCAGCACTCCCGTGGCCTTGCTGGTCAGTGACCAGCCCAAATTGCCTTGAAAATCATAAAAACCAAACATATGAATAAAATCTAGAGAATAAACAACGGTTTGCCCATGTGTAGACTAGATTTGCGGATTTTTTTACGTGGATTGTCAAAGGGCACTGTGCAGGATGGGAGGTTGAGTTTTGAAAGCGTACAGAAGGAAAATTTCATTTTAACAGTATCCCTTCCATTTTAAATAGAAAAATATGTCAGAGACAGAAACTCTGTAGGTCTTCTACTGTGCACTACAACAAATGCAATAACAATTCCATCTACTGCACCAGGAAGCCAAGGTATCATGGAGTTCACCAAGGATAGTATGGTACCCAGGCCTGACTTCCTGGAAGAGGATGCCCATCATGGAGCCCATGACTCCTTGGGGTAGGAGCCCGAATCCCAGGATGGAAAATAGAGAATCTTATGAGAATCTTACGTCAACCAGCAGTCCTTACCACTATAGCCACGTTATTGAATTCTCTGTCCGTGGTGCTGGCTAAAGGAGTAAAGCCATTTTAGTTGCTATTCTAGCTGTGCTGTCCCATCCTAAACCCTCCCTCCACACTGTCTCAATATCTCTAACTCCTCTCCATCCCCAAACCACTGACCAAGTTTAAGCATCATCTCTCACCTGGACCAGGACAATAGCTTCCTAACCGCTTTCATTCATTCATCAAATATCTATTGAGCACTAGCCATGTGCTAGGCACTGTCCTAGACCCTGGAGAAAAGCAGTGAACAAAAGAAACAAAATGGCTGGCTCTCAGGGAGCTAACATTTCTAGGAACCCCAGTGTCTAGTATCATTCTTTTACAGCCCATCCTCCACGTTAGCCAACAGAGAAATCTTTCAAAATCACAGATCTGACCATGGCCCTCCCAGGCTGGAAATCCTTCCCTGGTTCCTCATTCCTAAGTTTGGAGTTCAAGCTTCATGGCGCACAAGACCCTTCCAAATTTAGCCCCACCAAACCATGCAGCCTCATCTTCACCTTTTCCCTGCCCCAGCATCCCTTTTATGGTGGAAAGAGCTTGGAACAAATAGCAGCAAGCATCAGTTGGCGCACCTGGAACTTGTGGGCAGAGGGTCAGCAGGTGTGCCCAGCCCCGTCCTCTTGGCATTCTGTGGAGAAGGATGTTTAGGCTGCAGCACAGCTGTGTATACAGTGGGTCATCAGAGGGTTCTACCCCTTGTTGTTCTCCATTTGTAAGGAGGAAATGTAAAAGTGTTTTTGCCCCAGGAAGGGGACAAAGGATAAGCATTTGGGACTCAGGCACCAAGAGATGCAGGTTGAAGTGCCAGGTGTGTGGAGGACTGCTGCACCTGGAGACCCTGGGAGCCCCCATTCCATGGGAAACTGAATTCAGGCACAGCTAACTCTGACCGAGGAGAGAGTAGAGCCTATCCAGGTCCCACGGGACTTGCAGCCTCTTCTGGGATTAGAGAATCATCCATCCTAGGTAACCCCAATGCCAGGCAACCCAGAGAGTCCCTAGTATCATTCATTTATCAGTTTCACCTGTTTCCAGCCACACCCGCATCACATCATATGGCCTCGCCTGAAGCCCCAGATACACAAACTCTTCATTCCCCAAGCGTGCCAAACACTGATGCCTCCATGCCTTTACACATGTGCTTCCTGGTACCTGTGGCACTTTGTCCCCTATCAATCTGGAAAATTCTTCCCACAGATGTCAAAGAGAGCATCTGACAAAAGATGTGGTTTATGTCATCATTCAAAGCCTTAATTCTCCCATCTGAGACCTCTGATCACCCCCATACATATATACCACTTCGTACATTGGGCAGAATTAAATTTCTCCCCCAGGAGTCCTGCTAAACTTTGCTTCTTGCAATCTATTTCTCGACACACTGAATTATAAACTCCTCAATGTATGGAACATGCCTGCCATCTCTATATTCTACCTGCCACAGCGTAGGTAATAAGAGAATGTTTGTGGTAGATGTCGAATTGGAGTAGACACATCAAGCGTTCTCCTGTCATAGAGCCATAGCACATGCTGATCTCTCAGCTTGGGAATGCTCTTCCGATCATTTCAAATGACTGGCTCCTTCCTATCCTGTAGGTCTCAGCTTCAATTTCACTTCCCTATAAATCAGTATAAAATAAGTTATTTTCCACATGGCACCCTGCTTTCTTCTCCATGGAATTTTCATAATTTATAATGTTCATTGTCTATCTCTTCTACTTGACTATAGGCTCCATGATGCATAGAACTATGTCTATTTTATTCACCATTGTAGGGGAGAGGAAGGAGAAAAGTAGCTTAATCTTTAACTGTTTTTATGAAGGAAGCACATCTGGCCCAGAAAAAAGCCAGGTTAATGAGTTTCTTTCTTCTGACCCAGCCCTGTACCACTCCCACTCCTACAGCAGTGCTTCTCCATCTTGCCACATATTGGAATTACCTGGAGAATTTTAAACATTACTGACACCTGGGCCCCACCACCAGGCATTCTGATTCAATTATTAGGGGTATTGCCTGAATATGGTGAGGTTCGGATGCTACCCAGGTGCTTCTAATGTACAGCCAGGACTGGGAGTCACTGCCCTGTAGTGGGGTTTGCTCTCCTAGGTTTTTAAAGGTCTCCTGGGGTCATGACTGACAGCTTTGTCACCTGAGATCATTGTTGTCACCTGACAGGGAGAAGAAGCCCACAGCACCTCTGACCACCTGAGCACCATCACCTGAGCTCCTTAGAGGAGATAACGTGTGAGACATAATAGGTTCTGATGCTCCACCAAGAGGTTGCCAGTGATCAGATGGGACTGAGTAGACAGAGCCGGCTTGTCACAGAGAGGAGCTAAGGCAATTGTTCCTTTGGGATGTGGCTACCAAAGCAGGATGGTCACCCAGCTGGGCCTTTGCTTCTCCTTCCTTCCGATTTCTGCTCTCCCTCTGGCTAATCTGTCTTAGGTCACCTGGGTTAAACAGGTCTCCAGCCAGGTTCTCCCTGGTCTTGCAAGGGAGAAGTTGGCTGCAAGTCTTGTGTTTTATCCTGCATATAGTCCTCATTGTTTCAGAATAAACATCATTGAGTAGAGAAAAGTTGTCATCAGATCTATGCTTACAAAGAAAGCTCTGACAGTTGGATTTTTATTAGTAGTTTAATATCTTCCAGTCCACAAACTTTTACTGCATTTCTCCTAAATACCAATCACAGAGCTAGTGGCAGGACATTTTTTAAATGAATAAGATGCAACCCCTTCTCGCCATGAGCTAGTGGGGTAAATAGGTTGGTAAAGGGATCACTGTAGACAAAGGTGAAATGTGAAGCCAAGGATGACCCCAAGGCATCATGGGAGGTAGGGAGGTGATTCCTGAACTCAGCCATTGGGGATGGCCAGGAGTTGGCCAGGTGCAGGTGAAGAGGACTTCCGAGGCAGAGGGGTCAATGTGAACAAAGGCTAGTTGAACAAAGATGAGGGAACAAAGATGACTGAGAAAGGAAACTACATTAAGAAGGGCAAACCATTTTCAGTCCTGCTCAGAAGACACCTTCCTCTCTAGAAGGCCTCATTATATCAGTGATAAACCTTTCCATACCCTCCTGCAGCTTTGGAGACCTTCAAGATGGTGGAGGAGTAAGACGTGGAGATCACCTTCCTCCCCATAAATACATCAAAAATACATCTACATGTGGAACAACTCCTACGAAACACCTACTGAACACTGGCAGAAGACCTCAGACTTCCCAAAAGGCAAGAAAATCCCTAGGTACCTGGGTAAGGCAAAAGAAAAAAGAAAAAACAGAGACAAAAGAATAGGGACAGAACCTGCACCTCTGGGAGGGAGCTGTGAAGGAGGAAAAGTTTCCACACGCTAGGGAACCGCTTCACTGGTGGAGACGGGGGGTGGGCAGGGTGGAAGCTTTGGAGCCACGGAGGACAGCGCAGCAACAGGGGTGCAAAGGGCAAAGCGGAGAGATTCCCACACAGAGGATCGGTGCCGACCAGCACTCACCAACCTGAGAGGCTTGTCTGCTCGCCCACCGGCGTGGGTTAAGGCTGGGAGCTGAGGCTTGGGCTTCAGAGGTCAGACCCCAGGGAGAGGACTGGCTGCATGAAGACAGCCTGAAAGGGGCTACTGCACCACAGCTAGCCAGGAGGGAGTCCAGGAAAAAGTCTGGACCTGCCAGAGAGGCAAGAGACCTTTGTTTTGGGGTGCTGAAGGAAAGGGGATTCCTTCCCAGTGTGCCCACAGAAGGCAGAGCACTGCCTAAACTAGCTCCAGGGATGGGCACGAGCCGTGGCTATCAGCTCGGACCCCAGAGTTGGGCATGAACCGCTAATGCTGCTGCTGCTGCCACCAAGAATCCTGTGTGCAAGCGCAGGTCACTATCCACACCCCGCCAGGAGCCTGTGCAGCACACCACTGCCAGGGTCTCATGATCCAGGGACAACTTCCCTGGGAGAGCACACGGTGTGCCTCAGGCTGTTGCAACATCACACTGGCCTCTGCTGCCTCAGGCTCGCCCCGCATTCCAATTATGACTACTGTACCCCTCCCTCCCCCCAGCCTGAGTAAGCAAGAGAGCCCTACTCAGCCGCTGCTTTAACCCCCTCCTCTCTGGGGGGTGGAATAGACTCCTGAGGGTGGCCTACACACAGAGGCAGGGCCAAAACCAAAGCTGAACCCGAGGAGCTGTGTGAATAAAGAAGAGAAAAGGAAATTTCTCCATGCAGGCTCAGGAGCAGCAGATTAAATCCCCCCAATCAACTTGATAAACCCTGCATCTGAAGAATACCTGAATAGACAACGAATGTTCCCAATATTGAGGCGGTGGACTTTGGGAGCAACTGTAGACTTGAGGTTTGCTTTCTGCATCTCACTTTTTTCTGGTTTTATGTTTATCTTAGCTTAGTATTTAGTGCTTATTATCACTGGTGGATCTGTTTATTGGTTTGGTTGCTCTCTTCCTTTTTTTATATATATATATTTTTTTCTTCTCCTTTTTCTCTTTTTGTGAACGTGTACGTGTATGCTTCTTTGTGTGACTTTGTCCGTATAGGTTTGCTTTTACCCGATGTCCTAGGGTTCTGTCTGTTTGTTTTTTTGTTTTTATTTTTTTTCTTTCTTCCTTTTCTTCTGAGCCATGTGGCTGTCAGGGTCTTGGTGCTCTGGCTGGATGTCAGGCGTGAGCCTCCAAGGTCCAGGACATTGGACCACCAGAAACCTCCCGACCTCACATAATATCAATTGACAAGAGCTCTCCCAGAGATCTTCCTCTCAACACTAAGACACAGCTCCACGCAACAGCCAGCAAGCTCCAGTGCTGGACGCTGTATGCCAAACAACTAGCAAGACAGGAACACAAACTCACCCATTAGCAGAGAGGCTGCCTAAAGTCATACTAAGTTTACAGACACTCCAAAACACACCACTGGACACAGCCCCGCCCACCAGAAGGACAAGATACAACCCTACCCACCAGAACACAGACACCAGTCCCCTCCACTGGTAAGCCTACACAAGTGACTGAACCAACCTCACCCATTGGGGGCAGACACCAAAAATAATGTGAACTATGAACCTGCAACCTGTGAAAAGGAGACCCCAAACACAGTAAGTTAAACAAAATGAGAAAACAGAGAAATATGCAGCAGATGAAGCAGCAAGGTAAAAATCCACCAGACCAAACAAATGAAGAGGAAATAGGCAGTCTACCTGAAAAAGAATTCAGAGTAATGATAGCAAAGATGATCAAAAATCTTGGAACTAGAATGGAGAAAATATACGAAATGTTTAACAAGTACCAGGAAGAAGTAAAGAGCAAATAAACAATGATGAACAACACAAAAAATGAAATTAAAAATTCTCTAGAAGGAATCAATAGCAGAATAACTGAGGCAGAAGAGCAGATAAGTGACCTGGAAGATAAAATAGTGGAAATAACTATCGCAGAGCAGAATAAAGAAAAAAGAATGAAAAGAACTGAGGACAGTCTCAGAGATCTCTGGAACATATATTAAACGCACCAACATTCAAATTATAGGGGTGCCAGAAGAAGAAGAGAAAAAGAAAGGGTCTGAGAAAATATTTGAAGAGATTATAGTTGAAAACTTCACTAATATGGGAAAGGAAATAGTCAATCAAGTCTAGGAAGCACAGAGAGTCCCATACAGGATAAATCCAAGGAGAAACATGCCAAGACACATATTAATCAAACTATCAAAAATTAACTTCAAAGAAAAAATATTAAAAGCAGCAAGGAAAAAGCAACAAATAACATACAAGGGAATCCCCATAAGGTTAACAGCTGATCTTTCAGCAGAAACTCTGCAAGCCAGAAGGGAGTGACAGGACATATTTAAAGTGATGAAAGGGAAAAGCCTACAACCAAGATTACTCTACACAGAAAGGATCTCATTCAGATTTGACAGAGAAATTAAAATCTTTAGAGACAAGCAAAAGTTAAGAGAATTCAGCACCAACAGACCAGCTTTACAACAAATGTTAAAGGAACTTCTTGAGGCAGGAAACATGAGAGAAGGAAAAGACCTACAATAACAAACCCCAAACAATTAAGAAACTGGTAATAAGAACATGCATATCAATAATTACCTTAAATGTAAATGGATTAGATGCTCCAACCAAAAGACATAGACTGGCTGAATGGATACAAAACCAAGGCCCATATATATGCTGTCTACAGGACACCCACTTCAGACCTAGGGACACATACAGACTGAAAGTGAAGGGATGGAAAAAGATATTCCATGCAAATGGAAATCACAAGAAAGCTGAAGTAGCAATATTCATATCAGATAAAATAGACTTTAAAATAAGGACTATTACAAGACACAAAGAAGGACACTACATAATGATCAAGGGATCAATCCAAGAAGAAGATACAACAATTGTAAATATTTATGCACCCAACATAGGAGCACCTCAATACATAAGGCAAATGCTAACACCCATAGAAGGCGAAATTGACAGTAACACAATAATAGTAGGGGACTTTAACACCCCACTTTCACCAATACACAGATCATCCAAAATGAAAATAAATAAGGAAACACAAGCTTTAAAAGACACATTAGACCAGATAGATTTAATTGATATTTATAGAACATTCCATCCAAAAACAACAGAATACACTTTCTTCTCAAGTGCTCATGGAACATTCTCCAGGATAGATCATATCTTGGGTCACAAATCAAGCCTTGGTAAATTTAAGAAAACTGAAATTGTATCAAGTATCTTTTGTTACCACAAAGCTATGAGAATAGATATCAATTACAGGAAAAAAAATCTGTAAAAAATACAAACACATGGAGGCTAAACATTGCACTACTAAATAACGAAGAGATCACTGAAGAAATCAAACAGGAAATCAAAAAATAGCTAGAAACAAATGACAATGAAAACATGACAACCCAAAACCTATGGGATGCAGCAAAAGCAGTTCTAAGAGGGAAGTTTATAGCAATACAAGCCTACCTCAAGAAACAAGAAACATCTCAAATAAACAACTTAACCTTACACCTAAATCAATTAGAGAAAGAAGAACAACAACAACAAAAAAAAAACCCCAAAGCTAGCAGAAGGAAAGAAATCATAAAGATCAGATCAGAAATAAATGAAAAAGAAATGAAGGAGACAATAGCAAAGATCAGTAAAACTAAAAGCTGGATCTTTGAGAAGATAAACAAAATTGATAAACCATTAGCCAGGCTTATCAAGAAAAAAAAGGGAGAAGACTCAAATCAACAGAATTAGAAATGAAAAAGGAGAAGTAACAATTGACACTGCAGAAATACAAAGGATCATGAGAGACTACTACAAGCAACTATATGCCAATAAAATGGACAACCTGGAAAAAATGGACAAATTCTTAGAAAACTACAACCTTCCAAGACTGAACCAGGAAGAAATAGAAAATATGAACAGACCAATCACAAGCACTGAAATTGAGACTGTGGTTAAAAATCTTCCAACAAACAAAAGCCCAGGACCAGATGGCTTCACAGGCGAATTCTATCAAACATTTAGAGAAGAGCTAACACCTATCCTTCTCAAACTCTTCCAAAATATAGCAGAGGGAGGAACACTCCCAAACTCATTCTACAAGGCCACCATCACCCTGAGACCAAAACCAGACAAAGATGTCACAAAAAAAGAAAACTACAGGCCAATATCACTAATGAACATAGATGCAAAAATCCTCAACAAAATACTAGCACACAGACTCCAACAGCACATTAAAAGGATCACACACCATGATCAAGCAGGGTTAATCCCAAGAATGCAAGGATTCTTCAATATACGCAAATCAATCAATGTAATACACCATATTAACAAACTGAAGGATAAAAACCATAAGATAATCTCAGTAGATGCAGAAAAAGCTTTCAACAAAATTTAACACCGATTTATGATAAAATCTCTCCAGGAAGTGGGCATAGAGGGAATCTACCTCAACATAATAAAGGCCATATATGACAAACCCACAGCCAACATCGTTCTCAATGGTGAAGAATTGAAACCATTTCCACTAAGATCAGGAACAAGACAAGGTTGCCCATTCTCACCGCTGTTATTCAACATAGTTTTGGAAGTTTTAGCCACAGCAATCAGAGAAGAAAAAGAAATAAAAGGAATCCAAATTGGAAAAGAAGAAGTAAAACTGACACTGTTTGCAGATGACATGATAGTATACATAGAGAATCCTAAAGATGCTACCAGAAAACTACTAGAGCTAATCAATGAATTTGGTAAAGTAGCAGGATACAAAATTAATGCACAGAAATCTCTTGCATTCTTATACACTAATGACGAAAAATCTGAAAGAGAAATTAAGGAAACAATCCCATTTACCATTGCAACGAAAAGAATAAAATACCTAGGAATAAACCTTCCTAAGGAGACAAAAGACCTGTATGCAGAAAACTATAAGACACTGATGAAAGAAATTAAAGATGATACAAACAGATGGAGAGATATACCATGTTCTCAAATTGGAAGAATCAACACTGTGAAAATGACTATACTACCCAAAGCAATCTACAGATTCAATGCAATCCCTATCAAGCTACCAATGGCATTTTTCACAGAACTAGAACAAAAAATTTTGCAATTTGTATGGAAATACAAAAGACCTCAAATAGCCAAAGCAATCTGAGAAAGAAAAACAGAGCTGGAGGGATCAGGCTCCCTGTCTTCAGATTATACTACAAAGCTACAGTAATCAAGACAGTATGGTACTGGCACAAAAACAGAAATATAGATCAATGGAGCAGGATAGAAAACCCAGAGATAAACCCATGCACATATGGTCACCTTATCTTTGATAAAGGAGGCAAGAATATACAATGGAGAAAAGACAGCCTCTTCAATAAGTGGTGCTGGGAAAACTGGACAGTTACATGTAAAAGAATGAAATTAGAATACTCCCTTATACCATACACAAAAATAAACTCAAAATGGATTAAAGACCTAAATGTAAGGCCAGACAGTATAAAGCTCTTAGAGGAAAACATAGGCAGTACACTCTATGACATAAATCACAGCAAGATCCTTTTTGACCCACCTCCTAGAGAAATGGAAATAAAAACAAAAATAAACAAATGGGACCTAATGAAACTTAAAAGCTTTTGCACAGCAAAGGAAACCATAAACAAGACAGAAAGACAACCCTCAGAATGGGAGAAAATATTTGCAAACGAAGCAACTGACAAAGGATTAATCTCCAAAATATACAAGCAGCTCGTGCAGCTCAATATCTAAAAAACAAACAACCCAACAGAAAAATGGGTGGAAGACCTAAATAGACATTTCTCCAAAGAAGATATACAGATTGCCAACAAACACATGAAAGGATGTTCAACATCACTTATCATTAGAGAAATGCAAATCAAAACCACAATGAGGTATCACCTCACACTGGTCAGAATGGCCATCATCAAAAAAATCTACAAACAATAAATGCTGGAGAGAGTGTGGAGAAAAGGGAACCCTCTTGCGCTGTTGGTGGGAATGTAAATTGATACAGCCACTATGGAGAACAGTATGGAGGTTTCTTAAAAAACTGAAAACAGAACTACCATATGACCCAGTAATCCCACTACTGGGCATATACCCTGAGAAAACCATAATTCAAAAAGATTCATGTACCACAATGTTCATTGCAGCTCTATTTACAATAGGCAGGACATGGAAGCAACCTAAGTGTCCATCATCGGATGAATGGATAAAGAAGATGTGGCACATATATACAATGGAATATTACTCAGCCATAAAAAGGAATGAAATTTAGTTATTTGTAGTGAGGTGGATGGACCTAGAGACTGTCATACAGAGTGAAGCAAGTCAGAAAGAGAAAAACAAGTACCGTATGCTAACACATATATATGGAATCTAAAAGAAAAAAAAAGGTTCTGAAGAAGCTAGGGGCAGGACAGGAATAAAGACGCAGATGTAGAGAATGGACTTGAGGACACGGGGAGGGGAAGGGTAAGCTGGGACGAAATGAAAGAGTAGCATTGACATATATACACTACTAAATGTAAAATAGATAGCTAGTGGGAAGCAGCTGCATAGCACAGGGAGATCAGCTCTGTGCTCTGTGACCACCTAGACCGGTGGGATAGGGAGGGTGGGAGGGAGACGCAAGAGGGAGGGGATATGGGGATATATGTATACGTATAGCTGATTCACTTTGTTATACAGCAGAAACTAACACAACAATGTAAAGCAATTATACTCCAATAAAGATGTTAAAAAACAAAGAAGGGCAAACCGTAAGGTGTTGTAGGGCATACCGTATGTGAAAGGAGTCACAATAGCAAATGCTTACACAGTGCTTACTGTGTGGCTTGCACTATTCTCTGTGTGCGTACATTTATTTTATTTTTACTTTATTTTTTTTTATTTACTCACTTGATTCTCATAGCAACCTAATGAGATAAGATGATCATCCCCATTTTACAGATGAGAAAATCAAGTCACAGGCAGTATAAGCAACTGCCGCAAATCACACAGCAAGTGACAGAGCCAGGATTTGTACCACGACAGGCTAGCTCTGGAGCATACACTCTTAACTGCCATGCTCCACTACCTTTGTGATAGATTATTGCAACAAGCCATGCTTAAGGAGATTCGATGTTATCATGGAGGGCAAAGGGAGCCACTGAAGAATGTTATACAGAGAGAGGGACCATCACACACAGAGTAAAGGGGGCAGATTTGAGGGTAGGAGTAGCCCTTAGAAGATTGATAGTAGAACGAGAGAAAGAAAAGTCTGAACCAGGGTCATTGTACTAAGGGTGGAAAGGAGAAGATGAAGTTGAGGAAAATTCTGGCATTTGAATTAAGAGGACTTTGTGATTGATCAGAATTGGGCATATGGGGTGGAGTCAAGAATGTCACCCAGGGCTTCCCTGGTGGCGCAGTGGTTGAGAATCTGCCTGCTAATGCAGGGGATACGGGTTCGAGCCCTGGTCTGGGAAGATCCCACATGCCGCGGAGCAACTAGGCCCGTGAGCCACAACTACTGAGCCTGCGCATCTGGAGCCTGTGCTCCGCAACAAGAGAGGCCGCGATAGTGAAGAGGCCCGCGCACCGCGATGAAGAGTGGCCCCCGCTTGCCACAACTAGAGAAAGCCCTCGTACAGAAACGATAGACCCAACACAGCCATAAATAAATATAAAATAAATTAATTAATTAATTAAAAAAAAAAAGAATGTCACCCAGAGTTCTAATTTGGATGGAAAACAGAGTTAAGGGGGAGGGATGATAGTCAGTTTTGGACAGGCTGAGTTTGGGGTGTCTGTGGGCACCAGCGGGGATGGAGGGCAGGCAGCCGGACGTGTGGACACTTCTACAGTGGCAGTGTGGTCAACAGCTTTGTGTGAGTGGAATGGAGGAGGGGGTGAGGATAAATGCTGCAGTAAGTCCCATAGCCTATGTATCCCCCTACCTCTGAGTACCTCTCCACAAAATGGGTTGTCAGCATCTATCACTTGTCAGCCTCTCCAAGGTACTGACACATTCATTTTTAGCCGACATTCAGCTATTTCTCTACAAGCAGGCAAAGTTAGATTTTCACTTATCAAACTCTATTCATTATTCTAATTTAACTTCTCTGCAACCAGAGTTAGAAGCTGTTTTTAAGTGGAAGGTTATGCTGATCTGAAAGACACAATTGCTTCATACCAGCATGACAGGTCAATTTAAGAACGCAAGAGGCTGATAGCATAATTTCCAGGCTCATTTCTGAGAGCTCAAACTCATTCCAGTGGTTTGGGGCCTCTCAGGCAGTTTGCTTAAGTAGCAAAACTCCTTTGACTGCTGTTGCAGATTCAGGTCAGGGCATCTTAGCCAAAGAAATGGCTCCCAAATACTGATTACCTCCTGGTGTTCTCTATAGCTTTCCCCATTTCAGTGGAAGACAGGAAAAGTGGCTTCTCTGCAGTAGACAGGGCTGTCATGTGCTCCATCCCCAAAGCCAATCCCAGGAAGCCACTTCCTTCCGAGTCGGCCTCCAATCAGCTCAGCCACTCCATCTCATCTCCGTCTGTCACCCTTTTAGTCCCCACTCATCACACCAGGAAAACAAATCAACATTAATCCTGCCACTGAAAACCATGGTATCTCATCTTGTACCACAAAACTCTGTCATTGGTTCAGCCTGACCGCTCCCTCACCCATCTTTATTTTTAAACAGATGTAGGAACACTCAGGGTGGTGGGAAGAAGGAACATTCTATCAGGTGTATCGTTACAATGATTGCTAGTTTTCTATACAATAAGCACTCTCCCTTCCTGTTCTGCAGGGGGCAGCAAAACGCCCAGCTAGCAGACTGGAGGGGTCTCAACAAGAGGTAAGTGGCCACGGTTTCTTACTCAGCTGATAGTAAATACCTTTTGTCCCCTCGTCCTTTCTCTTCTTCCTGCTGGCATATTGAGGTGACAGCTGGAGCTCCCCAGCCCTAGCTGCTGACCTCCAGACTTCTTTTACAAGTCAGAAAACAACCTGATAATGTGTTTAAGCCAGTGTATTTGAGTTTCGGTTCCTAGCAGCTCTGCTACTGAGTCCCTCTGAGACCATGGAAAATAAGGAGACCTAGAATGGCCTTCCCCAGCCTTGGCAGATGTTTCTTTGAGAACAGCCACTAGAGCACTGCATTGTCATTACATTATGTGTGCTTGTCTTCCACCCTAAATAGTGAGTTCCTTGAAGGCAAACACTTATTCACAATTACGTAGCAGCACCTTGCAAGGTGAGAAGTCTGCAAATGTATGTTGAATGAACAAGTGGAAACTGCACTGGGGTCTTGTATTGATGACTGAGTCCCGGGAATTGGCTAATTGATGACGCTATGCACCGTCAGCCTTGTGTGCAGGATGCTGCCATTGTTACCAAAATGCAAAAGCCACCAGGCCCATTATCTCCACGCAGTGGTTGTTGAATCAATACACCCTTGGGATGAAAAGAAACCCTTCTTAGGCATTCAAATATTCTGCCATGGTTAGTCAACTCAACAAAAATGCATTATATATCTTTGCAGACTAGTCCAATTTTTCATTAAATTTTTATGGAGGATCTTCCAGCACATGATAATTAAGCTTAACACCTGCTTTGTGAGTTAAATGTCCTCACTGCCCCCATTTTACTGATGAGGAGCCTGAGATCCAGAGGTTGAAGTGACTCGCCCAAGGTCATGTGCCATTCCAGGTAAGGCAGGGATCTGAACCCAGCTCTGCCCACACTATTCCTAGTTACCTTGCTGCCTTTCTACTTCATAGCTGTTTTAGATCCGAGGCTGAGATGGTCTCAGTTCCAAAAGGGAAAAAAACATGGGGCACAGAAGGAGACCTTTGCTTCTGGCCCTGTGATCTCTAGGCTCTTCCAGCTCCAAGTGGAGAAACAGGGGTGGGGAAGGAGAAAGGCCATGAGCCACTGGCAGTCCAAGGCCTCAGAGTCCCTCCTAAGACCTGAAAATGTGTGCAATTACCCAAATTAAAATCAATATGCTGCTTGGCTGGAAGGCTGCACAATTGTTTTTTGAAGCTGGGTATATTATGTTCTAAATGTTTAATCTGGCAGAGGCCATAAACGACGAGTTCCAGGCCATTTGGAGCTTATATTGCCAACAAGACGGTCTAGGAGGCAGCTAAAGCCAAAAAAAAATGACAGCAATCCCAACAGAGTGGCACAGACAAATTGATCTGGTTCAGACATGGATGCTCGGCAGCAATTTGGGGTGAAAGACACTCCTTCGTTGACAGGAGAAAGGCAGTGATGAAAGCAAAATTGTCGGCCGTCAGATCTCGCTTCCTGACGCTTGGGGAGGCTTCCCTGAGATGGCAAGAAAACTCATTATAGCCAAGGCAGACATGTTGATTTGTAGCACCAGACAATCAAGAAAGGCAATCCTACCCTCCAGATATTAAGAGATGACCATTTAGCTTATGTAAGTCTGATGCACGGCATGCCCCGGAGGGCACATCCGCCCAACCCGAAGCCTGCAGCTGAAATAAACACATATGTATTCCCAGCCAGGGATTCTCCTCTCAAGGGGGAATGTATAGTATGGTGGCTAAATGCTCAGGCCTAAGTGTCAGAGAGATGTGGATTCAAATCCCAGCTTTTCTACCTACTGAGCACATGCCTCTTTGTACTCTGTCTAGGCCTCTGTTTCCTCATCTAGTCTATTCCTCTGAGGAACAGAAGGAGTACTGGTCTACCAGCACTGCGGTGAGAATTAAATCAATAACTGGCACCGTCGATGGTATAGAGTAAGTGTTGAATAAATGTGAGCTGTTCATATTGTTTCTCAGTGTGCCACAGAGCATGGACCAGGCATAACAATATTTAAATGCCAGGCAAGGTCACAACCCAGCTTCTCCTTTCTGTACTGCAGGAATTAGGCACATTCTTGGCAACGGACTGTGTCTGGCATCTCTCAGTTACTATTATGCCAAGGGTGTGGCCTGAGGGCTTCAGAGCAGGGCGGAACTTGAGCTTCAAACAAGCTCACTGAAATGTATCAGATTTAAACCAGATGTATCTGGTTTATCAGATTGAACCCTGCTTCCGGAAATATCCTCAGGGGATGAAGACCATCACAGACTGTACCCTCATTACATGCCAGACACTATATCAAGCACTTCACAGCTATTTACACTGATTTCTCACAGCACTGTGAACTAACTGAGGCACAGAGAGGGTAGGAAATTTGCCCACGGTCACACAGCAGCCTTGGAAGGAGGCAGAAACCACGAGTTTTCCAAATTTGGATTTCTAAATCCAGTATTCTTTCTACCACATCACAGCTGTGCCTTTATTTATAGAAGCATAAATAAGATTGCAAAGGAAATGTTTAGCTTGCTTAAGAAAGCCAACAGTTTTTGAATCTAAAAATTAATTTAACCCATCTGTCTACAGAAACTTACTGCATTAATTACAAATGTTGTTACCTGTTCAGTTAAAAAAGAACAAATATGTAAAATTGCTACTTGTAATGAGATATTATGTCAATAGTGCACATCACCTAGTTATTTTCACTGAGAGACATCACTGTGTAGTAGAAAATATGGGAGCTTTGAAGTCTGAGAAATGGGTTCAAATCCTGGCTCTACCACACACCAGTTCTGTGGTTTTGGACAAGCTCCTTAACGTCACAAAACCTCAATTTCCTCATATGTAAAAGGCAGTTATTAATACCAATTTCAGTGTTGCTTGGAGGATTAAATGAGATAGTATACCTAATTAAATAAGGCACCTAATACAATGCCTGGTACCTAGCTGATTCTAAATAATGGGAAGATATCATTATTCCTAAGAAATAACAATACTTCTGTAAAATATCCTCCAATTCAGACATAGTACTAGCTCAAATAAGCAAGTTTCACTAAAAGCAACCTTCTGATAAGCCAGAAATTCCAGTTCCAAGAATCCAGTCAAAGGAAATGCTCACATCTGCAGAGAAAGATATGTGTGTGATGATATTAATTACACATGGTTTATAATAGTGGGAAAATGGGAAACAACCTATTTATGTATCAAAAGAGGAATGGTTAAACAAATTTTGATTTATCTATATCAGAGCAAACTTTTCCTATAAAGAGCCATAAACAATTTTAGCCTTTGTGGGCCATATAGCCTATGTCACAACTACTCAGCTCTGTTGTAGCACTAATCACTCATAGCAAATGCGTAAAAGAATGGACATGGCCATGTCTTTAAAAAAAAAAACCCACTTTATTTACAAAACGTATGGAAGGCCAGATTTGACTTCAGTGTTTTCTGGCCTCTGATGTGTATGATTGAATACTATGCACCATTAAAAAATAAATAAAGTAGACCTGCATATATTTAGACAGAAAGATATTCACAAGGACTCCTACAAATCATAATCATAAGAAAAAGGTAAAAATGCAATAAAAATTGGGGGAAGAATATGAACAGGCAATTCATAAAGGAGAAAATTCAAGTAGCCAGGTTGAAAAGTTGTTCAACCATCTAATTGATTAACTTTTCCAAATGCAAAGTAAAACAAGAAGATTCTATTTTTCACTCATCAGATCTGCCAGAATTAAAACACTGACAAAATCAAGTGTTGATGATACTGTAGAGAAAAGAGTACTCTCATACACCACTGGGAGAAATATAAAGAGGACAATCACTTTGGATAGTTCCTTGACAGTCTATTAAAACTGCAAATGTGTATATCCCATGATCCAGCATTTCCTCTTCCTGGGTCTCTACCCACAGGAAACCAGTTTCACATGTATGCAAGAAGATTGGATAAGAAAACTAAATGAAACATTATAATAGCAAGAAATTGAAAGTGACATAAAGGTTCACCAGTAATGGAATGGATAAATATGCAATACACTCATGTGACAGAATGCAATTCAGCAGTTAAAAGGGATAAACCAAATCTATGTTCATGAATGTAGCTAGATCTCAGAAATAGAATACCAAGTTTCAGAACAGTCCTTGCAATATGACACAAATTGTGTAAGCACTTGGACACAAGCAACAAACAACACTGCACAATTACCATGGGTACATGTGCATGTGTGCAAATGTATTTAAAATCTGGAAAGATACACACTAACTCACGCAGTGGTTATCTCAAGCCACAGAGAAGATCAGGATTAAAAGTGGTGGTCAGAGCTAATGCGGGGGGGAGGGAGAAGATGGCGGAAGAGTAAGACGCGGAGATCACCTTCCTTCCCACAGATACAGTAGAAATACATCTACACGTGGAACTGCTCCTACAGAACACCCACTGAACGCTGGCAGAAAACGTCTGACCTCCAAAAAGGCAAGAAACTCCCCCCGTACTTGCGTAGGGCAAAAGAAAAAAGAAATAACAGAGACAAAAGAATAGGGACGGCACCTGCACCAGTGGGAGGGAGCTGTGAAGGAGGAAAGGTTTCCACGCACTAGGAAGCCCCTTCGCGGGCGGAGACTGCGGGTGGCGGAGGGGGGAAGCTTTGGAGCCACGGAGGAGAGCGCAGCCACAGGGGTGTGGAGGGCAAAGCGGAGAGGTTCCCGCACAGAGGCTCGGCGCCGAGCAGCACTCACCAGCCCGAGAGGCTTGTCTGCTTCCCCGCCGGGGCAGGCGGGGCTGGGAGCTGAGGCTCGGGCTTCGGTTGGATCCCAGGGAGAGGACTGGGGCTGGCGGCGTGAACACAGCCTGAAGGGGTTAGCGCACCACAGCTAGCCGGGAGGGAGTCCGGGGAAAAAGTCTGCAGCTGCCGAAGAGGCAAGAGACTTTTTCTTGCCTCTTAGTTTCGCTGCGCGCAAGGAGAGGGGATTCAGAGCGCCGCCTAAACGAACTCCAGAGAAGGGCGCGAGCCGCGGCTATCAGCGCGGATCCCACAGCAACAGGGGCGCAGAGGGAAAAACAGAGAGACTCCCGCACAGAGGCTCGGCGCCGAGCAGCGCTCACCAGCCCGAGAGGCTTGTCTGCTCACCCGCCGGGGCGGGCAGGGCTGGGAGCTGAGGCTCGGCTTCTGTCGGATCGCAGGGAGAGGACGGGGGCTGGCAGCGTGAACACAGCCTGAAGGGGTTGGCGCACCACAGCTAGCCGGGAGGGAGACCGGGAAAAGGTCTGCAGCCGCCGAAGAGGCAAGAGACTTTTTCTTGCCTCTTAGTTTCGCTGCGCGCAAGGAGAGGGGATTCAGAGCGCCGCCTAAACGAACTCCAGAGAAGGGCGCGAGCCGCGGCGATCAGCGCGGACCCCAGAGACGGGCGTGAGACGCTGGGGCTGCTGCTGCCGCCTCCAAAAAGCCTGTGTCTGAGCACAGGTCACTCTCCACACCGCCCCTCCCGGTAGCCTGTGCAACCCGCCACTGCCAGGGTCCCGGGATCCGGGGACAACATCCCCGGGAGAACGCACTGCGCGCCTCAGGCTGGTGCAATGTCACGCCGGCCTCTGACGCCGCAGGCTCGCCCCGCCTCCTCCGTACCCCTCCCTCCCCGCGGCCTGAGTGAGCCAGAGCCCCCGAAGCAGCTGCTCCTTTAACCCCGTCCTGTCTGGGCGGGGAACAGAGGCCCTCAGGCGACCTACACGCAGAGGAGGGTCCAAATCCAAAGCTGAACCCCAGGAGCTGTGCGAACAGGGAAGAGAAGGGGAAATCTCTCCCAGCAGCCTCAGAAGCAGCGGATTAAAGCTCCACAAACAACTTGATGTGCCTGCATCTGCTGAATACCTGAATAGACAACGAATCATCCCAAATTCAGGAGGTGGACTCTGGGAGCAGGAGATATTAATTTTTCCCCTTTTCCTTTTTTTTGTGAGTGTATATGTATATGCTGCTGGGTGAGATTTTGTCTGTATAGCTTTGCTTTACAATAGCTTTATTTTACTTCACTATATTATAGCCTCTTTCTTTCTTTCTTTCTTTCTATTTTTTCTCCCTTTTACTCTGAGCTGTGTGGACGAAAGGCTCTTGGTGCTCCAGCCAGGCATCAGGGCCGTGCCTCTGAGGTGGGAGAGCCAACTTCAGAACACTGGTCCACAAGAGACCTCCCAGCTCCACGTAATACCAAACGGCAAAAATCTCCCAGAGATCTCCATCTCAACATCAAGACCCAGCTTCACTCAACGACCAGCAAGCTACAGTGCTGGACACCCTATGCCAAACAACTAGCTAGACAGGAACACAACCCCATCCATTAGCAGAGAGGCTGCCTAAAATCATAATAAGGCCACAGATACCCCAAAATACACCACCAGACGTGGACGTGCCCACCAGAAAGACAAGATCTAGCCTCACCCACCAGAACTCAGGCACTAGTTCCCTCCACCAGGAAGCCTACACAACCCACTGAACCAACCTTAGCCACTGGGGACAGATACCAAAAACAACGGGAACTACGAACCTGCAGCCTGTGAAAAGGAGACCCCAAACACAGTAAGATAGGCAAAATGAGACGACAGAAAAACACACAGCAGATGAAGGAGCAGGCTCAAAACACACTGGACTTAACAAATGAAGAGGAAATAGGTAGTCTACCTGAAAAAGAATTCAGAATAATGATAGTAAGGATGATCCAAAATCTTGGAAATAGAATAGACAAAATGCAAGAAACATTTAACAAGGATGTAGAAGAACTAAAGAGGAACCAAGCAATGATGAAGAACACAATAAATGAAATTAAAAATACTCTAGATGGGATCAATAGTAGAATAACTGAGGCAGAAGAAAGGATAAGTGACCTGGAAGATAAAATGGTGGAAATAACTACTACAGAGCAGGATAAAGAAAAAAGAATGAAAAGAACTGAGGACAGTCTCAGGGACCTCTGGGACAACATTAAACACTCCAACATTCGAATTATAGGGGTACCAGAAGAAGAAGAGAAAAAGAAAGGGACTGAGAAAATTTTTGAAGAGATTATAGTTGAAAACTTCCCTAATATGGGAAAGGAAATAGTTAATCAAGTCCTGGAAGCACAGAGAGTCCCATACAGGATAAACCCAAGGAGGAACACGCCAAGACACATATTAATCAAACTGTCAAAAATTAAATATAAGGAAAACATATTAAAGGCAGCAAGGGAAAAAAAACAAATAACACACAAGGGAATCCCCATAAGGTTAACATCTGATCTCTCAGCAGAAACTCTGCAAGCCAGAAGGGAGTGGCAGGATATACTTAAAGTGATGAAGCAGAAAAACCTACAACCAAGATTACTCTACCCAGCAAGGATTTCATTCAGATTCGATGGAGAAATTAAAACCTTTACAGACAAGCAAAAGCTGAGAGAGTTCAGCACCACCAAACCAGCTTTACAACAAATGCTAAAGGAACTTCTCTAGGCAAGAAACACAAGAGAAGGAAAACACCTACAATAACAAACCCAATACATTTAAGAAAATGGGAATAGGAACATACATATCGAGAATTACCTTGAATGTAAATGGATTAAATGCTCCCACCAAAAGACACAGGCTGGCTGAATGGATACAAAAACAAGACCCATATATATGCTGTCTACAAGAGACCCACTTCAGACCTAGAGACACATACAGATTGAAAGTGAGGGGATGGAAAAAGATATTCCATGCAAATGGAAATCAAAAGAAAGCTGGAGTAGCAATTCTCATATCAGACAAAATAGACTTTAAAATAAAGACTATTACAAGAGACAAAGAAGGACACTATATAATGATCAAGGGATCGATCCAAGAGGAAGGTATAACAATTGTAAATATTTATGCACCCAACATAGGCGCACCTCAATACATAAGGCAAATACTAACAGCCATAAAAGGGGAAATTGACAGCAACACAATCATAGTAGGGGACTTTAACACCCCACTTTCACCAATGGACAGATCATCCAAAATGAAAATAAATAAGGAAACGCAAGCCTTAAATGATACATTAAACAAGATGAACTTAATTGATATTTATAGGACATTCCACCCAAAAACAACAGAATACACATTTTTCTCAAGTGCTCATGGAACATTCTCCAGGATAGATCATATCTTGGGTCACAAATCAAGCCTTGGTAAATTTAAGAAAATTGAAATCGTATCAAGTATCTTTTCCGACCACAACGCTATGAGACTAGATATCAATTACAGGAAAAGATCTGTAAAAAATACAAACACATGGAGGCTACACAATACATTACTTAATAAAGAAGTGATCACTGAAGAAATCAAAGGGGAAATCAAAAAATACCTAGAAACAAATGACAATGGAGACACGACGACCCAAAACCTATGGGACGCAGCAAAAGCAGTGCTAAGAGGGAAGTTTATAGCAATACAAGCCTACCTCAAGAAACAGGAAACATCTCGAATAAACAACCTAACCTTGCACCTAAAGCAATTAGAGAAAGAAGAACAAAAAAACCCCAAAGCCAGCAGAAGGAAAGAAATTATAAAGATCAGATCAGAAATGAATGAAAAAGAAATGAAGGAAACAATAGCAAAAATCAATGAAACTAAAAGCTGGTTCTTTGAGAAGATAAACAAAATTGATAAACCATTAGCCAGACTCATCAAGAAAAAAAGGGAGAAGACCCAGATCAATAGAATTAGAAATGAAAAAGGAGAAGTAACCACTGACACTGCAGAAATACAAAAGATCATGAGAGATTACTACAAGCAACTCTATGCCAATAAAATGGACAACCTGGAAGAAATGGACAGATTCTTAGAAATGCACAAACTGCCGAGACTGAACCAGGAAGAAATAGAAAATATGAACAGACCAATCACAAGCACTGAAATTGAAACTGTGATTAAAAACCTTCCAACAAACAAAAGCCCAGGACCAGATGGCTTCACAGGCGAATTCTATCAAACATTTAGAGAAGAGCTAACACCTATCCTTCTCAAACTCTTCCAAAATATTGCAGAGGGAGGAACACTCCCAAACTCATTCTACGAGGCCACCATCACCCTGATACCAAAACCAGACAAAGATGTCACAAAGAAAGAAAACTACAGGCCAATATCACTGATGAACATAGATGCAAAATCCTCAACAAAATACTAGCAAACAGAATCCAACAGCACATTAAAAGGATCATACACCATGATCAAGTGGGGTTTATCCCAGGAATGCAAGGATTCTTCAATATACGCAAATCAATCAATGTGATACACCATATTAACAAATTGAAGGAGAAAAACCATATGATCATATCAATAGATGCAGAGAAAGCTTTCGACAAAATTCAACACCCATTTATGATAAAAGCCCTGCAGAAAGTAGGCATAGAGGGAACTTTCCTCAACATAATAAAGGCCATATATGACAAACCCACAGCCAACATTGTCCTCAATGGTGAAAAACTGAAACCATTTCCACTAAGATCAGGAACAAGACAAGGTTGCCCACTCTCACCACTATTATTCAACATAGTTCTGGAAGTCCTAGCCACAGCAATCAGAGAAGACAAAGAAATAAAAGGAATCCAAATCGGAAAAGAAGAAGTAAAGCTGTCACTATTTGCAGATGACATGATACTATACATAGAGAATCCTAAAGATGCTACCAGAAAACTCCTAGAGCTAATCAATGAATTTGGTAAAGTAGCAGGATACAAAATTAATGCACAGAAATCTCTTGCATTTCTATACACTAATGACGAAAAATCTGAAAGTGAAATTAAGAAAACACTCCCATTTACCATTGCAACAAAAAGAATAAAATATCTAGGAATAAACCTACCTAAGGAGACAAAAGACCTGTATGCAGAAAATTATAAGACACTGATGAAAGAAATTAAAGATGATACAAATAGATGGAGAGATATACCATGTTCCTGGATTGGAAGAATCAACATTGTGAAAATGACTCTACTTCCCAAAGCAATCTACAGATTCAATGCAATCCCTATCAAACTACCACTGGCATTTTTCACAGAACTAGAACAAAAAATTTCACAATTTGTATGGAAACACAAAAGACCCCGAATAGCCAAAGCCATCTTGAGAACGAAAAATGGAGCTGGGGGAATCAGGCTCCCTGACTTCAGACTATATTACAAAGCTTCAGTAATCAAGACAGTTTGGTACTGGCACAAAAACAGAAATATAGATCAATGGAACAGGATAGAAAGCCCAGAGATAAACCCACACACATATGGTCAACTTATCTTTGATAAAGGAGGCAAGCATATACAGTGGAGAAAAGACAGCCTCTTCAATAAGTGGTGCTGGGAAAATTGGACAGGAACATGTAAAAGTATGAAATTAGAACACTCCCTGACACCATGCTCAAAAATAAACTCAAAATGGATTAAAGACCTAAGTGTAAGGGCAGACACTATCAAACTCTTAGAGGAAAACATAGGCAGAACACTCTATGACATACATCACAGCAAGATTCTTTTTGACCCAGCTCCCAGAGAAATGGAAATAAGAACACAAATAAACAAATGGGACCTAATGAAACTTAAAAGCTTTTGCACAGCAAAGGAAACCATAAACAAGACCAAAAGACAACCCTCAGAATGGGAGAAAATATTTGCAAATGAAGCAACTGACAAAGGATTAATCTCCAAGATTTACAAGCAGCTCATGCAGCTCAATAACAAAAAAACGAACAACCCAATCCAAAAATGGGCAGAAGATCTAAATAGACATTTCTCCAAAGAAGATATACAGATGGCCTACAGACACATGAAAGAATGCTCAACATCATTAATCATTAGAGAAATGCAAATCAAAACTACAATGAGATATCATCTCACACCGGTCAGAATGGCCATCATCAAAAAATCTAGAAACAATAAATGCTGGAGAGGGTGTGGAGGAAAGGGAACACTCTTGCACTGTTGGTGGGAATGTAAATTGATACAGCCACTATGGAGAACAGTATGGAGGTTCCTTAAAAAACTACAAATAGAACTACCATACGACCCAGCAATCCCACTACTGGGCATATACCCTGAGAAAACCATAGGTCAAAAAGAGTCATGTACCAAAATGTTCATTGCAGCTCTATTTACAATAGCCAGGACATGGAAGCAACCTAAATGTCCATCGACAGATGAATGGATAAAGCAGATGTGGCACATATATACAATGGAATATTACTCAGCCATAAAAAGAAATGAAATGGAGGTATTTGTAATGAGGTGGATGGAGTTAGAGTCTGTCATACAGAGTGAAGTAAGTCAGAAAGAGAAAAACAAATACAGTATGCTAACACATATATATGGAATCTAAGGGGAAAAAAAAAAAAAGGCCATGAAGAACCTAGTGGCAAGACGGGAATAAAGACCCAGACCTACTAGAGAATGGACTTGAGGATACGGGGAGGGGGTGGGGTGAGATGTGACAGGGTAAGAGAGTGTCATGGACATATATACACTACCAAATGTAAAATAGATAGCTAGTGGGAAGCAGCCGCATAGCACAGGGAGATCAGCTCGGTGCTTTGTGACCACCTAGAGGGGTGGGATGGGGAGGGTGGGAGGGAGGGAGATGCAGGAGGGAAGAGAAATGGGAACATATTGTATATGTATAACAGATTCACTTTGTTATAAAGCAGATGCTAACACACTATTGTAAGGCAATTATACTTCAATAAAGATGTTTGAAAAAAAAAAAAAAAAAAGAGTCATGTACCAAAATGTTCATTGCAGCTCTATTTACAATAGCCAGGACATGGAAGCAACCTAAATGTCCATCAACAGATGAATGGATAAAGAATATGTGGCACATATATACAATGGAATATTACTCAGCCATAAAAAGAAATGAAATGGAGGTGTTTGTAATGAGGTGGATGGAGTTAGAGTCTGTCATACAGAGTGAAGTAAGTCAGAAAGAGAAAAACAAATACAGTATGCTAACACATATATACGGAATCTAAGGGAAAAAAAAAAAAAAAGGCCATGAAGAACCTAGTGGCAAGACGGGAATAAAGACACAGACCTACTAGAGAATGGACTTGAGGATATGGGGAGGGGGTGGGGTGAGATGTGACAGGGTAAGAGAGTGTCATGGACATATATACACTACCAAATGTAAAATAGATAACTAGTGGGAAGCAGCCGCACAGCACACGGAGATCAGCTCGGTGCTTTGTGACCACCTAGAGGGGTGGGATGGGGAGGGTGGGAGGGAGGGAGATGCAAGAGGGAAGAGAAATGGGAACATATTGTATATGTATAACTGATTCACTTTGTTATAAAGCAGAAGCTAACACACTATTGTAAGGCAATTATACTTCAATAAAGATGTTTAAAAAAAAAAAAAGTGGTGGTCAAAGGAGACTTTAGCTTTACCTATAATGTTCAAACTTCTTGAAAAGAATGTATCTATGTATTATTTTATAACTAAAATAAATTTAACAAAAGAGTTGTTCATGATATATTACATGAATAGCAAGTTACAAAACCATATATATTTTATGATGGCATTTTATTTTTAAAAGTATTATGAATTGTGTTTGTGTGTATGTGTCTGTTTGTCTGTCTGTCTGGAAGGGTATATACCAAATAGGTAACAGGTCGTATGGTTGTGGAATGGGAATTGGGGTCTGGGGAAGGAAAATATATTAGTCGTTTTGCTCAGGCTGCTATAACAAAACACCACAGACTGAGTAGCTTAAACAACAGAGATTTATTTCTCACAGTTCTGGAAGCTGGAAGTCCAAGATCTAGGTGCCAGCAAATGCGGTTTCTGGTGACGGTTCTCTTCCTGGCGGGTAGGTGGCTGTCTTCTTGCTATGTTCTCACATGGCCTTTTCCTCATTGCGTGCTCCCAGCAGAGTGAGGGGTGAAAGAGGCAGAAGGATGGAGCTCTGAGGACATTAATCCTATCTGATTAGGGGCCCACCCTTATGACCTCATTTTAACCTTAATTAACCTTGGAGGTCCATCTCCAAATACAGCTATGCTAAGGATTGGGGCTCCAACATATGGATTTTTGAGGGAACACATTCAGTCCATGATAGATACTTTACCTCTATTGATGAGAGTACAGTGTGGAAACCTACTGCAGCTGGATTGGCTAGGACCTAACCCCAGCTGTGCCACTTCAAAGCTGCATGGCCATGGGAAGGTCAACCTCAGTTTCTTCATCTGAAAAATCAGGATAATAACATTATCTAATATGGTGCTTACTATGTGCCAGGTACTCGTGCATATATGTATTACCTCATTTAACCCTCACTTTAACCCTGTGAGGTGGGATCTTATCCCCATCTTAGAGATGAGGAAACTGAAGTTCAGTGACTTACCCAAGTCACAACGCTAGAACATGGCAGAGCTGGCTCCAGAGACCACAATCTTGAGTCATAATCAGTACTCTAAGTGTAAGTTATTGCTATTTTCACTTTATATAATATATACAAACATGTATAAATTTTCTAATCCTTGAATTTTATAACTTACAAGATATGTGTATACAGTGTATGTATACATATATATATGGAGTATTAGTTTCCTATTGCTGCTGTAACAAATTGCCACAAACTTAGTGCTTAAGACAATAAAAATTTATTTTCTACAGTTATGAAGGTCAGAAGGTCACCACCGAGGTGGTGACAGCACTGTTTTCCTTCTGGGGACTTTAGAGGAGAATCCGTTTCTTTGCCCCTTCCAGCTTCTAGAGGACACCTACATTCCTGACGCACGGTCTTTTTCTCCATCTTCAAAGCGCATCACTCCACCCTCTGGCTCTGTCACCACATCTCCTTTTTCTGACTCTGACTCCTCCTGCATCCCTCTTGTAAGGACTTTACCATTACATTGGGCCTACCTGGATAGTCCAAGATCATCTCCCTACCTTGCGATCCTTAAATTAAACATCTACAAAGTCCTTTTTGCCATGTAAGGTTACATGTTCACAGATTCCAGGGATTAGGAAGTGATCATATTTGGGGGCCATTATACTGTCTAATATTTCTCTATAAATACATATATACACATACATATATATATACAATTTAATGGAGGAAATCTGACATATAATCCACATTATATAATATATACTGATTAACAGCACATATGCCTTCACAGCACATTAGACATAAACTATATATCCATATATATACTTTTTTAATGGACGAAGTCTGAGTTCAAGAAAAGAGAATCTGGCTGAACCTCCTGCCCAGGAGATAGGGGGGCCCAAGGAGCTCAGGTCTCATGTCTGCCCGTGTGGTTCGGAATCACTGATCTAACCCAACACAGCAAGTCAGAAAAAAGTGGTGACTCACTGGACACACAAGTCCCCTGGCCCCAAAGCACTGCAGATGTTTGATTTGGGACAATAGGAGTCCACCTCCACCAGTGGGTCCGGCAAGCAGATGCAGATAGAGTCCAAGGGCGGCTTGTCCAGACTGGTCCCAGGGCTGGATCTGCATCAATTCTGACACAGCTCTCCGACACCTCGCTGCTCAGGCTTCGGCAATGTCTCCTAACATAGCTTTACTCTAACCAACCTAAGCACTAAACCTTCTGCTCCAGAACAGAAGAGAGCCTTGCGGTTTCCTTGAAAAATCCTTGCATCTGGTGTTCAGCTGTAAGAGACTCAATGCTGTCCCTTAGTCGATTCTATTTCTTCCTGAAAACACTCCCCATGCAATCCCATGCATTTTAATTTCCAATCAGCAATGCTTTGTCAAGGTAACCGTGGTGCTGTTGAGTGACAAGTCTCAGCGGCTGCTGTACAGACCCTCAATTACCTCCCAGCTGAGTCTGTTTCAAGAGACCGTCTACAGTTCTGAGTTATACACGCCCCACCCCCCCCACCCTATGCTGTGTTACCTGGACTGACCCAGCTCCCTCCATGCGTGAGCCCCACCAGGATATTCCTCTGCTTTGACTTTCAGTCTCTGCCAGACCCTTTTCCAGTAGTTGAAGAGATAAATATGGTAGATAGGTAAACATGGTCAACTCACAATCTGTCACTCTAGCTGCACTGGGCAGATGAATCCAGGCCACAACAGGAGGTCAGAGGGGGAAGGTCAGATGCCAGAGAAGCCAATCTTCATGCATGCCCTGCTGCTGCCAACTGGTCAAGAGAGAGGCAGGTGACACCCAAGTGCCATCTGGGGCATGAGCCTTGAGCAGACTCAGACAATGTCCCTGTCACTAACCCTGTCACCACACCTTGAGCAAGCCACTCCTATTTACTGAGTCTGAGTTTCCTTATTAGATCAGTTTATGGAGCAATTAACATCCTGTGTAACAGCCCATGGCACTGTCACTTGCATTTATTACAGATCATCATTAAGATTTCTTCCAGCTCAAAGAATCTACAACATTTTATTGAGGTAGCTCTAAATTATGCATGGAAAAAAAAAAAGAACCTAGACCATGATTTTTTTAATCAAAATTGTTCAAAATGAAAACTTTGCACCACTGACAATTTTCAGTGTTGGTCAAGAATGTGATTGTTTAAACATGTTTTCCATTCTTTCATTCTTACACAAATCTTTTAAAGGAAATGGGTGTTGAAAACTGACAAACAGTATATTCTATCTGAAGTCAACTTGGAATTCCTGTCTTGTAAGACATAACACACCTCTGGATACTATAAGCCATGTGACTGAGGGTTTTTCTTCCTTATTTTAAATATGATTTGGATCTATCAAATGTAACAGTTTTTCACAGGGCCCAAGACATAGCAGCATAGAAAAGCGAAGGAAGGGCCATGCATTAAGAAAAGGGAAATGGCTACTGCAGGTGTCCCCAGCCCTTGGGCCGGGGACCAATACTCATTCGCGGCCTGTTAGGAACCAGGCTGCACAGCAGGAGGTGAGCAGCAGGTGGGCGAGCTGCTCCCCATCGCTCCCCATTGCTCACATTACCGCCTGAACCATCCCCCCAACCCCGTCCGTGGAAAAATTGTCTTCCACGAAACCGGTCCCTGGTGCCAAAAAGGTTGGGGACCTCTGGTCTACTGAACACCTATTGTGTGTCAGGTGCTATACCAGTCACTTCCTATGAGACAGATGTTACCCTTAAATCCCAAATGATGAAACACACTCAGAGATACTATTAAGTGACCCAGGTCACACAGCTAATTATGCAGATGTGGGATTCATAATCTATCTCTAAATTCCATGCTATTCTTTTTATATCATGCTGTCTCTCCAGCACGTTAAAGCAGGATAAGTTTTCAAACAACCACAGAGAAGAGGATGTTGGATGTGACCATAAAATCTGCAAGTGAGCAATATAAAAGATTATGACAGATAGAGTTAGTTAATCATAAAACTGAACTTCAGTTCTCTCTGCATTTAACTGAACATTTATATTACTCAAGGGAGAGAGTCCAAACTTGTAAGCCTATTCTTGGAATTGGGCTGTGGGAATGAGGTCAAAATTCAATTTTTTTTCCCCAAAATACCCAGAGGTTTTTAATGCCTCCCATATGTCTGTTTCTCCACCTCCATCTTCTTCCCCCAAACGGCACAGGCTCAGCCTATACCTTTCAGAGTGTTGACAGCTGAAGAGCTGGACGTATCACAGGGGACAGTGAGAAGGAGCTTGGCAATGACTTGCGACTGAGTAGCATCACCTCCAAGAAGGTGCCAAGAGGTGGAAGAAGCAGGGTTTGTGTGGACCCTCGGTCACGGCTCCATTTCACTGCATCATCCACACTTGCACTGCTGCCTTCCCAGGGCTTACAGGACTACAAAGAACTCAGCATTGCAAAGAATGGCCCTACTCTCTTTTCCATACTACTGTGTCTTAGAGCCTGTCAAAAAATTTGTCATGTTTGATGAATACAGAACATATTTTACATGAGGAAGCAAAAAAACTCATTCAAGTATCTTATGGTATCAAAAGGGATGCTACCTCTCACAAGACAGGAATTGACTCTAGACTGAGGTGTATTAACCTTGTGATTTGTGACATTTTAAGCCAGATAATTCTTTGTGAGAATTACAAAGTGGAGAGGTCCGTATCCCTCAATCCCAACCCCCTTTCCCCTGGTTAACTCCTACTCATCCTTTAAGTTTCTGCTTAAATATCACTTCCTCTGGGCGGTCTTCCCAGCCTTTCTGAAATTTGGATGACATACCCTTCCAATGTGCTCCCAAAACACCCTGAACTTCCCCCACATGTTGTAATGGTCTGTTTACTTAGATGATACCGCAGAGAATTAATATAATGTTCTGATCCATGGTCGTCTGTTTGTCGCTTTCCCAATCTAATTCCTCATTCATTGGTTTTGTCTCCCTACAGCATCTTTGCCAAATTGTCATCAAGCCTCTACCTTCATACCTTTGATAATGGAGAACCCACTACTTTTCAAGACCTCCATCTTATGCTGAAGATTTAAAAGTGTGTCCTTATAGTAACCCCCAGTCTTTCTTTTTTCATCTCTTCTTGACCCTAGCTTTACCCCTAGGGGCCACCGCTTTCAGAATGACAGGTAGATGCAGGCAACTCAGAATTGTTTAGTATTCTCAACCCAAGCTGCCCTCTGCCAACCATCCAATCTCTTTCGAGCTCATATCTCCTTGGCCAGCCAGCTGTGCTTATTCAGGGAATACAGACTCTTGCTTTCTGAATGAGATGTGCAATGAGAAAGGCAAACTCCAGAAGGATGAATAAATGTCTTCCAGGCCCAGCCTCGGAGGTTGGATCTGGGTCTGGGTCCCTGACCCCACTTAGCCGGGAGCAGAGTATCAACTATGCAACATCTGGAATCAGAAGCCCCTCTGCTCCTGCCTGAGTTTTATGAATGCTCTCGAGATACCAAGTAGAAGCAAACTCTGCATATACCTTTGGGAAATCCAAAGGTGTGTACCAAGCCTCAAACCTGGTCATTTGCTCAGTGCAGGTGAATGTTTTTATCCCCCTCCCTCAAATTCATATGTTGAATCCCTAACCCCCAGCATGATGGGGGTTTTTGCAAATGGGGCCTTTAGGAGGTAATTACGGTTAGAGTAGTTCATGAAGGTGGAGCCCTCATGATGGGAAATGTGGCCTTATAGGAAGAGGAAGAGGAGAGAGATCTCCACACGCACTGAGGAAAGGCCACATGAGGACATCGTGAGAAGGAGGGCATCTGCAAGCCAGGAAGAGAACTCTCACCAAGAGTCAAATTGGCTGGAACCCTGATCATGGACTTCCCAGCCTCCAGAATGGTGAGAAATAAATTTCTGTTGTTTAAGTCACTCAGACTATGGCATTTTGTTCTGGCAGCCTGAGCAGACCAGTACAGGGAACCCAGAAATAGGTTCATGCATATAAAACAGCAAAGTCATTGAGTCAGCTTTCTCACCTCAAGGCTCACCCCACTCGGGTCACCATCAGCCCACCTTCATACACACAGGCTGCTCAAGTAAACAGATTTCTCTCTCCAAATGACAGTTCCCCTGGTACTGTGCGAGGCTCTTTGCTTTCCCTGAAGCCAACTTCAGACCTTCCAGCACCCTGCACCCCAGAGATCCCCACCATTTCTCAGAACAGAGCAGTTAGATGTGCATCTGGCCGGCAGCACCCGTATTACTTTAGATGCAATTTCAGGGTTTCGTGGAAGAAAACCTTTTCTTCCCCAGGGGGCTCCTGTCTTCATTCTTCCTCTAAATTATTCTCCACACTGCTGCCGAAGGGGTATTTCTAGAACACAAATCTGATCTTGCTACTGCCCTGCTTAAAGCCCTTTGAATGACTGCCCACTACATTTAGGGTAAAATACAGACTTCACTATCAAATCCCTTTGTACTCTCCCTGCCCTCTTCCTGGGGGGTCACAGCTGACCACTCACCATGTGTACCCTATATTACACGTCTCACCCATCTGGAAATTCCCTAAAGGTACATGCTCTCTAGTACTGTTGTACCCTTGTCTGTGCCAGTCCCCCTGTCTGGGATGACACCCTCCCCGCATCCTCATCATCTGGAAGAATCCTTACTGGTCCTTTAAGAATCAGCTCCACTTCTCTGAGAAGTATTCTGCGACCTGCCCACCCCACTTCCTACCCACCAGGCTGAATTTGTTGCCTCTCCTCTATATTCCCACAGCTCGTATGCTTCCCCTAATATAAAAACACGTCACAAACTTCTGTATCTGTCTTTTAATCTGCTCATTTCTCCACCTCACCTTCAAACCCAGACAATGATTAGTCTTTATTTATAGCCCTCATGTTCAGTGCAGAGCCTGGAACATAGTAGGTGCTCAATATATAGGTTTTGAATGAATGAATGATGACTGAGATAATGAATAGTCTCACCATTATGATAATTCCTGCACCCAGACCGCAATCTGGTTTAACACTATATTAACATCTCTTGTATATCCCCTTCCAACTGAATTATGCCCCTCTACCCAAAGGGGGTGGACACTCATCATCACCATCATTATCATAATGATAATCACTAACACTTAGGTAGCCTTACTATATACCAGCCACTGCTCTAAGCCATAAGCCGTATACATATGACTCATTAATCAATTACTTGACAAATATGACAGCATTTCCCAGTGACCTAACACTAGTATTTCTGTTCCAGAATTAGGGTACCTTGGAAACCTGCTTTAGAAGTCCAGAGGTTGCTTGGGGGCACTGACTGCTGTAGTGGACATCCATGGTGTATCCAGTACTCCCACATCACCTTATCCAATTTACATAGTTCCTACGGCAGCTGCTGAGCTCTTGCATTTACACACCATGCTCGCTTTCTCCTCAGGACTTTTTTTTTCTTTTTAAATTCATTTTTATTGGACTACAGTTGATTTACAATGCTGTGTTAGTTTCAGGTGTACAGCAAAGTGAATCAGTTATACATATACATGTATCCCCTCTTTTGTAGATTCCTTTCCCTATAGGTCATTACAGAGTGTTGAGTAGAGTTCCCTGTGCTACACAGCTCCTCAGGACTTTCTTGAACAATCCTCTGATCTTCTGCTCAACTGAATGGTCAGTGATGGAAGGGGCTATGTCTGTTTTCTTCACTTCTTTATTCCCAGGGACTAGCAAAGTGTATGCCATACAGTTGGTGCCCAATAAATATTTATGGAATTAATTCATGAGTCAGCACATCAACAGAAATGGTAGAGTTCTGAAGAACTTCCCACCCAACCACTGTGAGCATCTGCAAAACATTCCAGCCTACAACAGAAGGCCTTCTCTAGGGCAAGAATACTCTGTCTGCCTGGTTTTCAGACCCTCTTCCTCTGACGATGCTGGGCACTCAGTGACAAATCTGGTCATAAGGGACTCCCCGCTGCAAGCTCATTGCAGACCAGCTTTCCCTATTAGCAAGATCCAGCTGCCATTAGGTTTCAGGTACAGCCAAGCTAATGCACATAAGGATGTGAGATTCTCCAGCTTGACTGAGGCTTGATAGACTTGATACTCCGAAACTCCTCTTTACTGACTGCCTTTTACTAGGCATTTAGTAAAACGCCCATTTTATGAACTCTCGGGACATTTCTAGAGAGTGTAGGTCTCATTCCATGACATTTTTATTCTTCTTAATTCCACTCATAGAAGGTAATCTTGACTTAAAGGTCTAAGGTTTCCGTGCCTGTACTCACTCATCATTGGAATCCCCATAATTGAAATAACTACACCAGCAGCAGCAGCGGAGGCGGCCACAGCCCCAGTGATGGGGTCAAGACCATCAAGAGCCCTTCTTCCACAGTGGCAGTAGCAAAAGCAAACTCAAGATAGGGTGGAAAATAACAGTTCGTTGAGATCTTTTTGTCTTCTTCATCATTTAAATCCATGCAGACTTCTTTTATCTACCCTCCTCCTCTTTGTCCCCTGCCCTGCCCTCACTTCACTTTCCTGTGCTCTCAAGGTCACCGCTAAGGTGGCATTGGAGGCTGTTGGGGATCAGAGGAGAGGAAGGAGAGGTCACAGGGAAAGTGCTCGAATCTCTCCTCCTCTCTCCTGCACTCAAGTGTTCTCTTTCCCCAGGTCTCACTACTCCCCTGCCCCCACTCGCCCCCCATCCCAACCCTCCTTCAGCAAGTTGGCACATGGCTTCTGGCTCCCCTGGCTCCAGCCCAACTTCCAATGTCCTGCTTTGATGCCAGATTCCTGAGCTTTGCAGCTGACAGTTTGGAGCCCTTGGCTGGCAGCCAGGGTGCTCCATTTCTCATTACTTTTCTCACTGCAATTCATTTCCTTGTGATTGGAGACAATTAGGATGCCAGCAAACGGCTGGCCCAGCCCTGGTTGGCAGTTACATAACCACAAACATGTGTGCCCTGCCCCATCGGAAGCAGGGGAGTTGCTAAAGAGGAGGGTTAATTACAAAGTGTGGGTCACCCCAGCACAGCCCCTCACTGCATTTCACACAATGTTGGAGAGAGGCCAGGCACTGAAGCCTCGGCTGCAAGGACCAAAATAACTGAACAGTGGTCCTTTTGAGGAGAGAATTGCCGAGCCCTGTTTATGGGGGCAGAAATAGGTGGGGAGGGGCACAGCTCTCTAACATGCCCTGTCCCTGAGAACCCTGTGGCATAATCCCCCAAGGTTACCCCAACAGCTGTAGAATCACAGGCTTTGGACCTCTTGGCCTGCTTGCTATACTCTTCCTCCTTAGGTTGCCCTGAATGACTCATGGCTTTGAGTCCCTACTCTTGTTTCCTGCTTCAAGATACTGAAATACATCCTAGGAGTGTCTTTGATGTTGTTAAATTCTCCCACACCTCTTAGTGGACTGTGCCCTAATGAATCACTAGCCAGCCATACTGAGTGTCCTGAAAAAGCAATGTAAGGGCATCTCCATTCAACACCATCTGTGGACTCCTAGCCAGATCTTTTCCAGCCAGCCATATCTGTGCTTAAAGTTTTCCCTTTGACACCTTTCTATAAAAACCTAAACAAGAGCAGCTTCTTTGATTCCTTACTTTCTCCCGCTCCAAGCTGCCACAAGTTGTGTCAACCATCACTTTTGACATCAAAAATGGAAGACACGTCCCAACGTCAGAAGTTGAAAGAATTAGGGGAATTCCCTGGTCGTCCCGTGGTTAGGACTCCATGCTTCCACTGCCGGGGGGCCCGGGTTCAATCTCTGATTGGGGAGCCAAGATCTTGCAAGCCATGCAGTGCAAAGAAAGGAAGGAAGGAAGGAAGGAAGGGAGGGAGGGAGGGAATGAGGGAGAGAGAGAAAGAAAAAGAAAAAAAGAAAGAAAGGAAGGAAGGAAGGAAGGAAGGAAGGAAGGAAGGAAGGAAAGAGAGAGAGAGAGAAAGAAAGAAAGAAAGAAAGAAAGAAAGAAAGAAAGAAAGAAAGAAAGAAAGAAAGAATTAGCAGAAAATCTTTGTTCTGAGCATGAGATGAATTGGGCATGTGGCTCAGAGTTAAGGCTGTAAACAATGTGAATCGACTGGAAGCCCACTTTGTAATGGGGAGCAATTCTGATGGCCGCAGGAATCTACCAGACCTTGGTTCCTACTTGCATCACTTGAGAGTTTTCGTATGATAGCAAAAATCTTCTTCTCCAGTTCATTTTTGTCCATTCCCCCCTCACACATGGACAAGATGAGACTAATCCCTCCACAACTTCTTTCTTAGCCTCCAAAACTATCCCATTTTCCAATGTGTTTGCTGTACTTCTGATTGACTAAAAATGTAGCAGTAAACGTTTTCAGATTTATTATCATGACTGTGTCTATTTTTATCAAATGCTAAGAAATATACTTTTCTAAAATACTATAAATGTTATCTATTAGCAGGAATCTGATGGTCCCACCATATTCCCTTTGGCTCTTCATTTTCAGTTTACAATATGGACTTGGTTCCTTCTCCCACAAGGATATGACCTCTGGCCTTGTAAGAAAAGTATTTATATATTTCAGTTATCTATGACTCAAATGCTTCTAATGGTGGGAAGTTAAATCAGTTTTAAAGGTAAGGACCAGATCGTATACTGTGAAAGGCAGGGAGTGGGAGAGAATGAGCTTGATGGAATAAGTGGAGGCCAAATGATGATGGCTGAAAAATGTGTACCCCATCTTGTAGACAAGTAGAATGCTTAACATCTTTTTTCTGTAGACAAATGATGACACTGTTCAGATGCACAATGCCAAAGGCATACCCAGATTTACACACGATTCCCCAACTACTAGCTATAAATCCCCCCTTCTGCTCCCCATCAAGGAGTACCTCATTGCCCAAGTGATTTAGCGTAAAGTTATTGTAGAAATAAACATGTATCCACTATAATAGTCAAACAGATAAATCACTCACAATCTTCAGGACTTTAACTCTTATTACTAACAAGTTTCTGACAACATGCAGAGATTTTTGTCTATTTTGTTTATTGATGTACTCCCCAAATACCTACAACAGTAACTGACACATAGTAGATGCTCAATAAATATTTGTTAGATAGATGGATAAGTCTGCCTTACAACTGATGTGACAAACCGGTGTGTTATGACACCAGAGGCTGAGAACACCGCCACTGAAGGCTTTTAAGTAAAGGGTTGACAGGATCATATGCATGTTTTCGAAAAATCACTCTGCCTGCTGTGTAGAGGAAGAGCCCAGCAGCAGGAAAACCCATTAGGAGGTGATGCAGTGATGCATGTAGAATATGATGAATTCCTGAACCATGACAGTGGTGATGGGGCTGCAGAAGAAGGAATGGATTCAAGAAATATTTAATAAAACTGAACTGAACTTAATCAAAGAATCTCTTTCCCACCGTGTCTTTGAACAGGACCAATTATGTAGTCCAGAGCCAAGCACCAGTAATGCTCATCATACTGAAATCATAATGACAAAGTCCAAAAACCATTATGTGTAGATGGAGTAGGAAGTCACCTCTATATTAGAATGTCAGGAGCGCATGGAGGAG